>NC_030853.1:7569017-7574623 GCF_000208745.1 Theobroma cacao | reverse complement strand
GGACCTTCATTTGGACTCGAATCGGTAAAAGCTGTAGGTTTCCAGCTTCAGATGCATTTTGGATAGATGTGGGCCCACGTGTCACTGTAAAAGAAATTTTTATGTTTTTGGTTATTTGCTTTATAGTATATATCAATATAATTATCTTTTACGCTATAAGAATTATGTACCGATAGTTTTATGAAAATTATTTTACAAGAAAATAGTTTATTTTATTGAATTTTTTTATTATATTCAAATGGTCAAATTTTCACTTCAAATAAACGTTTTACATACTGAATTTTTTTTAAATCATTAAATATATATTTTTGGCTTACCTACTAAATTTTTAGCAAGTTTCGAGGTTCTCGACAAAAATGACGAAAATGCCCCTGTGAGCAAAAAAAAAAACAATATGTTATGTTATGATTTGGAAATGATTTGTAATCCTTCGTATTTTGATTATTTGATAACTATTTCTCACCGGGGAAGTGCGAAAGCTGATACGAGAGCCTTGCGAGGTTTCGTTCAACATTCGAGGTGAAGAATGTTTGTCGAGGCTTCGCGGAGGTTGTCACGGGCTCAATGGGGAGTTCCGGGTCGTGACATTTACCCTCTAAATTTCTTCCTTTTTAATTTAATCCTCCCAACACTTTTTTAACTCTAATTTCCTTTTATTATCTTCTTTTACACATGTACAAACGAAATATAAAGCTTGTACTCCAATACGACGTCTCCATAATATTTAAAATATATTTTTTTCCCTTGTTAGTTTTATTTAATAACGCGCGAGCCCCATTAGCTTCATTTTTCTCCTAAATTTCCTCGTTCTTCCTTTCCCCCAGTTAGATTAACCGTGTACTCTTTCTTCATGGAAAATTTTGACACTGAATAAAATATTAATATTTTATTAATAAAATATTATTTTATTCTAAAATTTTCTACTTGTCTCCTTGGTACCCAAAATACCTTATTATGCCTTAATTCACTTCCAAATCACTTTTTATCTCATAAATTCTTCTTGGATAAAACTATTATTATTTTATTATTATTCCCTCGCGTGCAAAATATGTTATCTTAAAATACTCTTTTCACCTTTCCTCACCTTTAAACATTATAATTAACCTCATTTGGCATCTAATAAGCTTCATTAGCTACAATGTCAAAGTAGAGGGTATTACAAATTTAACCAATCGGGAGATTAAAACACAAAAATCCTTACCTTATGTTTCTTGAATCTTGAGACCCACTTGATAGTTTTTCAATTACTCTTGAATCACTTACTACCCAAGCCTCCCACTTCTCTCTCATTTATTTTCTTAGCTGATTCTCTCTGTTTTTCTTTTCAAATGCAAGGTGGTAAGGTGAAATAGCATGGGAGCATGAAAATGGCGTGGGAGCATGAAGGAGAAGAAGAAAATATCTGCTAGAGAAGATAAAAAACGGTCATGGATAAGGAAGAAAATAGTCAAAGCTTTTTTTGGAAGCTAATGGCAAAATTACCAATTTGCCCTCTAAGGTTTTCACCCATTTTAATTGTATCCTCCCACAATCTTTTAAATTCCAATTTCCTTCTATTATCTTCTTTTACATATTTATAATCAAAATATAAAGTTTGTACTCCAACGTAATGTCCCCATAATATTTAAAATATTTACTTACCCGTACTAGCTTTATTTAATAAGGACATGCGGGCCCCATTAACATCATTTTCCTATGAAATTTCCTCGTTCTTCTTCTCCCCCAATTAGATTGACCATATACTCCTTCATGGAAAATTTTGACATTGAATAAAACATTAATATTTTATTAATAAAATATTATTTTATTTCAAAATTTTCCACTTGTCTCCTTAGCACCAAAAATGTCTTATTATACCTCGATTCACTTCTGAATCACTTTTTATCTTGCTAATTCTTCCTCGATAAAATTATTATTATTTTATTATTATTTTTTCACGTGCAGAATATTTTCTCCAAACTATTCCTTTTACCTTTCATCACTTTTAAACAGTCTAATTAACCTCAATTAGCATCCGATAAGCTTTATTAGCCACCTTATGAAAGTACGAGGTATTACAATCTCCCCCACTTAAATAGAATTTGTCCTCGAATTCTCCTCAACGTCGAGTTGTTAATCTCACTTAACGATTGGATTTCATTTCCTTCTTCATCGAAAATTTTGATTTGTGCACCTTGTTACCTTCTGTTCGACTAAAACACTTTACAAGGTCAAGTACATAACTTATCTTTATTGTCATCTTGAGTCAGAACCAAGATTCTCTTCACTATTGTTCTTTCTCTTAATGTAAGACATCAAGTATGCCTTTAATTCCATTACTAACCTTAATCATATCTTTATTTTGATTCTTGTCAAACCTCTCGTCATTCATTCACCTTATCCCCATACACTATTACATAACTTATGGCATCATAAACACACTTTATTCATTCCTATACGTATTTTCAACATTATGGGGAGTTTAATCTTTCAACCATTCCCTCATACTTCATGTTTATCTTGTGTTTATGCAACTTAAATCTTCTTAATCATATTAGTCCATTTTGCATGTCTTAATCACATTATAAATTACATTTTCTTGAATATTTCTCCAAAATTTCTTATACCAACACAGTTCCACTTTTGATGGGATTTCTTATCATTGTATTATCCATAAAACTCATCATATATATCAAGTTCAAATCTCGAAACTCTAAGAACAGTTCTTCACTTTAGTTGGTCACATCGTCAGCCCCACACATACGTATTGTGAGACCTCAACCCCTGTAGGCTCATAACTACGCATAGACGCAATAACACGGGTTAGGGGTAGTTTCGTCATTTTCTTTAAAAAACTCCCAGAAGAAGGTTTTATGATATTTTAAGATCTAAATAGGCTTAAGACCGAATAAATAATGTGTAATGATGAAAACACAAAGAAAACTAGAGGTGGTAATATTTTTCATAATAAAGGCAAAATGGTCATTTTCCAACCCGAGTAAAAATTTTAAGTTTTCGTAAACTCGAGTAGTTTAGATCATTGTGGACCTTGTCCCAGTGTCAAAAGAATAAAAAGATTGTACAAAGGATTGGAAAAGAACAAGTTAACTTGCTAAAGGGCATTTTCATAATTTTTAAGGGAATTGGATAAGTTTAAGCTATAAATATATTCTCTTTCCAGCAACTTCTTCTTCTTCCTCCTTCCATCTCACGTTTGTTTCCCCCTCCATGGAAGCATGGTATGAAAACTTCATAATTTTCTCTCTCTAGCCCCAATTTTCATGCCTTTGTGCACCTTTTCATGGAACCCTTATGCTCTTTCACTCGTTTACTTCAAAACCCTTGAAAAAATCCCACTTTCATACTTTTTCTCACTAGCTAGGTGTTTAGAGAGAGAAAGAGAGAGAAAGCTCCCATAATAGCTTGGAAAAATTTATTGGAAAGAATTTCAAAGTTACAAGCTACCAAGGTGAGTATTGAATTATAATTTATTTTTAGTGTTGGGAATGATTAGTAAGTAGACTTGTGAATGTTTGTAGTTGAGGTTATCCACTCATTTTAGAGTGATCAGGGTAGTGAAAATAGATAGCCATTTAAATGGCAATTGGAAGCTAGCTAAGAGAAAGCTTTAGACTTTATAAGTATGTGAATTGACAAATTGGTGATGCTAATGTGATGATAGGTTCCAACGAAGCCCCATCATCCCATTTGGACAATTAAGGAAGTTAGGATTTGCTAAAGGCTCAAATAATACCGGTGAGTGAACTACATTTCAAAATCGTTTTGGGAATGTGACTGTTTTGTACAAAGCATTTGAATGATTTTATACAACTTTTCTTAAAAACGAGTGCCTTGGGAACAAGCCTTTGATAATTGACTTTATGTTGTGACATGTGGTTGTTATGGATTTGTGCACTACTACACTATGTTGGCATATATATATAAATATATATGTTGTGCATGATGGTTGATATTGTGTGATGATTATAACCGTGTGTGTGCACGATGTGGGGGGATGCACATGCCAGTGATGGCTGGTGAGGGAGGTGGGTGATGATAGTGCCCGTGTGCACGATGTGGGGGGATGTACACAATGGCACTAACTGTGCATGATGTGAGGGGATGCGCACGATGACTCCGGCTATGTGCACGATATGGGGGGATGCACATGAGTTGGGTGTGATGATGGTGAGATGGGTGGTCATATATGTATTCATGTATATCTATGTTTATGAAACAAAAGCTTATGAATATGGCATATGATTGAAATTTTCATGACCCGGTACTCCCCTCGAGCCCGTGACAACCATCGCGGTGTCCCAATTGACACTCATTACCCGAAATGTCAATCGAAACCTCGCAAGGCTTTAATATTAGTTTTTCATTTCCCTTGTGAGTAACCGTTGCCAAATATCATGTTCTAAAAGATTTTAAGCTATTTCCAACTTAAATCAATAAAAAAAATTATTTTTGTCTCACAGGGGCATTTTGGCCATTTTTCCTTGAAAATCTCGAAACCAGCTAAAAATGTAGTATGAGAGTGGAAAACACATATTTCATAATAAAAAATAAGTTTAGATGTCTAAAATATTCATTTAAAGTGAAACTATAACTATTTGAATATAATAAAAATATTCAATAAAATATTTTATTTTTTTATAAAACAATATTTATAGAGTTACCGGTAAATAATTTTTATAGCGTAAAAGCTAAATAAATTCATACATACTATAATACAAATATCCAAAGTATAAAATTTAATTTACAGTGACACTTAGGCCCACGAAAGACTAAAAGTAATGAAGGTTATGAACCTACAGTTTTTTAGGATGCAAGTCCAACTATAGCCCTCAACGAAATGAGCTATCTACTGACTATCCTAAGCCTGAAATGGGTGGAAAAGAGGGTGATGAGATTATATAATCTTAGTGAGTAAACAAATACCATCTAAAATATCTAAAGCTGAGTAAATGGAGACAGATTAAAATAGATTATCATATTGTAATTCATCACCTTTCAACTCATTTCAACCAAATAAAATCAATTCATATAAATCGAGTAATCAACATGGCTTATGAATTTCTTAAAACTTTGGCTCATGCCAAAATCATTCTCATACTCAGTTATCAGGGATACCTTGGTCGAGGGCTATCCCAACCAAGTCCGCCAAGGCTATTAAAAAGTTATGTACGCATAAATCTTGTTTTTATTTTAAAAACATAGCCGTTCCTTGGTGTGAAGTGAACTCTAAAGTGTTAACCTCAGGAGTTATCCATCTGCACCTCTCATACTGAAGTATGAATTTAATAGGGTTACCATGCCCCCTCTAATAGGCTGATCCACGGAACCAGTCCACTAGAGTGACTAATCAATAACCCACCAACTCAATAAAATTTAATAGCATGACATAGCAATTTTATCATTATCTAGCCTATTAAGGCAAACAACAATTTATACATTTTCAACACAAATACCAATTCAGCCATTCATGCCAATATTGCCATAAGCCAATCAATTAGAACCATAAATTCACAATACATCAAATGGTCTCCAATTACTCTATTTTCAAAGCCATCATTCAATTTCAAGACAATTTATAAAATCATTTCATTTAAACACATTTTGTT
>NC_030853.1:7557953-7568377 GCF_000208745.1 Theobroma cacao | reverse complement strand
CTAAGTGTTCAGCCAGCAAGATACCCATCATGAAATCATGTGATTCAACCATGGAAAATGCAAAAGAATGTATGGGAAAGGTAGATCACAAGTCAAAATCAAGAAATTTTACCTTTGATTGCTTAAGTACTTGAAATCCACCAATTTTCTCTTGAATTTTCACCCTAGGGTTCTTGTTCTTTCTTTTCTTCCTTTGTTCTTGCTTTGGCTAGCCATATGACGAGAAATGGGCTGATTTTATGCTGATTTTTAAGCCAAATAATAAATGGATGACAATTTGACACGTCACCATTCCATTGGTCCATGTGTCATACTTACCCATTAAGCAATCTCTCTCCACCACTTAAATTTTCTCAATTATCCATGATAATATTGGGTAAAATCCATGTACTGGACAAGTGTTGGGTGGTGTAAAATTACAATTTTGCCCCTAGGGTGGCAAAATAACTATTTTGCCTCTATGCTTGACAAAATGTCGAAATTAAAATTCTTCACTTCTCAAACTCAAATTATGTTCTAAATAGTCAATCTTGATCAAAACCTTCTTCCAACATTCCAATTTTAACCTCGGGTGGCAAAATGACCATTTTACTCCTAAGTCATGAAAATTCCAATTTGACTCCAAATCGGTCCTCCACCTCCGAATCACCATTTTAAGTCATTCTGAGGTTTTAAAATTCTCAATTTCATCTTAAAATCTCTATTTGGACTAGTTCGAGGCTTAATTCAACTTAATTGTACTATTTGGTGCAATACCATCCTTTAACGATTTTCGAGGTACCTAAGTAAGCAAACATACATTCTTATGTAAGAATGGCATAATAAACATATTGTAGAGCTGGGCTTGATAGAAATGCATATGAAACTTGACATGTTGAACTTTGAGAAATTATATGTGTTTTATGTTGTTTTTGTCATTTTAGTAGGATGGCCTTTTCTTGAGGAAATGGGGATTTTTTGCTAGTGCCCTATTTATCATTGCAGCGAGATTCATTCTCGTTGCAGCAAAAAACTCTCAGGTTTCGAGGGTTTCACCAAACATGGTTCTCGCTGCAACGACAAAGTTTGTGTTTTATGGCTTGAATCTCTTTGCAGCGAAAAACTTTCTGTTTTGCTTAGTATCTTGATCGATTGTTGCGCTATTTTCCACTTCCTTGGTACCATAGTTGAGCATGGACCCTTTACATTAAGTGATTTAATTAATTGGGATTTTCCTGAGGGGTTATGATAAGCACTAAGTTAAATTGCATTGTTTTAAAATAAGTGCATCATGATTTTCAAAATTTTCCTATCGATTGCTTGTTCCCTTCCTTATTCACTCACTGGGTTTATACTCACTGTTTTCAACTTCATGTTTTCACATCAAGAAGCAGTCGATAACTAGGTTGAGGTGCCTTTGTAGACTCGACTCTTGGTAGGTGTCTCGACATTCAGTAATTATACATTTGTCGAGTTTCTCTACTGGACTTCGAGTCTCCTTTTGACATGTATAGACAAATTTGATGTTAATTATTAGAATACATACTGTAGACAATATGCGTATATTTTAATGAGTAATGCTAGTACAAGTTGGCAATGGTTTTCATCATTTCGAATTGAGATTTTGAATTATGACTTTAGTAACTTGTGGTATGAAATGATAACCAGGTAATATAAGTATGCTTGCTTGGGCTTAGCGGACTACGTCCATTGGGCCCATGCGCCGGTCATGGCCTAGATTTTGGGTCGTGACACATATGTACATGCACCTTTAAATGTCGACATTCCTCATATTTAATCTATGAATATTAGGTGTAACCAATTTCATATTACCCTTTTTTAGTTGTTGAAAATACCATTCAAGTTGTGTCCTACCACAAATTGTCTCTTACGTAATCCATACGAATTTTCATTATGCCTATGTATAACTTCATACCATTCGTATCCTTCCTAATTACATGTTTAAGTTTCACTGTACTTTATATATCCTTGTATCACAATGTCATTAATCACATCTCACTTGCCAAATGTCTTTTTCATTGAATTGCAATCCGGTATATGTGTACATGCTTTATACGAATTTCTCATGCAATGCCACAATCCCTAAAAGTCATCCTTATTCCTCAATTATCTTTCATGCCTCTAACATATATATTACGTCCTTATTGCATTTTGATGTTAACCAATCACTTAAGACTTAGACTCATTCGAATCATGCATGTCACATGCATTTCCGAATTCCAATTTCCATAATACCTTAGGAGTTTTCACTATCCAACTTCCTTATCAAGGTTACCTTCAACCCTCCTTTGTACGATTCTCTTATACTGATATAACATCATTCTCCCTTTAACCTACATGCCACTATATATAGGGCAATAAAGTAACTTTTCAATTCATGTATCATTCTCCAAATCATTTAAACCTCTGCATAACAATGCTCAATATCAAGGCCTCTGATGCCAACTTTGTCATTAGGCACAGCTGCACCTTTTTGGGTAGCCCTTTCCTCCTCCGTCTGTAACAATAAAGGGTACCTATCAGAGCATTCATAGGGCGACTCCACCTCTTCGGGTAGCCTTTTCATCCATAAGCCCTTGGGCGGAGAGTCATGCTTCGCCACTATTCACATGCGAGAGTTCCCAGGGATCAAATTACAACCCCTTGCTCATACGTTCAATACATGTGATGTTCTTAACGTCGTGGCGCTGGACAGTTAGTGTTGCAAAGAAGCAACTACCAAAAACTTCTTCCACAAGGAAGTTCTCTTATCTTCAAAGTTACTACTTCAATCCTTCTCAACAATATGGCTTTCCTTTAAGCTCTTTCCACAATGTCCATAAGCATGTGTATATTTTCTTCACTTGTCATATGCACTAAGCCAAGTTAATACTTTCAACTCATATTATCTTTTAGCACTTATCGTACATCACTAAGTCCCACCTTAGGACAACCTTTCCATATTGTGTAACGACTTCACAAGATATATATACATTGCCACACATAATTATTCATTATTTATGGCATCCCACAATACTTATCATCCATAATTAATTATCGTTCTTTTCTTGTATCTCCAATAGTTTATTGACTTTTGGTACAAATGACCATGAAAATAGTTTATCTTTCTCCACACTTTATACTCACAACCCTTATTAAATCAAGAATTCATCTTTCCCAAGTTCCATAATTTGCCTCCATTGGTCCATATTTGTGCCAAATTATTTCCTTATAATGTCATGGCATCACTTTGTAATCCCTTCCTTTTTTAAATGTATAATCCTCGACTTAATCACATTAACCATTCAAAGGGTCACATATAGCCTCATTGATTTCTCCCATGTCCTTCAGAATTGTAACGGCAATTAAGATTCCCAATTTCACATTTCCACGATTGATTACTTACCTTACCATGCTTTCTCACGATCCTATGCAGTTACAACACATTGAACCTACTTATTATAACATAGTCCCCTAGTTCAATGTGTTTACTTGAAAATTGACTTTTTTTATTCAACTTGCCCCATGAACTGTGGCTTCATTTATTTACTTACTTATTTTCGTATTCGAAATCATGACAAACCCACATACCATGATAAATGATAATTCCTAATAAACACTATCAATTCAAATGGCATTATTCAGCTTGCTAGAAGCTAGGGTTGCCACTCAAAGGTCCATCACGTTAATTGGTAACCATTCCGTAGTACTACAAAACATAATTATCGTCAAGTCTTGTAGTTGCTTGGATTGTTAATGACTTTCTATGCCAACCTTCAATAATTGCCTAAGGCGACCAATCATGCCATTAAAATGTATATCTTTCCTTAATAATTATATTGCTAATCCACCTCTGTCATACCAAATGATTCCCATATACATCAAGTCATTTAAACAACTACTTCATACTTTGTTCGAGTCATACAAAGTAAAGGCAAAACTCTTACATCATTTGTACAGATAACTACTACTACTTCATTTACATCACATCTGCCTAGACTTAAAGTAATATTAAATTCAACAAAAATATTAAGCGCCATTAGGATCATCATCACCTTGATTCGAGCACATCGATGGATCCTCTACTAGGTCCTTTTCTCCTTCATGAGATTTTCCCATTTTATCCTTAATCCAAACTTGTTGTATTCTTATGTATTCCTCCCTACTCACAAGCGCAGCACCTACTCCACAACTTGGAGGAAAGTCTCGAACAACTGACATTTTCTTGGGACAACAATCTCCTTTGGCCATTGCCTCTTTCACCTTCTCCTTAAACTATTCCTTAGACATTTCCAAAAGGAATTCTTTTTGTACGGCTTTCTGAATGTCAGAGCTATCCTCACTTTCAGAGCTTTCACTATTTTCGAGGCTTTCCCAACTGCGAAACATTTCTTCCAATTCTGATGGAATCCAGTTAATAGGAATCCGGGACGGGCCATTTTTTGGACTACCTAGATTTGGGCGCCATTGGCTCTTGGCAGTGGAATCTAATGATCCCTCACTAGCACTGTGAGGGGTATCCGAACTACCATCTCTTCTAAACATGGCGTCTGTAATAGGCGCTCCTCCAAACCTATATGGAACCAAGCATCAATTGCTTAGTCATTTATACATCATAGGAATAGGTAAGTTTTCAAAAGAATTAGGGGCCTATGTAGCCTTTCGTCCTTAGCTTGCGCTGCGTACCGACAATCCAAGGATGAGACTCTGCACAAACTCCCACAACTCTGCTGACAGATACAAGAATCCCTAGGACTCAATTGACCTAGAGCTTTGATACCAAGTTTGTCACAGCCCAAATCTCGGGCTGTGACCGACGCATGGACCCAATAAGCATAGTCCATCTAACCCAAGCAAGCCTTTTCGTGAAAATTGTTAGTATAAGCCATACAAGCCAATCTGTGGTTGTATGGGAATTGCAATTTTGAGATATTCATGTATGACATTTTGTTATTCATAATAACATTGAGGTACTTCTTTATCCATAAGTTTGTGATTTAATTACTTTTTGTACTTATGTAGATAAAGCCCATGGAACTATATATGTCTTGCAAAGGAATTGTATTGGGATACAATTATGAGATCCTTATGCATTAAAGCATTGTTCCTAAAAGCTCCTGATCATTGTATTATTAAGACAAGGCATTAATAATGCTAAAAGATTGACACATGTTATGTTCCTTACTTGTGAAGTAAGCAATCGTTTTCATAGGTTGAAGTATAAAGATACTTGGAACCAGCATGTGGGTGCTTGCCATGGGAGAGTGAGTTCACTGAACATGACCCGCCATGAGAAGTGCATTTGGTATTTCACTCAAGTGTCTATGCAATACTTTTCATGTGTTAGTTGTGTAAATACTCCCTAAACTTGAAGCATCAGGTTGTCTTATGTGTGAAGTGCTATGCTTTGATTTCATCCCTATGGGTGCCTAACCAAGGATGCCAAAACAGGATGTTTTTGGGTATAGCATGAAGCATGTGAAAGCAAATGAGTGGTCAAGAAAAGAATCATCACCCGAAGTGATTCAAGGGGAAATATCTCATTAGTTCTTGGTTGATATTAGCTTAATCAAATCCTTGGCCAAGGTGATTAGGAGATTATGAAATGAGTTTCGTAAGTCTCCATAAAGCTAATGATCTAACTGTGAGAACAAATATGGAGATCAATAAGAGTAGACACTGCGCCAAGCTCTTATCATCTTCGGGATATATGATGAGGGAATTAATTACATTGAAAAATTGTACACTAAAAGGTTATCAAAGAATCCTTTGACTCTTCTAACAATTGGGTGGCCATGATGCATTGCTAGATGCAAATCATGGTCTATGGAATTAAATTAGTTAATTTAAATTTGAACATGATTCATTTAAATTAATTAATTAATAATATTATAATTCAATTCCATTGCCAACATGTTAGGAACCTAATGGGTCACACACAAAGGTTGCAATTTGGATTAAATTGAGAGTGTGATGATTTAAGTTAGACTTAAATCAAATTTTAGGTTTTAACTACTAAAGACCTAATTAAAAGAGTTTAATTAGGTATTGGTTAAATATTATAATTGTTATAATATTAAGGACTTATTTTGTAAATTTCAACAAGTTAAACCTAGCCACTCTTTTTTTTAAGGAGAAGGAAACAAAAAAAAAAGGGATTTTCTCTTCAGTGCTGCCACTCTTGAGAGGCTTATTTTCTTTTGAAAACTTCTCCTTTGATTCTTTACTGGAAATCAAAGAAGAAAAGAGGACAAATCGTTGCCACTTGTTAGCACAAGCCCGTGGCATAAAGCTCTCTCATTGAGAAGGATCCGTTGCAATTGTCAAGCTCGACCTTATAAAATACTTGCCATGTCATTCATGTGATTGGCAATATGCTTGCATACTTGGAAAGCCTCGAAAAATCGTCAAAAGACGGTAGTGTACTGAATGGTACAACTAAGTTGAATTAAGCCTTGAACTAGACCAAATAAAGATTTTAAGATGAAATTTAGAATTTTAAATTTCCAGAATAATTTAATATGGTGATTCGGAGTTCGAGAATAGATTTGGAGTCAAAATGGAATTTTCATGACGTAAGGGCAAAATGGTCATTTTACCACCCGAGGGTAAAAATTGTAATTTTAAACCACCCAACACTTGTCATACTCATAGATTTCATCCCGTAACATTTTATGTGGTGAATAATTGAAATATTTTATGTGGTGGAGAAAGAAAGCTTAATTGTTAATTGTAAAATGTGGACCAATAGTATGGTGACAAGTGGCAAGCTTATATTTGTTTATAATTTACATTAAAAACTAGCACATAAACCCTCCCAACTCATTTCTCTTGGTCGGCCAAAGGAAGAAAAGGGAAGAAAAGAAGAAGAACAAAACCCTAGCTAAGAAATTCAAGAGAAATTCACAAAATGTCAAAGAATCAAGTAACAAAAGGTAAGATTTTTCAATTCTAGCTTGAGATCTATCTTTCCTAAGCATTCTTTCTTATTTTCATGGTTGAAATTCATGATTATATGATGGATCTCTTGCTGGCTGAACATATAGAGAGAGGTTTTGATTGTTAATTTGGTTAGATTTCAATATATTCTAGTGTTTTTAGTTAGTGATGTGTAACATGAAAAGCAAACAAGAAAAATTCATTTTCTTCCATCACCCTCCATTGGTCGAATCTTCCCTATGGTGTGTTGATGGTGGACTTGATTTTATTTCAAGTGATTTGGTTAGAAATTAATGATTTATGGTGTAAAAATCAAGTGGGAAAAACCATAGTGTTCATGCACCCACCATGGTCGAAATTACCAAGAAGAAATGTGAAGATGATCTTGCTAAATTTTATATTACTTGACTTGAGTTTGATGATTTGGAGTATTGGGAGGGAAATGGAGTTATTTGGAGTTAAATTGGACATATTGGCCAATTAATTGGTTGATAGATCGAATTAGGCCAATACCGTTTTCTTTAAGTACACAATTGAATTTATGTAGAACACCGTGTTTAGACGATGAACCGAACAATTCGCATTCCATTTCATGCATTCATATAGAGCCTAGATTAGTTTTATAATGATTTAGCACCAATGTGATAAATTGCTTGATTATGCATTATGTTTAGGTGGTGAATCCTCCGGCAAGGGCAAAGAAGTTGTACCCAAAGACCGGGACTAGGAGTACTTCGACTCCCGATATTGTGAGTAACCTTATTATCGTCTTAATTATCTAAAGTAGGTTTTATTCGTTTTTGTGATTTTATAGAAAAATGAGTTTAAATGGTAAATCTTTATGTTTTATAAGCAAAATGTGATTAAACGAAATGATTTTATAAAATAGTCTTGAAATTGAATGATGGCTTGGAAAATAGAGTAATTGGAGACTATTTGCTATGTTATAAATCATGGTTTGATTTGAATGGCTTATGATATTGGCATGAATGGCTGAATTGGAAATTGTGTTGAAATTATATGAACTATTTTGCTTTGCCTTGACAGGCTGGTAATATTATATTAGCCATGTTATGCTGCTGAAATTTTATTGATTTGGTGGGATATTGATTCACTTACTACAGTGGGCGAGTTTTTGTGGACCAGCCTATTAGAGGGGCACGGTAAACCCCATTACATTTTATTTTACCTCGGTACGAGAGGCGCGGAGGGTAACTCTTGAGGTAAAGTTTAGAGTTCACTTCACGTCGAACCACCATGTGAGAGTGAATTTAGCCAACGCCAAGGAACGACTATGCTTTTAAACGTAAAAATGTGTTTTGTGAGCATATGACCTTTTAACAGCCTTGGCGGACTCGGTTAGATGCCTCGGCCAAGGTATCCCCAAGAATGAGTTTTGACACGAGCCAAATTTTTAAGAAATTCATAAGCCATGTTGATTATTTGAGTGAAATGAATTTATTTTATTTAGTTGAAATGAGTTTGAAATGTTATGAATCATAGTACGATAAAACTATTTTAAGTTGTCTCCATTTACTCGGCTTTAGATATTTTAGATGATATTTGTTTACTCACTGAGTTTATATAAACTCACCACCCTCATTTCCACCCATTTTAAGCTCAGGATAGTTTGTAGATAGCTGATATCATTGAAGGCTACAGTTGGCTTTACTTCATTTAAAAATCGTAGGTTCACAGCCTTCGTTCACTTTTATCATTTGGGGGTTCACGTGTCATTGTAAATTTAATTACATACCTTGACTATCTGTATTACAGTATGTATGAATTTATTTTGCTTTTACGCTACAAAAATTCCTTATAGATAACTCTATAAAAATTGTTTTATAAGAAAATAGAATATTTTTATTATATTCAAATAGTCATAATTTCACTTTAAATGAATGTTTTAGATATCTAAACTTATTTTTGATTATGAAATATGTGTTTTGCACTCGCATACTACATTATTAGCTTGTTTCAAAATTTTCAGGGAAAAATAATCAAAATACCCCCGAGAGACGAAAATTATTTTTTTTATTATTTTGGTTTGGAAATAGCTTATAATCTTTTAAAATATGATATTAGCAACTGTTGCTCGCAAGGGAGGTGAGAAAACTGATATTAAAGCCTTGCGAGATTTCGGTTGGCATTTCGAGTAATGAATGTCTATCGGGACATCGTGGCGATTGTCACGGGCACGAGGAGAGTATCAGGTCGTGACAGTAATCGTGTGTGCATCATTGGAGGCCAAGCGATTGAGTGGTTTGGATTCTTTCACACAAAAAGGTGTTCACGTTTTGTCACCAAAAGGAATCCATTTTATTACGATATCCTTTGGAAAGGTAAAACTTTTTTTTTTTCATTTTATGTGGTGCTTAACTTTGCATTAAACAACCAAGGTGATCCAAAGATAGGAGGCATGGCTTTTATTTTATTTTTATTTTTTTTCCTACGTTGATGCTCTAATCATGCTGTTCCTAGCAATGGTATCAGAGCCTCCCTTGGCTCACTTTAATGCAAAGGTATGTCTTGTTATTGTTAATTTCAATTTTGATTGGATATGAGAGATTTGGAAGAGAGCAAGTAAGTGTTAAATTTCGATTATGTTTTAAAGTGGTTTATCACGTATTCGAGTTTTGATTTTTAATACTTATGTAAAGCCTACCCTTATAAAATATTTGTCATGACATACATGTGATGGATAGCATGCTTGCATTCTTGGAAAGCCCTGAAAAATCGTCAAAAGTTGATATTATACCAAATGGTACTATTAAGTTGAATTAAGCCTCGAGCTAGTCTAAATAGAGATCTTAAGATGAAATTGAGAATTTTAAAACCCTATAATGACTTAAAATGATGATTTGGAGTTCGAGGGATGAATCAGAGTCAATTTGGAATTTTCATGTTTTAGGGGTAAAATGGTAATTTTGTTAATCGAGGACAAAATGGAAATTTTTAGAAAAGATTTTGATCACATTGGACTCATTGGAGTATGATTTGAGTTTGAAAGGTAAAAAATTTCAATTCAGACATTTTTGGAGTCCTAAGGGCAAAACAGTAATTTTATGAGTTTTCAGGGGGAAAGTTGGAATTTTGGAATTTTACACCACCCAACACTTGTCCAGCACATGGATTTTACCCAATACTATCATGGATAATTGAGAAAATTTAAGTGGTGGAGAGAGATTACTTAATGGCTAAGTATGACACATAGACCAATGGAATGGTGACATATGTCAAAATCTCATCCATTCATTATTTTCCTTATAAATTAGTACAAAATCAGCCCATTTCTCTTCATTATGGCCAGCCATAGCAAGAACAAAGGAAGAAAAGAAGAACACAAACCCTAGGTGGGAAAATTGAAGAAAAAGTGTGGGATTTCAAGGGATTAAGCTAATAAAGGTAAAATTTTGTGATTTTATCTTCTGACTTACACTACCCATGCTTTCTTTTTCATTTTTCATGCTTAAAACTCAAGTTTTCATGATGAACCCATGCTGGCC
>NC_030853.1:7515161-7557779 GCF_000208745.1 Theobroma cacao | reverse complement strand
TATTTAATGATTGGTGAGGCTAGAAATTTAATGGGAAATTTTGGCATGAAAATCTGAATATTTACCTAATGTATAGACATGTGCGATTTATGGTTCAAATTGATAAAATGAATCATATTCACAGTCATTGAGGTATTTTAAGTATAATTGGAGTGTAGAAAGTGAAAGAAATCGATTTGGAGTTAAATTGGAGGTTTTAGCCAATTACACCAAGAATAGTGCAAATTAGGTCGAATACCGTATTTGAACGACTATTCAAACATTTTGCATCACATTTTGTACATTCATATAGATTTATAGAGCCTGAAATAGTTTATGATAAATTGACACAATTTATTAAAATTCATGTCACGTATGATGTACATGTGGTGAGCCCTCTAACAAGGGTAAAGAGATTATGCCCGAAGATCGGGAATATGAGTATATCGAACTTATAGTACTATGAGTAATTTTACTATCATCTTAATTATCTAAAGTATGTTTTATCCGATTTTGTGAATTTTATGGAAAATGAATTAAATGATTAATTTTTCGGTTTTATAAACAAAATGTGATTTAGTGAAATGATTTCATAAAATTGTTTTAAAATGGAATAATGGCTTTTCAAATAGAGTAATTGGAGACCATTTGATGTATTGTGAATTTATGGTTCTAATTGATTGGCTTATCACAATATTGGCATGAATGGCTGAATTGGTATTTGTGTTGAAATGTATAAACTGTTGTTTGCCTTGATAAGCTGGATAATGATAAAATTGCCATGTCATGCTGTTGCATATTTTATTGTATAGTGGGTTTAGCTTGCTGCAGTGGGCTGGTTCTGTAGACTAGCCTATTAGAGGGGCACGGAACTTGGTCATATTCTTACCTCGGTTGGAGAGGCGAGTAGGGTAACTCCCGAGGTATAAATTTTAGAGTTCACTTCACGCCAAACCACCACGTGAGGGCGAACTCTACCAATGCCAAGGAACGACTATATTTTCAAAATAAAAACATGATTTATGAGTGCATAACTTTTTAATAGCCTTGGCGGACTCTGTTTAGGATAGGCCGCGGCCAAGGTATCCCTGATAACTAGGTATGATAACGATTTTGGCACAAGCCAAAGTTTTAAGAAATTCATAAGCCAAATTGATTACTTGATTTATATGAATTGATTTTATATGGTTGAAACAAGTTGAAAGGTGATGAATTTCAGTATGTTAAACTATTTTATCAGTCTCCATTTACTCGATTTTAGATATTTTAGATGGTATTTGTTTACTCACTGGGATTATATAATCTCACCATCCTCATTTCCACCCATTTCAAGCTCAGAATAAATTGTAGATAACTGATATCATCGATGACTACAGTTGGACTTGCCACATCAATAAATTGTAGGTTCATTTCTTTTGATACTTTTAGTCATTCATGAGCCCTCGTGTCACTGTAAATTAAATTTTATACTTTGGTTATCTGTATTACAGTATGTATGAATTTATTTAACTTTTACACTACAAAAATTATTTACCGGTAACTCTATAAATATTGTTTTATAAGAAAATAGAATATTTTACTGAATATTTTTGTTATATTCAAATAGATATAGTTTCATTTTAAATGAATGTTTTAGACATCTAAATTTATTTTTGATTATGAAATATGTGTTTTCCACTCATATACCACATTTTTAACTGGTTTTAAGATTTGTGAGGAAAAATGACTAAAATGCCCTTGTGAGACAAAAAATTTTTTTTTCTATTGTTTTGATTTGAAAATAGTTTATAACCTCTCAAAACATATTATATTACAACTGTTGATCATAGAGGAGGTGAGAAAACTGATATTAAATCCTTGCAAGGTTTCGATTGGCATTCCGGGCGATGAATGTCTATCGGGACATTGCGGAGGTTGTCACGGGCTCGAGGGGAGTACCAAGTCGTGACAATTTGAGTGGTAATAGAGCTTTTGGTTTTAAAGATCAGAGCTTCTGGTTTTAAAGATTAGAGCTTTTGGTTTTAAAGTTGTTTTAAAATTTACAGTGTCAATGTGGCCTCGAGTTAAGTTAAGTTAGGTTTGATAGAGTAGAATACGTGCATTTGCATATAGAATTTGTAGTTGTTTACACTCGTTCTCTTTCTTCTTATAGATCTTATGGGAGCATAAGTCATAGACAAGGAGCTATATGAACTCCTGTTCCCAATAATCCACTTCTTTATTAATGTCATGCAAAGGTCATAAGTAGAGCCATTGTTCGGGTTTAAGATGCCACCCATGACAAAAGCCAATATTAGAGAGATTTTAAAATGAATGCTCCTAGTGAAAGATTAATGAAATGATATATCCCTCCGATTAAGGATAGAGAAATTTAGAGTTGGACTAATAGGCCGTGATAATTTATTCATTTGGTGGAGTTATAATTGAACTCATGGTTGTCAATTGGAAAAAAGATTTGGGGACTATGGATTGTATTGGGGTTAATATAAAAGAGCACGTGTGATAATGGTAATAATGGGCACACTTTGATTAGAATGAATAGTGATGGTTGTAATTTACTTGGAGTGTATAAATTAAGCATTGAGATAAGAGTAAACCCATACTTATGTGCATGAAGATAAGAATAGTATGTTAATTGAGCCTGTTATGCCCATATAAAAGTGGTGTTGGGATTTTAAAATATTTTATATGTGAATATGTGTTGAATTGGTACAGTAGCATAGAGGGAACTGATGTTGATTTCAATTAAGTGATTATGAGATTTCAAGAATTAATTGGACCTATTATAGTTCATGGACATAAGCACGTGAATTAACTCGAGAGTGAGTATCAATGATTACTATAATTGATGTGTGGTCATGAAGTAAGAAATTAGTAAACAAATCTCCTCTAAGGATGAGCTTGAACTTTGCTATGCATAGAAAAAGGGAGAGCCAAGGGATTAAAAGACTAACTGTGGAATTGGTAGCTTGAGGTTAAATGACTTGGAAATGTCGAATCTAGTCTAAGTGCCATATAAAGTTCTATAATTGAGATTGATATACGAATTACTTGAAAGATCAATTTAAAAGTTTATTTGGTTCAAAGTGTGGTCTATGATATGAATGATCAGTCTTGAAGGTGATTTCCCTAGAGTAAGGAATTTAGAAAATGTTGATGTTTGGATATACTCTAAGAGAGAGAACTTCTGCATCCTAAGTTTAGGACAACTTTGATCTTATAATCACAAAGGCAAGGTGTAATAATTAAGTAAATTATTCACTTAATAAATGTGATTGGTTATTGATGAATAAAGTCAAGATCTTAACATTTAGTGGTATACAATTTGATAATTATATATTTAAGAGTTATTTATAGACAATTCCTTCATCAAATTTGCACTAAATGCTATGGTAAGGGCATATCAATGTTGATATGGAAATGTATCCAGGAATGATCTTAACATACCACCAAAGGAGAATTAAACATGTTGAAATTAATGTTCTAATAGTGTGCATATGATAGAAAGCTAGTTTGTAAGTTGTAGTTTTCATGATCATGAAATATATAAAGATTATCAATATATGGACATACACTTGGAGTTCTAATTTATAAGTTTGGAGTATTTAAGATATGATTAAATGGAATTAGCATTAGTTAAGGTATGTAAATCTTATAATTAATTTTTGTGGAGTGTGCATAATAGTATAATGGAGGAACATAATGTCGTGATACTATATGGTGAAGTTACTATACAATATGGAAAGAGTATTCTAAAATGGGATTTATTGACTGATGATAAGTGATGTGCAATCTGAGATACATGTAGCTATGAATAAATTTGGAGATTTTTGCCTAAGCAAACTCGTACGAAATGTTATGGTAAAGATATATGAATGTTAGTGGCAAAATAAATATGTTAAATCAATGTTCTGATCCCACACTTGTGATAGAAAGTTAGTTTTGCTAATTGTAGTATAGACTCAGAGGGAAGTCACACGATTGTGAATAATTGAGGTAGTAGCTTTAAAGGTGGAAGAGTTGATGGGATAAAGTGAATTCAAACAGATGCAATGCCATAGTACTGACTATCAAACGCTGTCGCGTTAAGAACCCCTAATGGCTAGAAAGTAAGAGCAAATTGTGAGTAGCATAAAGATTGGACTCACGAGATTGAAAAATGGTCATTGGTTTTGATGTCGAGTTTTGTTGTTGGAGTTTTAATTGCATTGGGGGAGTGTTAAGATGAATAATATGTTGACTAAAGTCAAATCTTAAGAAATAAAGTAAATCTTGTAAAAGGTTAAAGAGGAAGTGAGGGAAAAGTTAGATGAATCTATGAGATGTTGATAAGAGATGTCAATGCCAAGTGATGAGAGTGTGAACGGAGATTTCAAGAATGATATAGCAAATGAGTTCATATAGAATATTGTTACGAGAATTTACTAATCTTGTCTTGACCTTGTTGGAAGGAAACGATTAGTGACAACACAAGTAAATTACGGGATATGCTAGAAACCCTTGGAGATAAGTTGAAGCATGAGTAGTTGGGCATGCCTTTATGGAAGTGATATACTTGGAGTATGAAAGAGTAAATAAGTGATTAAGTGTTTTAAGAATGTTTAAACACCTTTGAGAAAGAATTATAAATTATACGTGATGAGTAGAAGATGCGTGACTTTGAAACTTGCTAAGGAGCCAAATGGCTAAGTCACGAGTTAAGCGATCACCTGTTGTGAGACTTAAGTTTAAGATAGATATCCCCAAGGAAATACTCAAGAGAAGTTCTGCCATGGATCTAGTGAAAGCAAGCACTAAGTTATGTAGTTATAAAAAGGAAGCTGTAAGTTGAGAGTGATATTAGTATTAATATTGAAAGGTACTTGAGAAGAATCTAGTTTCAAGTTTTGCAATTTCAAGTGCAATTTATAAATTGGCTAAGGGAAAATGATGTTATATTTATATAAAAGAGTGGAACAAAGGATGATAGAAGCTAACCTTGATAATGAAGTGGGATAATGAAACTTTCCTAATGTATTATGGAAATTGGAATTCGAAAATGCTTGAGGCATACATGATTCAAATGAGTCTGAGTCTTAAGTGACAAATCAATATCGGAATGCAATAAGGATACAATATATGTAAGAGGCATGAAGGATAATCGAGGAAAACGGATGACTCTTAGGAATTGTGGTATTGTATAAGATGCAATGATCATGTTAAGATAAATCTTTGAAGTATCAATGGGATTATAAAGCATACACGCATAATAGATTATAATTCAATAAAGATGACATTATGATGCAATGATATATAGTAGAAGGAAACTTAAGCATATAATTGAAAATGATAAGAAGAGAGTATAAGTATGTAAATGATGTGGAACTATACACAGGCATGATGAGAATTTGTATGAATTATGAAGATTATTCTATTAAATCTTGATTATGGATGGGAATGAATAAAGAGAAATTAGTTTAAAGGCATTTGAAAACTAAGACCTGTATACATAATGAGGAATATGGACACTTGAATGTGTGTGTATACGTATATGTGGAGTTAGTGATGTACCCAACTAAATGAAGAATGGTTTTGGTGGTTCGAGATTTACTTAATAATTACTTGATCATAAAAGTACGAGAGTTTCTTTTTGAGAATATGGTTACTAATGTTTATCAAATTTAAATTATCTGTGATGTTAAATATATATCTATGGATAAATAAAAGGTGTTTGATCCTTCTGTATTATGAAATGCTTGAATGTTGGAAGGTTTGATAAAAGATCAAGGTAGAGAAATTGTGGATAGTTAAGTAAACATGCATAATTGATGATTTAAGGATGATTTGGGTTAGATGCAACCCGTACATATTCTAGGTCAAAAGGATCGAGTGTTGAGGAATAAAAACATCTTAATGGTTAAATGCGTTCCCTTCGAAGGGAGCAAAAGGTCTCGGGTTCGAAGCTTGGCAAAAAGGTCCTGCAAGACCTGTCGTGCCACCCTTAGGCATGGCGAATACGAGTAAGGCAAGTGATGGGGACCTGGATATAACAATACCTTGGAGTGGGCCCTCGAGGGGGATGCCATAGAATGCTCAAATGGAAGAGATGACGTGGGAAGTCGAGTACCAGATGAAGGACCGATATCCACGTTTTTTCTTGAAATTCGATAAGTGAAATTTTGAGGTCAAAATTTTATTTTAAGGGGGGTAGTGCTGTACAGCCCAACCTTATAAAATATTTGTCATGACATACATGTGATAGATAGCATGCTTGCATACTTGGAAAACCCTGAAAAATCGTCAAAAGTCGATACTGTACCAAATGGTACTATTAAGTTGAATTAAGCCTCGACCTAGTCTAAATAGAGATCTTAAGATGAAACTGAGAATTTTAAAACCCCACAATAACTTAAAATGATGACTTGGAGTTCGAGGGCTGAATTAGAGTCAATTTGGAATTTTCATGTTCTAGGGATAAAATGGTAATATTGTCACTCGAGGATAAAATGGGAATTTTTAGAAAAGATTTTGATCACATTGGACTCATTGGAGTATGATTTGAGTTTGAGAGGTAAAAAATTTAAATTCTGACATTTTTGAAGTCCTAAGAGCAAAACGGTAATTTTATGAGTTTATGGGGGGAAAGTTGGAATTTTGGAATTTTACACCACCCAACACTTGTCCAGCACATTGATTTTACCCAATATTATCATGGATAATTGAGAAAATTTAAGTGGTTGAGAGAGATTGCTTAATGGCTAATTATGACACATGGTCCAATAGAATGGTGACATGTGTCAAAATCTCATCCATTCATTATTTTTCTTATAAATTAGCACAAAATCAGCCCATTTCTCTTCATTATGGCCGGCCATAGTAAGAACAGAGGAAGAAAAGAAGAACACAAACCTTAGGTGGGAAAATTGAAGAAAAAGTGTGGGATTTCAAGGGATTAAGCTAATAAAGGTAAAATTTTGTGATTTTATCTTGTGATTTACACTACCCATGCTTTTTTTTCATTTTCCATGCTTAGAACTCAAGTTTTCATGATGAACCCATGCTGACCGAATTTGAGAGGAGAGGTTTTGAGCATTGATTTTGCTAGATTTCAAGCTAATTAAGTGTTTTTCGTTGTTTGGTAATGGAAAGTACGAAAATCTTGTAAGGAATCGCTTTGTTCTTCACAAACCCACAAGAGGCCGAATTTTCTAAGGAGGATATTGAGGCTGAAATTGATGATATTTCATGATATTTTGGTGTCATTTAATGATTGGTGAGGCTAGAAATTTAATGGAAAATTTTGGCATGAAAATTTGAATTTTTAACTAATGTATAGACATGTGTGATTTATGGTTCGGACTGATAAAATGAATCATATTCACAGTCATTGAGATATTTTAAGTATAATTGGAGTGTAAAAAGTGAAAGAAATAGATTTGGAGTTAAATTAGAGGTTTTAGCCAATTACACCGAGAATAGTACGAATTAGGTTGTATACAGTATTTAAATGGCTATTCGGACATTTTGCATCACATTTCGTGCATTCATATAGATTTATAGAGCCTGAAATAGTTTATGATAAATAGACACAATTTATTGAAATTCGTGTCACGTATGATGTATAGGTGGTGAGCCTTCTAACAAGGGCAAAGAAATTGTGCCTGAAGACCGAGAATAAGAGTATATCGAACTCCTAGTACTGTGAGTAACCTTACTATCGTCTTAATTATCTAAAGTATGTTTTATTCAATTTTGTGAATTTTATGGAAAATGAATTAAATGATTAATTTTTCGATTTTATAAACAAAATGTGATTTAGTGAAATGATTTCATAAAATTGTTTTAAAGTGGAATAATTGCCTTTTAAATAGAGTAATTTGAGACCATTTGATGTATTTTGAATTTATGGTTCTAATTGATTGGCTTATGACAATATTGGTATGAATGGCTGAATTGGTGTTTGTGTTGAAATGTATAAACTGTTGTTTGCCTTGATAGACTGAATAATTATTAAATTGCCATGTCATGCAGTTGAAAATTTTATTGTATGGTGGGCTTAGCTTGCTGCAGTGGGCTGGTTCTGTGGACTAGCCTATTATAGGGGCACAGAACCTGGTCATATTTTTACCTCGATTGGAGAGGCGAGTAGGGTAACTCCCGAGGTATAACTTTTAGAGTTCACTTCACGCCAAACCACCACATGAGGGCGAACTCAGCCAACGCCAAGGAACGACTATATTTCAAAACAAAAACATGATTTATGAGTACATAACTTTTTAATAGCCTTGGTAGACTCGGTTTGGGATAGCCCGCGACCAAGGTATCCCTGATAATTGGGTATGAGAATGATTTTGGCACGAGCCAAAGTCTTAAGAAATTCATAAGCCATGTTGATTACTTCATTTATATGAATTGATTTTATTTGGTTGAAACAAGTTGAAGGGTGATGAATTTCAATATGTTAAACTATTTTATCTATCTCCATTTGCTCGGCTTTAGATATTTTAGATGGTATTTGTTTACTCACTGGGAATATAAAATCTCACAACCCTCAATTCCACCCATTTCAGGCTCAGAATAGATTATAGATAACTGATATCGTCGAGGACTATAGTTGGACTTGCCACATCAAAAAACTGTAGGCTCATTTCTTTTGATACTTTTAGTCATTCGTGGGCCCACGTGTCACTGTAAATTAAATTTTATACTTTAGTTATCTGTATTACAGTATGTATGAATTTATTTAGCTTTTACGCTACAAAAATTATTTACCGGTAACTCTATAAATATTATTTTATAAAAAAATAAAATATTTTATTGAATATTTTTTTTATATTCAAATAGATGTAGTTTCGTTTTACATGAATGTTTTAGACATCTAAATTTATTTTTTATTATGAAATATGTGTTTTCCACTCGTATACCACATTTTTAACTAGTTTCGATAATTGTGAGAAAAAATGACTAAAATGCCCCTGTGAGACAAAAGAATTATTCTTCTATTGTTTTGATTTGGAAATAGTTTATAACCTCTCAAAACATGTTATATTACAATTGTTGATCACAGGGGAGGTGAGAAAACTGCTATTAAAGCCTTGCGAGGTTTTCATCGACATTTCGGGCGATGAATGTCTATCGGGACATCGCAGCAGTTGTCACGAGCTCGAGAAGAGTACCGGTTCGTGACAACTTATTTGTTTCAGCAACTAATCTTGTTTAAGTGTCTCAATTTTGTAGAACAATATTTGCATGAGATGCACAAAAGAGTTTAGCAAGAAAAGGATTCGAATTCATGGGAAACAAGATGCGGTTTGGTGATAGAATTCGATTCTATCCAGATTTCCTTGTGGTTTGATTTTTAGTTTTTAACAGGGGTCTTAAAGTCTCCAAATATTCTGAAAAACTTTGGAAGTAATCTAAATTGAAAGTGTTTCAATATGATTAATTACCAGCTGAAAATGGTGAAGAAAAGGCCATGATATCATGGCTGAAACTATTGCTGCCAGCAGTAGTTTCAGGTCATGATTTTGCTGAGAAAGTCATCTTCAAAGAGTCCTAAAATTGTGCAATTCTTGTACCTTTTTGGATAAATTTTGAATTTTTAATATGTTCAAAAGATGCTTGGAAAGATCACTAAAATTAAGGGATTTAATCCCTTGAATTATACCATCATAATGCCACATATGCAACCCAAAAACTGCAGCTATGTACAGGATACATAGGTTGCGTTTTTTTGGGGTTTTGACAAGCTAAATCAAATCCAAAAATTATGAAATTTTAATAGGTTCTATATGTTAGCTGACCATGGTTAAAATTTGGAAATTAAATGCCCTGATTTGATGCTGCATCAAGCCATAAAACTGTGATTGGTACACTGTTGCCAAAATTTTGTAAAGTCACGGTTTTGGGATTTTAGTGTCCATATTTGCAGCCTAAATTGGTGCAATTAAAAACTCTAATTTACTAAACAATATCTTATGGAAAAGTTCTAGAAATATAAATTTTGATATATTTAAATTAGGGAATTTGATTCCTTAAAATAGGGATATCAGGATTTAATTAATCACATCCACAAATTTAGGAATATTATAAATATGGAAGTGTGATAAATATGGACAAGATAAATATCATTAATTATTTTCTTTCTTTTAAGAAGTGAAATTCGAATAGGACACTTAAATATAATTAAAGATAATGTTGTCTTAAATATTATATTTAAATTATCTAATGAGATTAGATAATTGAAGACACATAATCTTTAATTTAAAAGGATTAGTAAAAGTTAATTAAAAAGTTTAAAGATTACAAATTAAAAATGTTTTAATTTGTAATAATATTTTAATTCTAGTTCTAATGAGATTAGGAATGGATAATATTACTAATACTGATTAGTAAAGACTTTCCATATATGGAAAACTATTTCCATGCGGGGATTTAAAAAAAAATGAACTCGAAATTAGTTGTACACTAATTTTGGATGCCTCATATGATTAACATTTAGAATAAGATATAGTTTTAATTTTATGTTCATGTGGATGGATGAATGTGGATGATTATGAACTAGGCCCAATATGATTGTGGATGTATGGTTAAATTATATCATGGTATTTATTTATTAAATAGGGTTTGCGCACCCTAACTTTCACTTGATTTTCAGAGATTGTAAAATTCTTTCCTCACCTAACTTCCCTTAGATGTACCACGAGGTTTCTTTACTAAAATGTAATTAGTTACATATAAGTGTAGAATTATGATTAGTTTAGGAGTTATTTTACAATTCGAAGATAAAGACCTAAAGGCGCCATGAAGATACCAGGAGGAAGATTACAATATATTGTATGTTATCCCTTAGGTTTGACCAAGCTAATTTCCTTCGATGGCTAAAGGAAATTAGTATAGATAAAGTCCATAATCATCCCAAGTAGTATGCATGAGATAGATTTATTTATGCAATTATTAAATGCTATGCATGCAAAGATGAGACCTTAACTAAGTTAAAAATAAGAAAATCCCTCGATAAATATTGAGTCACATGCCACGCATGATTAAGTTGCCTTCCACCATATAGCAAGATAACCTGGTTACTCTTCTAATCGGAGACTCGTTAAGCACACTCAAGGTCACACTTTTACATGAGTATGTTTGTGGGTCTTACTCAACTAGTTTCATAAAATTCGGATGCTTGGAAACTTGATTATTATGGAAACTAGAGGCAATGGCTAGGCGAAACATATATGATATGTTTAGGCAATGTGTTATCACCTAGCTGATCTAGGAGTTGTATAGAGATACAATGGGTAAGCTTAGTTATCTACCTAATCCACCTATCATGGTTTGTTGAGCACACTGAAGGTCATGATTAGAATGGATAAAGATCCTAGCCCACTAAGAGAATCCTTGTAGACATCTCTCGAGGTGATATGGAGGGTTATCATCTTGAAGAAAATAGTGGGAGCAATCAATTTAAGATTTACTATCTCATCTTAATTGATTATAACACATGATTACTCATAAACGTTCTTTAAATGTCTAGGTTGTTAGAATGCAAATACCTATTACTTTGCGCAGCATACTTGATGTCATCATGAAATTCAGGCCAAAATGTTTGGACTGGTATATCAAGTTAAGAAATGTTCTCAAATATCTATTTAGAATAGATGTCATTAAGGAAGATATCCTTGCCTTTTTGACAAAGTCAAAGAATGAGAAACGTGTAGAAGTTTCACCTTTGACCACGTATATGATTGAAGTAAATCTATCTACTATTGATCTGTCATCATGGGTATTAGATACTAGATGTGGGTCACACTTATGTAATGACATGAAGGTGCTGAAAACGAGTAGAAGATTAATGAAGGGAGAGGTGGTCGTAAGAGTAAGAAATGAAGCAAAAGTTGCTGCATCGGCTATGGGGACAGTTACCATACCTTTATCTTCTGGGTTGATCTTGGAATTAAGAGACTGTTACTATGTTCCTTCCATATCTCGAAATATCATATCTGTGTCATACTTGGCATTATATGATGATATCGAATTTTGCATTAAGGGCAATTGTTGTTCTTTCTTGAAGGGAGAGATGCATTATGGTGTAGGGACACATTTGATCGGTCTCTATATTCTTGATCCTAAGAGACCCATACTTAATATAGAGGTCAAGAAAGCAAAAAAAGATGATCCAAAACTATCCTACATCTGACACTATAGGCTTGGACACATCAATGAGACTTGCTTAACGAAGTTACAAAAACAAGGTTACATCGATCCATTTAATTATGAATCTTATGGAACATGTGAATGTTGTCTTCTTGGTAAAATGACAAAGTCGCCTTTCACTAAGAAGAGTGAACGAGCTAGGGTGTTACTAGGACTTGTACATTTGGATGTATGTGGTCTTATGAATACTAGTGCTAGAGGAGGATACTCCTACTTCATCACATTCATAGATGACCATTCTCACTATGGTTATGTATATTTGATGAAATATAAATTTGAATCCTTTGACAAGTTCAAAGAATACGGAGCGGAGATTGAGAAACAAACTGGGAAGAGTATTCTCACTCTTAAATTTGATCGAGGAGGAAAATATCTTAGCCAAGAGTTTCAGGATTATCTGAAAGAGAATGGGATTCTTGCACAATGGACTCCTCCAAGGATTCCATAGCACAATGGGGTGTCTGAGAGAAGGAATTAAACATTATTGGACATGGTTCGATCCATGATGAGTCGTGTAGATCTTCCTATATCTTAGAAACTGTTACTCGTATACTAAACCAGGTTCCTAACAAATCAGTTGATAAGACACCATTGAGATATGGAGTGGGAAAAGGCCCAACTTGTCTTATGCTAGGATTTGGGGATGTACTGCTTATGTGAAGCGTACAATGTCTGATAAGCTAGAAGCGAGATCAGACAAATGTAAATTTGTGGGATATCCTAAAGAAACACACGAATATTATTTTTATAATCCCATTAAGCAAAAGGTGTTTGTCTCAAGGCATGCCACTTTCCTTGAGAAAGAGTTCTTAAATGAAAAGGGTTAGTGGGAGTAAAGTTGTACTTGAAGAAGTTCGAGACCCAAAAATTGACATTCCATTGGAAATTGAGCCTGAAATTGTGACATTTGATTTACAGCCACAATCTCAAGAGCCACAACCACTCAAAAGGTCTAGTAGAATACGTCAAGCTCCAAATAGATATGGATTTCTCTTGGAAAGGGACGCATTGCCCATAAATGATGAGCCTACAACCTATGAGGAGGCGATGTTGGACATCAATTCTGAGAAACAGCTAGAAGCCATGAAATCTGAAATGGTTGCCATGGATACCAACCAAGTATGGACTTTGGTGGATCCATCTGAAGGGATAAAACCCATTGGGTGCAAGTGGATCTTTAAGAGAAAGACCGATGTAGATGGCAAGGTGCAAACCTTTAAAGCTAGACTAGTAGCAAAAGGTTACAAAACAAAGACAAGGTATTGACTTTGAAGAAACCTTTTCACCAGTTGCTATGCTTAAATCCATTAGGATTTTGCTTGCAATTGTTGCATACCATGATTATGAAATATGGCAAATGGATGTAAAAATTTCATTCCTTAATGGAAACTTGCAAGAGAAAGTGTACATGACACAACCTGAAGGTTTTATATCCAATGCTAATGCTAATAAGGTGTGCAAGCTTCAAAAGTCCATTTATGGACTTAAGCAAGCTTTTCAGAGTTGGAACATTCATTTTGATGAAGTTGTAAAAGGGTTTGACTTCATAAAAAATGAGGATGAACCATGTGTCTATAAAAGGTTAGTGGGAGTGCCATAATTTTCCTAGTGTTATATGTTGATGACATATTGCTCATAGGAAATGATATACCATTGCTGCAATCTACAATGATTTGGTTTTCCAAACAATTCTCCATGGAGGATTTGGGAGAAGCAACTTACATTCTAGGAATAAAGATCTATAGAGATAGATCTAAAAGATTGCTAGGTCTTTCCTAATCCATGTACATAGACAAGGTGCTAAAGAGTTTTAGCATGATGGAGTCCAAGAAGGGACACTTGCCTATATCGCAAGGCATTTATCTCTCCAAGGACATGTGTCCAAAGAATCAAGAAGAGAGAGATCGTATGGATAAGATCCCATATGCTTCAGTAATAGGATCTATCATGTATGCGATGCTTTGCACTAGACCAAATGTATCTTATGCTCTAAGTGTCACGAGTAGATACCAAGCTAATCCTGCTGAAAGTCACTAGATAGTTGTGAAAGACATCCTGAAGTACTGTGGTTTATGGAGGAGGTGAACTCCAAGTTAGGGGTTAGACGGATGCAAGCTTTCAAACTAACAAAGATCATAGCAAGTCGTAAAGTGGATATGTGTTCACACTCAATGGAGGTGCAGTGAGTTCGAAGAGTTCCAAACAAGAAACGACTGTAGATTCTACAACCGAGGCCGAATACATCTTTGAGTGTTAGGTAGCGAAAGAGGCAGTTTGGATTAAAAGGTTCATTACTGAACTAGATGTGGTTCCTAGCATTGTTGATCCAATACCTTTCTATTGTGATAACAATGGAGCCATTACACAAGCAAAGGAACCAAAATCTCATCAAAAATCCAAACATGTATTACGACGTTACCATGTGATTAGGGAGATCATTAGAAGAGGAGACATTTGCATAGAGCATATACCCACTGAGGATACTATTGTTGATTCTCTCACTAAAGCACTATCCCAACAGAAGCAAAATCGTTATGTGGAGAACATTAGTATTAGATACATAGGCGATTGGCTTTAGTGCTAGTGGAAGATTATTAGTATAAGCCCTATAAGCCAATCTGTAGTTGTATGGGAATTGCAATTTTGAGATATTCATGTATGACATTTTGTTATTCATAATAACATTGAGGTAGTTCTTTATCCATAAGTTTGTGATTTAATTACTTTTTATACTTATGTAGATAAAGCCCATGGAACTATATATGTCTTGCAAAGGAATTGTATTGGGATACAATTATGACATCTTTATGCATTAAAGCATTGTTCCTAAAAGTTCATGATCATTGTATTATTGAGATAGGGCAGCAATAATGCTCAAAGATTGGCACATGTTATGTTCCTTACTTGTGAAGTAAGCAATCGTTTTCATAGGTTGAAGTATAGAGATACTTGGAACTAGCATGTGGGTGCTTGCCATGGGAGAGCGAGTTCACTGAACATGACACGCCATGAGAAGTGCATTTGGTATTTCACTCAAGTGTCTATGCAATACTTCTCATGTGTTAGTTGTGTAAATACTCCCTAGACTTGAGACACCAAATTGTCTTATGTGTGAAGTGCTATACTTTGATTTCATCCCTATAGATGCCTAACCAAGGATGCCAAAACGGGATGCTTTTGGGTATAGCATGAAGCATGTGAAGGCAAATAAGTGGTCAAGATAGGAATCATCACCCTAAGTGATTTAAGGGGAATATCTCATTAGTTCTTGGTTGATATTAGCTTAATGAAATCCTTGGCCAAGGTGATTAGGAGAATATGAAATGAGTTTCATAAGTCTCCATAAAACTAATGATCTTACTGTAAGAACAAATATGGAGATCAATAAGAGTAGGCACTGCACCAAGCTCTTACCATCTTCGAGATATATGATGAGGGAATGAATTACACTGAAAAACTGTACACTGAAAGGTTGTTAAATAATCCTTTGACTTTCTTAACAATTGGGTGGCCATGATGCATTGCTAGATGCCAATCATGGTCTATGGAATTGAATTAGTTAATTTAAAATTGAATATGATTCATTTAAATTAATTAATTAATAATATTATAATTCAATTCCATTGCCAACATGTTAGGAACCTAATGGGTCACACACAAAGGTTGCAATTTGGATTAAATTGAGAGTGTGATGATTTAAGTTAGACTTAAATCAAATTCTAGGTTTTAACTACTAAGGACCTAATGAAAAGAGTTTAATTAGGTATGGGTTAAATATTATAATTGTTATAATATTAAGGACTTATTTTGCAAATTTTAATAAGTTAAACTTAGATATAAATATCACATCATAGCCACTTTTTTTTTAAAAGAGAAAGAAACAAAAAAAAAAGGGATTTTCTCTTGAGTGCTACCACTCTTGAGAAGTTTATTTTCTTTTGAAAACTTCTCCTTTGTTTCTTTGCTAGATATCAAAGAAGAAAAAAGGACAAATCATTATCCACTTGCTAGCACAAACCTGTGGCATAAAGCTCTCTCCTTGAAAAGGATCCGTTGTAATCGTGTATGCATCATTGGAGGCCAAGCGATTGAGTGGCTGGGATTCTTTCACACAAGAAGGTGTTCACGTTTTGTCACCAAAAGGAATCCATTTGATTACGATATCATTTGGAAAGGTAAAACTTTTTTTTTTAATTTTATGTAGTGCTTAACTTTGCATTAAACAACCAAGGTGATCCAAAGATAGGAGGCATGGTTTTTATTTTATTTTAATTTTTTTCGCTGCGTTGATTCTGTAATCATGCCGTTCCTAGCAAAAATTATTTATTAAACCGCTTGTCTCTCATTTACCTCTAAGGTTCTCAATTCATAATTTTCAAAAATAATTCCTTCTCATGAGTTAAATCATGGCAACTGAGCATATAGTATTCACAAAATAATATTATCACTTCCCAACGTCTGGCGGCACTATTATTCAAACCAAACACACAATGTTTACAATAACTTTCATGAATTACACTTAAATAATCATACACACATACAAAAGACGTTGACTATCAGCGGAGTGACTTTAGTGGGGCTACTATCATTGAAAGTCATAGTGAACCTACTGAAAGATAAATATGAGGGAGTGCCTCGACCTAGGATCGAACTACCTTCGATCCTGAAAACTAAAACATGAAGTTTAAAAAAAAAATGATGAGTATATACCTAGTGAGTGAACATAGGAAAAGAACAAGCATCAATACAGGAAGTTTTAGAAAACATGATGTACTTATGTTGAAAACAATGCAATTTAGTTTAATTTCTTGTAAAGCCTTTAATTCAACCCTTGATTATTTAATCACTTAAGGTGAAGGATTTATAATCCACAATGGAGTTGAAAAGAGTGAAAGCTACAGCAAATATCCAATCAAGATAAACAAAATAGAGGGTTTCTCGTTGTACTGGAAAGGCATTCTATAGCATATAGTACAATCACATTTTTTATTTTCATAACTTGTCTATAGCATATATATATACATGTACACCACCACCGCCGTACTCATATCATGTGCACTCTTTACACGAACAAGGCAATATCATCATGTGCACTCCCTACACACATATTTCAATATCATCACACGTATTCCTACCCACATCATTACCAGCATGTGCACTCCCACACTACACACCACCGGCACCCTCACATGCACTTCCACACTGCAAATGCATCGTTATAGCTATTATATAGCATTATTACTCAAAGCATAACACACATATCCCCATAATATAGGAACACATGGTTTCATTATATCACATATATTTACCACATAAAAACATTTCATCAAGGGCCTATTCCCATGCACATTTTAAAGAAAAGTATGATAAAACATTTCAGGTGATTCAATTAAACACGTATGCGTTTATCCCAAAGCATTTTAATGCAAGTTCACTCACCTTAAGATTGTGGGATACTACGTCGTTATTAGTTCTTAAGCGGATGTAGCTATTTCTACTTGCTAGTCATTCGTTATTTCCTCCAGCACACCACCACAGTACACTGTCTTTACTTTTGCACTTCCTAGCAATAATACAAATTCAATATCTTCAGTGTACATCATTTTTACTTCTTTTTTTCATTCAATTGTGAATACTTATTCAACTAACTTACATCTTAACACATTTTTACCAAAGTTGCCTTTATCCTTTGCTTGCGTAAGTTTTTAAATTATAATTACCGGTAACTCATTTATGACTCTAGCACATATATTAATCTTTTCCAAGGACATTTATCAAGTTCAACCATCATTTCCACACCAATAACCTAGCATATGGCAGTAATTATAAATTTACTTTCATCAAACATTTTCTAAGTCTACATGTACTACCATTCTCAATTACATGTTGCCACCAAGCATAACATCAATATTCATTCATGCGCACCAACACCCATAACCTTGTAAGTCTTTCCTAACAACACATATCCACACATATCCAAACTTCCAATTAATAAAATTGCCTTTCAACCATACCCATGACATCACAATAACACTACATATTGCACACAATCATTCTCACAATATTAAACCAATCATAGGCTTCAAATTGTAGCATTAAGCTTACCACTTAGTTTTAGCTTGGATTTCACCCAACAAAATTCATAATTTCCTCACACCCATGAACACCATAGCTGCCACAAAATGATTCACACATTATTCCTCCAAAGATTTAACCAGCCAAGAGCTTAAAACACAAAAATCCTTACCTTATGTTTCTTGAATCTTGAGACCCACTTGATATTTCTTCAATTACTCTTGAATCACTTACTACCCAAGCCTCTTACTTCTCTCTCCTTTCTTTTCTTAGCCGATTCTCTCTATTTTTCTTTTCAAATGGAAGGTGTTAAGGTGAAAATAGCATGGGAGCATGAAAATGGCGTGGGAGCATGAAGGAGAAGAAGAAAATATCTGTTGGAGAAGATAAGAACCGATCATGGATAAGGAAGAAAAGAGTCAAAGCTTCTTTTGGAAGCTTTGAGCAAACTAATAGCAAAATTACCATTTTGCCCTCTAAGGTTTTCACCTTTTTTAATTGTATCCTCCCACAATCTTTTAAATTCCAATTTCCTTCTATTATTTTCTTTTACACATGTACAATCAAAACATAAAGTTTGTACTCCAATGCAGTGTCCCCATAATATTTAAAATATTTACTTACCCACGCTAGCTTTATTTAATAAGGACATGCGAGCCCCATTAACGTCATTTTCCTCTAAAATTTCCTTGTTCTTCTTCTCCCCCACTTAGATTGACCATATACTCCTTCTTCATGGAAAATTTCGATATTGAATAAAATATTATGTTATTCCAAAATTTTTCACTTGTCTCCTTAGCACCCAAAATGTCTTATCATGCCTTGATTCACTTCTGAATCACTTTTTATCTCGCTAATTCTTCTTCGATAAAAATATTATTATTTTATTATTATTTCTTCACGTGCAGAATATTCTCTCCAAACTATTCCTTTCTGTAATGCCCTATACTTTGATATGGTAACTAATAAAGCGTATCGAATGCTAATTGAAGTTAATTATAATGTTTAAAAGTGATGAAATATGGAAGGAATAGTTTGGGATAAAATATTCTATACGCAAGGAAATAATAATAAAATAATAATACTTTTATTGAGAAAGAATTTTTAGGATAAAAGGTGATTCAGAAGTGAATTGAGGCATAATAAGGTATTTTGGGTACCAAAGAGATAATAGGAAACGAGAAAATTTTTGGAATAAAATAATATTTTATTAATAAAATAATATTAAAATATCAATATTTTATTCAATGTCAAAATTTTCCACGAAAGAGGAGTATATGGTCAATCTAAGTGGGAGAGAGGAAGAACGAGAAAATTTCAGAGAGAAATGATGTTAATGGGGCCTGCGTGTCTTTATTTTATAAAGCTAGTGCGAGTAAGTGAATATTTAAATATTCCAGTGATACCGCGTTGGAGCATAAACTTGATATTTTATTGGTACAAGTATTAAGGAAGAAAAATGGAAAGAAATTAGAATTAAAAGATTGTGGGAGGATACAATTAAAAGGGGTAAAAACCTTGGAGGGCAAAATGATAATTTTGCCATTTGCTTGGTCAAAGCTTCCCAAGGAAGTTTTGACTTCTTTCTTTTTCAGCCATGATCGTCCTTATCCTCTCCCACCAGATTTTTCTTCTTCTTCCTCATCCATTCCAACGCCATTTTCATGGTGAAGTGAAAAACTAAATTTTTCTTCATTTTGTTTTCCTTGTTTTCTTTTCCATTCCTTTCTTTTCTTACTCCTTTCTTCTCCAAACTTCTTGGGCATCAAACTTGCAGCTTCTAACCCCAATTTTCAACACTTCTAAACCCTAGGAGAGAAAGAAGAAATATCTCTTTCTTTCCTTTATTTTCTATTTCTACTCCACTTTCAACAATGCTTGGATTTTTGGCTTCAAATCTTCATTTTTAAGGCTAAAAGGTGTATATTTCCAACTTTTGAAATTTTTGAATTTATGGTTATATTTTCAGATTTTATTTCCTAATTTCTTCAAATTATTTTTCTTGGAAATATTAGGTTTTTTTGTTGATTTTCATGCCTCCAAGCTCATCAAGGTAAAAAATCTTTACATTGGAAATATTTGATAAGATGGGTTTGAGAATTAGACTAGAAATTTAGGTTAAATGTTAGGTTAGAAAGTAGATTGCTTAATGTAAATTTATTAGAATTATTAGATTTAAATTTATGACTTAATTAAGGTTGTTATGGTTTATTGATAAATATTTGATAATATATGTATATTGTGGTTGATGATGCCATTATGAATGTATAAATGGGTTTTATGAATTGTTTTCAAAGAAACTATATTTGAACATTACAAATTTTTGATTTTAAAGAAATATGGATTAATATATAAGATTATATAAATAGGCTTGCTTGGGCTTAGTGGGTTGAGCCAATTGGGCCCTTGTGCCGGTCAGGGCTCGAAAATTGGGCTGTGACACTTTCACCTTTCATCAGTTTTAAACACTCTATTTAACCTCAATTGGCATCTAATAAGCTTTATTAGCTACCTTATCAAAGAACGGGGTATTACAGCTCACCTTAATGTTATGTTAAACACTTGGTGATTTTGTGCAAGTGTTAACCCTGCATCTCATGTATATATTTATGTATCTTTCTTTAGTTAATGTAATGATCAATATTAACCAAGTTCTTCTGTTTTCATTGTTTTCGTACTTTTCTTTTTTCATGCTTGATACTACTGTGTTGATTTAACCATAAAATGGTATCAGGGCACATAACCGATCCTTAAGTCACTTAAAATACTTACAAAAAATCCTAAAATCTCATCTTTCATCTACCATAACCCAACTTCTTTTCAAACAATGTCAACTTCAACCTTAAATATTACACAACAGCCACTAACTTCATTGGATGGTTCAAACTATGTTGTTTGGGTTGTAAAAATGAAAGCATTTCTCAGAGGTCTTAATTTTTGGAATGCTGTTGAGTTTGAGACTAAATTACCAGTACTGAAGGAGAATGCTACGCAGGCACAAGTGAAGCAGCATGAAAAACACATTGCAAAGAGATATAGAGCTCTGTCTTTCATATATTTAGCTATGTCTGAATCAGTTTTCAACAGAATAATGGGGTGTAAGACTGCAAACCAGGCTTGGATTAAGCCTGAGAAGGAGTTTTTGGGGTCTACAAGAAGCAAACAAGTGCGTTTGCAAAATCTCATAAGGAAATATAAGCTTTTGAGAATGAAAGAGAACTAGACAGTAGGTGAATTTGTTGAAGAACTGATGAAACTGGTAAACTACATCAGACTTATGGGAGACTTTCTTATTGACTTAAAAGTGGTAGAGAAGATTATGTTAAGCTTACCAAAGAGGTTTGATTCCACAATCACTTCTCTGGAGCAAGTAAATGACATCTCAAAACTTTCAATATCAGACTTGGTGAGTGCTTTGGAAGTTGATGAAAAGAGGAAGGCAGCAAGAAGAGATGAAAGAGTTGATCATGCATTGGTAGATCGTGCAAAAGGTAAAGCTCCTATTGATTCTTCATTTAAAAATAATTCAAATGAAAACAAAGAAAAGGAAAAAGCTGGTATAGGTACTGGAAAATTTCAAAATAAAAGAAGAAATTTTCTAGTTTGTTCTTATTGTAAGAAGAGAAGCCATTCTGAAGCTTATTGCTGGTTCAAAGCTAGGGTCAAATGTAATGCAAGTAAGTAGCTAGGACATGTAGAAAAAGTGTACAAAAATAAAGTTGAGGTTGCAAATAAAACCTCTCAGGTTGCAAAACAAGTAAAAAAAGTTGAAGTTGTAAAGGAAGTCTTGTTCGTGGCTATTGAATATTCTAATTCAGCAGATAAAAACCAGTGGCTTCTTGACAGTGCATGTTCCAATACATGACTTCAAAAGTTGAGTTATTCTCTAAACTTGATACTGATCACTGTTCTTTAATTAAAATTGAAAATGGTTTCATATTGGATGCTACAGGGAAAAGAACCATTGCAATCCAAACTGCTTCAGGCACCAGATATGTTCTAAATGTGCTTTTGGTCCTTGAAATAACTCAAAATTTATTGAGTGTTGGTAAGTTAGTTGATGATGATTATATGTTGGTATTCAAAAATAATGCCTACACAATTTATGAACCTTCTAGTATCTACATGATGTCTGTTCTTATGCTAAGAAACTGTTTTCCTATTAAACTGGGAAATATATGTTTGTCTGTAACACAATCTTCATCAGAACAAACTTATCTGTGGCACAAAAGGATAAGCCTTTGTAATTACAAGTCTCTATTACAAGCAAGTGTCTCCGGTTTGTTACTGGAGCTTCTTAAATTACATGAAAATGGTCCTGTATGTAGCTCCTATCAGTATGGTAAATTAACTAGAAAGTTTTTTCCCAAGTCAAGTTTGAATAGAGCTGTGAATAGATTGGACTTAGTTCATTCTGATGTTGCTGGACCTATGAGTGAGCCCTCTTTAAATGGAAGTAGATATTTTGTTATTTTTATCGATGATATGTCTAGAATGGCCTGGATTTATTTCATACAACATAAGTCAGAAGTGTTCTCAATGTTTTAGAAATTCAAAGCTAGAGTTAAGAATGAATCTAGTTGCAAGATCAAAACACTAAGGACAGATAATGGAGGAGAATATACTTCTTTAGAGTTCACAAGCTATCTAGAGAAATAGGATATTCATCATCAATTAATAGCTCCATGTTGTCCTATTCAGAATGGTGTTAGTGAGAGGAAGAACAAAACAATTGTTGAGATGTCCAAGTGCTTTTTGTTTGAGAAGATGCTTCCTAAAAGCTTTTGGGCTGAAGTAGCTAGCACTACAGTCTATCTGTAAAATAACTTGATCACTCAAGCTGTAAATAACAAAACTCCTTATGAGGCTTGGCATAATATCAAGCCTTCTGTTGGTCATTTGAGGATTATTGGATCCATTTGTTATTTTCATGTACATGAAGAACTTAGAGATAAATTGCAACCCAAGGCAAAGATCGAAATTTTCATTGGTTACAGTCAACAATCTAAGCTTATAGAGTTTATCAAATTGAGTCTGGTAAAGTCTCTGTTAGCAGACATGTAACATTTGATGAAAGAGCAAATTGGAACTAGCAACAAAATCAAGTGTAGTATATCAAAATTTCAAATGGAGATGTTGGTCTTCAACCTGTAGATGAGATGTTTGATACAAAACAGATTGTAGATGAACCTCTTGTGAGAGGTACCCGATTGTTACAAGAGATTTATGAAAGCTGTAATGTACCATTATCTGAGTTTGCTACAGCTGAAGAAGTAAAAACCCAAAAACCAATAAAAAGTTGGAAAACAAAACACTAAAAAGAACCAAACTGATGCGAAAACAAAAAACAAAAGGAAAAACAAAATACAATACAACATGATCAAATTTCAACACTTAGTTCACAAAGAAAAAAAAAAGAGTATAATTTTTTGGACTAAGCAACAAAAATGAAAAAATACCCAACATAGAAAACAACTATATCCACATGATATAAACAAAAAAAGTGATGAAAATGAAAATAAAAAAAGAAGAAGCGGAAACAACCCAACAAAAGGAAAGAAGCAACGATAAATAGTGGGAGATAAAAAGGTAGAGCAAGCTTGAAAAAGGCAAAGCAGAAGAGCAAAAACCAAAGTGAGAAAAGAGAAATGAAGAAAGAATTCTAGCAGAATAAAAGGCAAAAAGACCCATAAAACCCCATTAAATTTTGCAAATCCCAAACGGCCCTTAGTCCCAAAAAAAAAGGAAATAACATAAATAGACGAAACCCCTTCTTTCGTCAAATACTCGAAAACCCATAGAAAAAACTCTTCCACAATAAGCTTGCTTAAAAAGATAGAAATAACCTTAAAAAAAATGAAAAAGTCATATTTTGGATTGATGAAAATAACTCCAAACATTTTGAAAACTCCAAACTAGCCTCACTAATTCATTTCAACCAAAAACTCAATTCCTAAAATAATCAACACAACTGACATAATACCAATCATGTCCGAACGAGCGTCGAAATGGGATCTGCCTTCGGACAGTTTTATATATAGTTATAAATCTATGTATGTATAGATATCCCTCTTCAACAATGTATAGCAAAAGATTTTCAGAATGATTACATACCTCTAATTTTAAGTCCCAATAATTGAGAGAAAGCAAAGATTGTAACAAATGTATCAGTAATAAAACCAATTATAAATGAAGTTTATTTGGATAATCTCTTTATTCCTAGTGAACTTAAGAATTAGAAAAAATATATCAAGTTAAATAAAAGTAATAAGTACATTAAAATGTAGGCAGCAAGTGAACACAAATGAACTGCCACATCATAATACAAAACACCGATGAAAAACACATCTAAAACAATTATATACCCAAACCCTATCAGACCTCTTTTAAACATAATATTAAGTAGTATATTGTAGAACATCAATCTACAAAGATGGATGAACACACATGTCATGACCCAAACCCAAGGCCATGACCGACGCATGAGCCAATAGGTAAGCCCACTAGACTTGAGCAAGCCTCAGATTTTGTATTCAAACACACATAGGCTAAGGGATTCAGTTATCAAATATTCATATTAAATTAAAGTTAAATACAATATCCATGGCTCAAATTCCATACAATTAGTAATAAGGCCATACGTTGCCCATCAAATCGGGTTCGTGCATAACAATTCCTTGTACACAAATTCAAATGGCACATCGTGCCTAACATATTTCACAAACTAATAAAACTAGAAGGCAAAAAGCCCACACAGACTTAGTGGAGTGACATGTTGGAAGAGAAACCTACCGGATGCTAATTACATGTTCGACTATATGACAACACTTGCCACGTAACCTTATAGCTTCTCTTATCTACACTTGGTACAACAGAGGGGTGAGTTATCTAATACTCAGTGAAGGGTTGATATCATAGCATAATATTTCATATATATGTATTACGTATCTAGGCCTATCTAGCCATAATATATTCATATTCAAATATCTCCAATTCAAAGGTGCAAGAATCATCATAATATCCTACATGCACAACACCTCATATTAACCTTGTCCAATTACATTTCAAAGGCGAATTATATCATAATTCACAAGTTCTATGTCCACAACATATCACATATTACATTTATTAATTCAAGACTTATCCTTCAAGCCATTATCATTAAACTAAGCTTCTTAGGCGCACCTTAGTTGCTGAGCAAAACCTCAAATTTCATTTACAACCAATTGCTTATTCCAAAGCATTCCATCAGATATCATTCACTGTCAATCACCATAATTTCATACTCAAATCAAATCATGCCATCTTCAATGCCTATTATCATAGTGGAACGAAATCAAATGAATGGTCCTGCCTTGGACATAGTCATATCACGATGGTGGCTAACTGAGGAAAAATAAATCATGTGCAAGGTGAAGTTGCTAAATGGAGAAACAAATCACGATCATGCCGAAGCAACAGGCAGAGAACAGATCATGCACAACATCGAAGCAGTTGACGGAGAATCAGATCATCGATCGGACTAAACTTTTGACGCCAACATCACTCGCAATAATCTCGACGGATGGTATCAAAGCACTACAAGCAGGAATCAAAGGCGATTTTAGTGCCATTGTCTCTGCTTACCACTATCTTACAGGCACACAAAGTCACAAGGCGTGGGATTCCATTCAACTTCAAGTTAAATCAACGTCTAAAATTCATCCCTCGGATATAACACATAACCACAAATCAAGCTATTGTGCTTGTGACATTCCATATGTCCACACCAAATCACATTCAAATTCATCGAGCTTCAGTCATCTCTAAGCTCAATATAATTCTAAATGCCATGAAATCTCGAAGGCATTATCAAACAAAACATAGTCAATTTCTAAGCTTTCATGCCTATAACCCCCACATGGGTATTAATCATATTCAATCAAATCAATCATGGCTTAACAACCTTATACTTATCCTCAAATCCACCACAAATATGTGAGCATTCACACATAAATCATGTCCATAGGCAATCATGGCCTTTCGGCCTTACATATTCAATATCACTCAATTACTGTGCCATTAACCCAAATACATACTATAACCATATACCTAATTGGGCAGTCCATTCATCACAGTTTGGCATAGTACTTAATACATAATTCATATCGCACCATGTGTAGGGCTTTTGCTCTAGGCCCTACATACCATGGTTCCCAACACAATGCCACCTTATGGCTCACCACAAATCACACAAACGCAGATTTCCTATTATAGGTAACAAATTAGCCTAGGCATCCTCATTTAGGCACACAATCATAATTGTTCTCTAGCTTAGGCATATACCTCTAGGAAATCATACATATACATACATATAGATATATATATATATATATACACATTAATCCTCTAGCCTAGGTATTCCCATCTAGGGATGCCTTATACACACATATATAGTTTTCTAGCCTAGGTTCATCCATCTAGGCATGCATCTTTTATCTTAGTAGCATGGCAGTGCATACATTATACGAGATGCATCACATGCATTTAATTAAATCCCACTCACCTTGACAATTAGAGGCACACCGTAATCAAGCTCAACCTTTAGCCTTCAACCGTCCTCTAGCTCACAAACGCATCAATAGCCCCTATTCTCCCTTTAGACACATCAAAACATCAAAATCATAACTATTTCTTAACTTTTGAAAATATCCTAACTTTTTAAAAAATACACAAATTTAATATATAAGATCAATCTTCCAACAAATGAGCTAAACCCTTACCTTAGAAGCTAAGTTGCCCAAATCTAGGCTCCGAATCTCCAACAATTTCAAAGGGAGAGAGTTTGACCAAATCTGTAAATTTTTGGATTTGAGATTATTAACTAATTAAATTGAAAATCAATCAGTAAAATGTATAATCTTACCTCTGGATCATTTCCCAAGCTTGGATCTATCTCCAAGCAGGCTTCAAGTGCCATTTGGGGGTTTAAGGTTTAAAGTCTTAGAGAGAGAAAGGGAAAGAAAGAGTTGAGAGAGGGTAATGGGGTGGAATGCCTAGAACCCCTTTTTATTTTTGCCTTTCCTCTCTGATGTATCAGTACTATCACGACCCAAATTCTAGGCCATGACCGGCACTTGGGCCCAATGGACGTAATCCACTAAGCCCAAGCAAGCCTACTTATATTACCTGGTTATCATTTCATCCCACAAGTTACTAAAGTCATAATTCAAAATCTCAATTTGAAATGATGAACACCATTGCCAACTCGTGCTGGCATTACTCATTAAAATATACACATATTGTCTACAGTATGTATTCTAATAATTAACATCAAATTTGTCTATACATGTCAAAAGGAGACTCAATGTCCAACGGAGAAACTCGACAAATGTACAGCTACTGAATGCGGAGACACCTACCAAGAGTCGAGTCTACAAAGGCACCTCGACCTAGTTACCGACTGCCTCTTAATCTGAAAACATGAAGTTGAAAACGGTGAGTATAAACCCAGTGAGTGAACAAAGAAAGGAACAAGCAATCAATAGGAAAATTTTGAAACTCATGATGCACTTATTTTAAAACAATGTAATTTAACTTAATGCTTATCATAACCCCTCAGGAAAACCCCAATTGATTAAATCACATAATGTAAAGAGTCCATGCTCAACTATGGTACCAAAAAAGTGGAAAATAGCGCAGCAATCGATCAAGGTACTAAACGAAACAGAAAGTATTTCGCTGCAACGAGATTCAAGCCATAAAACACAAACTTTCTCGCTACAGCAAGAACCATGTCGAGTGAAACCCTCGAAACCCGAGAGTTTCTCGTTGCAGCGATAAATAGGGCACTAGCAAAAATTCCCCATTTCCTAATGAAAAGGCCATCCTGCTGAAATGAAAAAAACAACATAAAACACATATAATTTTTCAAAGTTCAGCATGTCAAGTTTCACATGCATTTCAATCATATGCCATATTCAGAAGCTTTTATTTCATATACATAGATATACATGAATACATAGATAACCATCGATATCACCATCATCACACCCAGCTCATGTGCATCCCCCCACATCGTGCACATAGTCGGAGTCATCATGTGCATCCCCTTACATCATGCACAGTCAGTGCCATCGTGTACATCCCCCCACATTGTGCATACAGGCACTATCATCATCCATCTCCCTCACCATGCCATCACTGGCATGTGCATCCCCCCACATCATGCGCTCACATGGTTATAATCATCACACAATATCAACCATCTTGCACAGCATATATATCTATATATATATGCCAACATAATGTAGTAGTGCACGAATCCATAACAACCACATGTCACAACATAAAGTCAATTATCAAAGGCTTTTTCCCAAGGCACTCGTTTTTAAGAAAAGTTGTATAAAATCATTCAAATGCTTTGCACGAAATAGTCACATTCCTAAAACGATTTTGAAATGCAGTTCACTCACCGGTATTATTTGAGCCTTTAGCCGATCCTAACTTCCCTAATTGTCAAAATGGGATGATGGGGCTTCGTTGGAACCTATCATCACATTAGCATCACCAATTTGTCAATTCACATACGTATAAAGTCTAAAACTTTCTCTTAGCTAGCTTTCAATTGCCATTTAAATGGCTATCTATTTTCACTACCCTAATCACTTTAAAATGAGTGGATAACGTCAACTACAAACATTCACAAGTCTACTTACTAATCATTCCCAACACTAAAAATAAATTCTAATTCACTACTCACCTTGGTAGCTTATAACTTTGAAATTCTTTCCAATAAATTTTTCAAGCTATTATGGGATCTTTCTCTCTCTAAACACCTAACTAATGAGAGAAAGTATGAAAGTGGAATTTTTTCAAGGGTTTTGAAGTAAAAGAGTGAAAGAGCACAAGGGTTCCATGAAAAGGTGCACAAAGGCATGAAAATTGGAGCTAGAGAGAGAAAGTTATGAAGTTTTCATGCCATGCTTCCATGGAGGGGGAAACAAACATGAGATGGAAGGAAGAAGAAGAAGAAGCTGTTGGAAGGAGAAGATATTTATAGCTCAAACTTATCCAATTCCCTTAGAAATTATGAAAATGCCCTTTAGCAAGTTAACTTATTCTTCTCCAATCCTTTGTGCAATCTTTTTATTCTTTTGACACTGGGACAAAGTCCACAATGATTGAAACTACTCGAGTTTATAAAAACTTACAATTTTGACTTAGGGTGCAAAATGACCATTTTGCCTCTATTGTGAAAAATATTGCCACCTCTAATTTTCTTCGTGTTTTCATCATTACACATTATTTATTCGATCTTATGCCTATTTAGATCTTAAAATATCATAAAACCTTCTTTTGGGAGTTTTTTAAAGAAAATAACGAAACTACCCCTAGCCCGTGTTATTGCATCTATGCTTAGTTATGAGCCTATAGGGGATGAGGTCTCACATTCTCCCCCATTTAAAGAAATTTGATCCCTGAATTTAAATTTAACTATAAGGTAGCATACCTTTAAGCATCAAAGAGGTGGGGATACTTTGTCTGCATCTCTTCCTTGACTTTCCAAGTTACCTCTTCACTGGTATGGTTTCGCCATAATACTTTTACTAAGGCTACATCCTTTGAATGGAGCTTTTTAACTTGCCTATCAAGGATAGCCACTGGTTGCTCCTCATAGGTTAAATCAGCTTGCAACTAGATGGTTTCATACCGTATTACATGAGATGGATCCGATTTATACTTTCTAAGCATTGACACATGAAACACGGGATGAATATTCGAAAGGTCTGGTGGTAATGCCAAACGATAAGCCATTGCTCCAACCCTTTATAAGATCTTGAAGGGTCCTATATATCGAGGGTTCAACTTTCCTTTCTTGCCAAACCTTATTATCCCTTTCGTTGGTGAGACCTTCAAAAAGACATGATCTCCCACTTGAAACTCTAAGTCCCTCCGTTTGTTATCAGCATAGGAATTTTGTCTACTTTGTACTATTAACATCCTTTGACGAATCATGGGTATTTTCTCGGTGGCATCCTGCACCAACTCAGGCCCCAAGAGTTTCTTTTCTCCCACTTTTAGCTATCCAATAGGTGACCTGCACCTCCTTCCATATAATGCTTCAAATGGTGCCATTTGGATGCTAGTTTGGAAACTGTTGTTGTAGGCAAACTTCACTAAGGGTAAATATCGATCCCACATGACCCCAAGGTCTATTACACAGACCCTTAACATATCCTCCAATGTCTTAATGGTCCATTCAGATTGGCCATTGGTTTACGGGTGGAAAGTTGTGCTGAAATCCAACTTAGTGCCCAACACTTCTTGGAACTTTCCCCATAACCTACTGGTGAACTATGCTCCTCTGTTAGACACTATAGAAATGGGGATACCATGCAATCGTACTATCTCATCCACATAAACTCGAGCGTACTAGGCAGCACCGTATTAGTCTTAATCGAAAAAAAATGAGCTAATTTTGTTAACCGATCTACTACTATCCAAATTGAGTCGTAGTGTGAGACCTTGACCTTTATAGACTCATAATTAGTAAAATACACGATATCCCTGATGAGGGGTAATTTCATCATTTCCCTAGTAAGCACATAAAAGTAAGATTTTAAACAATATTATGGCCTAAGTAAGCCTAGGCATAAATGGATGATGAAATTAAGGGTAAAATGAAAAGGAAACAAAAAAATTTGATGATTTTCACGATAGGGGCAAAATGGTCATTTTTCACCTCGATTTAAAATTTTAAGTTTTCATGAACCCGAGTATGTCTAGACCATTATGGGCCTTGTCCTAGTGTCAAAAGAACAAAAAGAGTGAATACAAGACTGAAGGAGAATAAACTAATTTGTGTAGGGGCTATTTAGTAATTTCAAGGGAATGGATAAGCTTGGGCTATAAATATCTTCTCCTTCCAATAGCTTTTTGAATTTTCAGCAGCTTGTCTCCTACTTCTTCTTCCATCTCACGTTGCTTCCAACCTCCATGGAAGCTTGATATGGACCTTACATAATTTTCTTTCTCTAGCTCTAGTTTTCATACCTTTGTGCCCTTTTGACTAGAACCCTTGTATTTTTCCACTCTTTCTCCTTAAAACCCTTGAAAAAAATCTTATTTCCATACTTTCTCTCACTAGTTGGGCATTTTAGAGAGAGAAAAAGAGAATTATCCCATTTGTTTGGAAGCTATTGGAAGAGAATTTGACTACAAAGGATCCCTAGGGTGAGTGATGAACTAAACTTGATTTTTAGCTGTGAATAATGGTAGTAATTTAAAATATGAACTGTTTTATTGTTGAGGATGTTCATTCATTTTATAGTTATTTAGATAGTGAACATAGATAGCCATTTAAAGTGGCAATTGAAAGCTAGCTAAGAGATAGCTTTTAGGGTTTATTGTATGTGAATTAACCTATTGCTGATGCTAATGTGATTTTAGGTTCTAACAAAGCCCCATCACCCCAATTGGATCATTAAGGGAATTAGAGTCAGCTAAAGGCTCTACAATCAACCGGTGAGTGGACTGCCTATCAAAATTGTTTTGGGAATATGACCGTTTTGTACAAAATAATTGAATGATTCTACATAACTTTTGTTAAAACAAGTGCCTTGGGAATTGGCCTTTGACAAATCAATTTTATGTTCTGATATGTGGTTATCATGGATTTCTATGCTGCAACATTATGTTGATAAACATATATGTTTGAATATAGTGTTGTGTAATTATATTGACTTGGCTATGTGTGAGTAGGAAGTGCGCATAAGTCGAGGATGACCCGGTTATGTGTGAGTAGGGAGTACGCATAACCCGGTGATGACCCTGATGTGATGGTGTGTATGATGATAATGGGATGATGTGCATGATGATGATAGGTATACGTATACATATATACATATAAAAATATGTGTGTTATAGGAAATTTATGAGTAATGGTATATGGTTGTAATGCATGTTAAACTTTGGAAAATTGTCATGCGTTTCATGTTGGTTTGGACATTTCAGCAGGGTGGTTTTTCTTTGGAAAGAAGGGCAAATTTTTCATTGGTGCCCTATTTCTCGCTGCAGCAAGAATCATTTTCGCTGCAGCAAGAAAATCTCGAGTTTGGAGGGGTAGATTGGCCAAAAACTCACTGCAGCGAAAATGCATTTTTGCTGCAACGAGAATGACACTGTAGCTTCTTGCTGCAGCGAGAAACTTTCTATTTCTGGGTCACAATTGAATCTCACTGCAATAAAAAAACTTTCTGTTTTGTCTTCTATCTTGTCCAATTGCTGCCCTATTTTTCACTTCTTTGCTACCATATCTGAGCATGGACTTCCAACATTAAGGACTAAATGAGTTAAGTTTAAAATGAGGAGGTTTAGTGAGAAACCCTCAGCCAGTTGAGAAACCCTCGTTCGGTTAATAACTTAAACCCTCGTTGTCGTATTTGACTTGCTTGCATATCATTGAAGCTTCCATTCTTCAAATGGTTTGTTATGTATGGATTCATAATTTTCAAATGATTAATCATTTAAGGGCTTGATAAGCGATTTTTAATATGAATGGAACTAAATTGCATTGTTTTGAAACAAGTGCATCATGATTTTAAATTCTCCCTTATTGTTGCTTGCTCCCTTCCTTGTTCACTCACTGGGTTTATACTCACCATTTTCAAGTTCATGTTTTCAGATCACGAGGCAGCCGGTAACTAGGACAAGGTGTCTTTGTAGACTTGTATCCATCTTTTGGTAGGTGTCTCGACATTCAATAGTTGTACATTTGTCCAAGTCTCTCCGCTGGAAGTTGAGTATTCTTTTGTTGTGTATAGACAAACCTAATGTAAATTATTAAGATACATGTTGTAGACAACGTATATACACTTGTTTAGTGCGCCAGTATGAAGTGGCAAATGTTCAATATTATTTTGATGCTAAGTTAAGAAATGTGACTTAGTAGTTTCTGATGGAATAATGAATATGTCAAATTAATAGGCTTGCTTGGGCTTAGTGGACTACGTCCATTGGGCCCATACGCTGATCATGGCCCAGAATTTGGGTCATGTCACGTAGCCCCCACTAGTTTGAGGCAAGCCAGTTACAAAGTCCATTGCAATATGCTCCCACTTCCACTCAAGCACTGGTAATGGTTGTAGTAGCCCTGCAGGCCTTTGATGCTCTGCCTTAACTTGCTGACAAACCAGGCACTTGGAGACAAACTCAGCTACATCTTTCTTGAATCGTTCGCACTAATATACTTGTTTCAAATCTTGATACATCTTTGTAGCCTCAGAATGTACTACATAGGTTGCCATGTGAGCTTCTTCCAATATTTCTCTCCTCAACCTATCACTATCAGGCACATAAAGTCTAGTTCCATACCTCAATACTCCATCTGTGCCTTTACTAAACATTTTTCCTTTCCTTCCTTACGGGTCCTCTAAAGCCTTAGCTACGAACTTATCCTTGCTTTGTGCTTCTTTAATCCGATCCATTAAAATAAGCCTCATTCTAAAATGTGCTAGTAATGCATTTGCCTCCAAAACTTCCAAATGCACACCTATATCTCCCAAGCTATGGATCTCTCTAATCAAGAATCTCCTATCTATGGAGATATGTGCCAAGCTTCCCATCGATTTTCAACTCGAGGCATCTGCCACCACATTTGCCTTACTAGGATGGTAAAGAATAGTACAGTCATAATCCTTTAACAACTCCATCCACCTACGTTGTCGCAAGTTAAGATCCCTTTGCTGAAATATATACTTCAAGCTTTTGTGGTCCGTATATATCTCACAAGTCTCACCATACAAATAATGTCTCCAAATCTTTAAGGTAAACAAGATTGCTGCCATCTTCAAATCGTGTGCGGGGTAATTCTGCTCATGCCTTTTAAGTTGCCTTGATGCATACGCAATCACCTTCCCTTGCTGCATTAGTACACACCCTAAACCAACTCGCGATGCATCATAGAATACCGTATAACCCTTTGTGCCTTGAGGTAGACTTAATACTGGAGCTGTGGTGAGACAGGTCTTAAACTTCTCAAAGCTATTCTCACAAGCATCTGACCACTTAAATTTTGTATCTTTATGTGTCAGGTTAGTCAGAGGGGCAACTATTTGGGCGAAGTCCTTCACAAAATGATGATAATAGCTAGCCAAACCCAAAAAGCTTCTGATATCCATAACTAATGTTGGCCTTGGCCACTTTTCCACTGCCTCAACTTTTTTTGGATCAACTTGTACCCCATTGTTAGTTACCACATGTCCCAAGAATGCAACGCTTTCAAGCCCAAACTCACACTTGGAGAACTTGGCATACAATAAATGTTCTTTCAAAGTTTGGAGCACTATCTTGAGATGCTACTCGTGCTCTTTACGGGTCTTCGAGTAGATCAAGATGTCATCAATAAATACCACCACGAACTTGTCCAAATAGGGCTTGAACACTTGGTTCATCAAATCCATAAAAGCCGCAGGGGCATTTGTAAGTCTAAATGACATTACCAAGAACTCATAGTGCCCATATCTTGTTCGAAATGCAGTCTTGGGTACGTCCTCATTCTGCATCTTCAGCTGATGGTACCCAGATGGTAGATCTATCTTAGAGAAACATTATGCTTTTTGTAGTTGATCAAATAAATCATCTATTCTTGGAAGAGGATACTTATTCTTCACCGTCACTTTATTAAGCTGTCGGTAATCAATGCACAACCTAAGTGACCTATCTTTCTTCTTTACAAATAACATTGGTGCTCCCCATGGTGAGACACTAGGATGAATAAGGCCTTTGTCCAACAAATCTTCTAACTGATCCTTAAGCTCCTTAAGTTTGCAAGTGCCATTCTATATGGGGGCATGGATATAGGTCTAGTGTTGAGAACCAGATCTATGAAAAATTCAATCTCCCGCCAGAGAGGAAAACCTAGTAGTTCCTCGGGAAATACATCCATGAACTCATTCACCATTGACGCTTGGCTTATATCTCCAACCTTCGCCTGAGTATCCTTTACCACAGCCAAGTAACCTAAACAACCCTGCCTTAATAATCGTCTAGTAGCCATGGCCGATATCAAATTGGTTAGAGCATTACTCCTATCCCCCTGAATACTAAATGAGGGTTCACCGGGAAAATCAAATCTCACCAATTTGTGATACCAATCCACACTGGCATGGCAGGGTGATAGCCAATCCATTCCCAAGATCACATCAAAGTCTAAGGTGTCTAACACCACTAGATTCACCGATGTGTCCTTGTCCTTGACTCGAACTACACAGGACTAATATTCCCATTCAGCCATAAATAACTCTTTTAAAGAAGTAGACACTACTAATTGTTCTTCTCTCCTAACACGATCTTTACCCAAACAAGATACAAAACATGAAGAGATAAAAGAATGGGTAGCACCAAGATCAAACAATACCCGAGCATTCATATTCCTAACAAAAAGAGTACTTGAGACCACTGTATTGGATGTTTGGGCCTCTTGAGGTGTTAATGCATATACCCTCGCTTGGCCTTTACCAGCAAAACTCTAACGTTTGGACCCAGATGGCCTGCCTTTAGAAGGAGTAATAGGACCTCTACCTTTTAATCCACTAGCCTCTCGACTGGATGAGGCAGCAACTGAAAGAGCAAATGAAGCTAGCTGGGTGGAACCACGAGCAGAATCTCGTGATTAATGAGCCATCAGATAATTCCTCCTAATATGTTCAGGTTGACCACACCCATAACAAACTCTCTCATTACATAAGCATCGTCCACTATGTTGTCTCCCACAAGTATCACAAGGGTGGATAGCTTGACTTCCCTGTCTAGAATCTTGCTGCCTTCCTCCACTAAAGGTTCTTTGTACCGCCCCAATACTAGCACCAAGCGAGTCACTCCCCATTTGGGGTAATCGTGAGTCCCGTTGTGGACCCTAACTGCTAGAAGATGAACCACCACTACTAAAATCTCTATAGCCTTGATAACCTTTTGTCTTTGCCCTTTTCGCTCTATCTCTCGTAGCTCTACTCTCACTGGTCCTCATCTTGATTCGCTGAGCACAATCTATGGCTGCAGAGTAGGTATTGAAATCTTAGGATGCCACAACCCTAAACAATGGCTCTACTAACCCATCCACAAACCTCTGAATCTTCATCTCCTCAGTAGAAACGGGGTAAGGAACATACCAAGACAATTATGTGAATTTGATGTCATATTTTGACACCATCATACTCGAGGTCTGTACCAAAGTCTCAAACTCCCTAACTTTAGCATTACGTACATTGAATGGTAAAAATTGATCTAAAAAGGTTATACTGAACTCACTCTAAGTCATCGGTGCTCCATCCGTTGGTCTACCTCTACACAAAGAGCTATACCACCCTTGTGCCATGTTCTCTAATCGGAAGGTGGCTAACTCAACCGATCGGGCACTAGAACATCCCAAGGCTTTACAAATTTTCTCCATCTTTTCTAAGAAGATTTGGGGCTTTTCCAAGGCATCAAATCCTGAAAATGATGGAGGCTTAAGCTTGAGAAAATCTAGAAGAGAAATCTCTAGATGACCCCTCTGGACCTCATGATGTTGGTGATTGGCTTGTCCTTGGGAGCTGAGGGATTCTTATGCTGTTGGTCTCCCCTCTACTATCCTCTGTATATTATCCATACGGGTTGCCATCATCTCTATGACCTGGTTGACTCCCTGTAGGCCTGTCGCCAAATACTTAATGGTAATGCCCCTAACTGGTTGTCTACCTACATCACCTGAAGACTGTCTTTCGTCTCGTTTACTCACGAACGTATCCGCCCTCACTGGCCAAGTGCCCCTGCCATGTCTACCTCGGCCCCTCAGGGTGGATGCCCGTGGCCTATCTGCCATCTCAGCAGAAGCATTTTGCTCTTTCATCCGTCTTGAGGCGGCTCGTGTCTTAGGCGGTATTCTTACCTAGACAAGAGCAAACACTTGTTATTAAACACATTTTATAATCGTACTTAAGGCAAAAAGGTAGTGTCTAAGATGGGGAATTTATGCGGTCCCTTGGTTGTAAAATGTTCCGCGGTTCACACTTCACCACCGAAGTTTCCACATAAAGACTCGACTCTCTGTTGGACCAACAAAACGAAAGTCCTAGGACTTAGACAACCTCGGGCTCTGATACCAAGTCTGTCATAACCCAAATTTTGGGCAATAACCGGCGCATGGGCCCAATTGACGTAGTCCACTAAGCCCAAGCAAGCCTACTTATATTACCTGGTTATCATTTCATCCCACAAGTTACTAAAGTCATAATTCAAAATCTTAATTCGAAATGATGAAAACCATTGCCAACTCATACTGGCATTACTTACTAAAATATACACATATTGTTTACAGTATGTATTCTAATAATTAAAATCAGATTTGTCTATACATATCAAAAGGAGACTAAATGTCCAGCGAAGAAACTCGACAAATGTACAACTACTGAATGCCGAGACATCTACCAAGAGTCGAGTCTACAAAGACACCTCAACCTAGTTACCGACTGCTTCCTAATATGAAAACATGAAGTTGAAAATGGTAGGAATAAACCTAGTGAGTGAACAAAGAAGGGAACAAGCAATCAATAGAAAAAATTTGAAAATCATGATACACTTATTTTAAAACAATGCAATTTAACTTAGTGCTTATCATAACTCCTCAAGAAAACCCCAATTGATTAAATCACTTAATGTAAAGGGTCCATGCTCAACTATGGTACCAAAGAAGTGGAAAATAGCGCAGGAATCGATTAAGATACTAACCAAAACATAAAGTTTTTCGCTACAACGAGATTCAAGCCATAAAACATAAACTTTCTTGCTGCAGCGAGAACCATGTCTGGTGAAACCCTCGAAACCAGAGAGTTTCTCTCTGCAGCGATAAGTAGGGCACCCGCAAAAATTCCCCATTTCCTCAAGAAAAAGCCATCTTGCTGAAATGACAAAAACAACATAAAACACATATAATTTCCCAAAGTTCAACATGTCAAGTTTCACATGCATTTTAATCATATGCCATATTCATAAGCTTTTATTTCATAAACATAGATATACATGAATACATAGATAACCACTAATATCACCATCATCACACCCAGCTCATGTGCATCCCCCCACATTTTACACATAGCCGGAGTCATCATGTGCATCCCCCCACATCGTGCACAGTGAGTGCCATCATGTACATCCCCCCACATCGTGCATACGGGCACTTTCATCATCCACCTCCCTCACCACGCCATCACCGGCATGTGCATCCCCCCACATCGTGCACACACACGGTTATAGTCATCACACAATATCAACCATCATGCACAGCATATATATCTATATATATATGCCAACATAATGTAGTATTGCATGAATCCATAACAACTACATGCCACAACATAAAGTCAATTATCAAAGGCTTGTTCCCAAAGCACTCATTTTTAAGAAAAGTTGTATAAAATCATTCAAATGCTTCGTACAAAATAGTTGCATTCCTAAAATGATTTTGAAATGCAGTTCACTCACCGGTATTATTTGAGCCTTTAGCTAATCTTAACTTCCCTAATTGTCAAAATGGGATGATGGGGCTTCATTGGAACCTATCATCACATTAGCATCACCAATTTGTCAATTCACATACTTATAAAGTCTAAAGCTTTCTCTTAGCTAGCTTTCAATTGCCATTTAAATGACTATCTATTTTCACTACCCTAATCACTCTAAAATGAGTGGATAACCTCAACTACAAACATTCACAAGTCTACTTACTAATCATTCCCAACACTAAAAAGAAATTCTAATTCACTACTCACCTTGGTAGCTTGTAACTTTGAAATTCTTTCCAATAAATTTTTCTAGCTATTATGGGATCTTTCTCTCTTTTTCTCTCTGTAAACACCTAGCTAGTGAGATAAAGTATGACAGTGAGATTTTTTCAAGGGTTTTGAAGTAAAAGAGTGAAAAAGCACAAGGGTTCCATGAAAAGGTGCACAAAGGCATGAAAATTATAGCTAGAGAGAGAAAGTTATGANATGAAAGGGTGGGCAAAAGCATGAAATTTGGACCTAGAGAGAGAAAGTTATGAAGTTTTCATACCATGCTTCCATGGAGGGGGAAACAAACATGAGATGGAAAAAGGAAGAAGAATAAGCTGCTAGAAATTGAAGAAGCTGTTGGAAGGAAAAGATATTTATAGCTCAAACTTATCTAATTCCCTTGGAAATTATGAAAATGCCTTTTAGCAAGTTAACTTGTTCTTCTCCAATCCTTTGTGCAATTTTTTTATTCTTTTGACACTAAGACAAGGGCCACAATGATCTAAACTACTCGGGTTTACGAAAACTCAAAATTTTGACTCGAGGTGCAAAATGACCATTTTGCCCCTATAGTGAAAAATACTGCCACCTCTAGTTTTCTTTGTGTTTTCATCATTACACATTGTTTATTCGGTCTTGTGCCTATTTGGATCTTAAAATATCATAAAACCTTCTTTTGGGAGCTTTTTAGAGAAAATGAAGAAACTACCCCTGGCCCGTGTTATTACGTCTATGGGTAGTTATGAGCCTATAAGGGTTAAGGTCTCATAGATACATTTGACAATGTATCAAGACATCTACCCTAATTTCCAATAAATGTATTAATACATTGAGACAATGTATCGATACATTTTTGGCAGAATATTCTTTGGTGTTCTCTGCTTTAAATGTATCGATACGTGTTCATCATTTACCGAATCTATCAATACATTCTCAAATGTATCAATAGAATTCCTCTAGAACACCTCATATTATTCTTCTTGCCAAGAATGTATCGATACATGAGGGGATGTATCGATACATTTTCCTCTGTAGATAGTTTTAAGTCTTCCAAAACTTCTAAAAATCCAACTTAACACCAAAAAATTCATTCCCTGTTAATCTTATACCCCAAATAGCTTATATAATTCAAAATTCTCATACATATATCCTCAAACATGCATCAAATTAAATCAAATCCTCAATCCATAGGATTAGTTCATCATTTTCATAGATATTTAAATTAATGGCATACTTAGATATTAAAGTGCCAATTATCTGCACAATTTCATTAAGGATCTCACTTTTCACCCACATTCATAATCATTTATCTCCAAACACACTCATATTCATCAAAACTTAAATAACTCCTCAAATCACTTGGCCCACTTCACATATAGGCCATATTAAAAGTTAGGGGTGTTACAACACATGAACAATATATTTACCTTATCTTTAGTTTTTTGTTTAGGCACTCATTAGGGAAAAGATCTTATGAATCTATGTTCCATGTGGAGAATGGGGAGGGTTTTTGCATCAAGAAGTTTTCTCTTTTACTCTTTAAAAGCAAAGTTTGGTCATGCACAGATGATTGTTTTAGTAGAAAAATTGACTTTTAAGATTGATCAACAACTTTGCAGTTATTAATTCTAACATTAAGATTGTTACAACTCAATTTTGTGCCATGATCAACACAAAGACTGGGTAAGCAAGCCTACCAAGCTCAAGCAAGCCTCAAAACCTGATGAACAGACAAACAAGATGCATGTGTAATCATGTAATCTCTGCCTCACCACAAAGCTCAAATTCCCTACATGTACTTAACTCATCCATATATATGTACACTCGTGTATTGTAAACAGACATATGCCACATTGTGGCTAACATATTATGGCTTAAACCTATACAAAATACATAACAAGATACATGTACATAATTTGAAAGATAAAAAAAGAGTAGAGTGGAGCCATTATCGTAACATGCAAGTCTAGGAACCCAACTGCTAGACATGGGATGGAGTCACCACCAATCCTTTTTGTCAAGGTGCGATTGGCCACCTATTTGAGTCTATTTCTTTAAAATGTCACCTTAAGCTTAACCTAGGTTCATTTTAAAAAATAAGCTTCAGTCTACGAAACAATGCTCGAGTTCGAGAGTATGGTTACACGCGAGGAAGTTATTAGCACCCTCACAATGCCCATTCAAAGAGCAGTACCAATTAATCATGTGTTATCCTTACGTAGCCTAAATTAATGAATCTTGACTTCACCTTTTCTATTTATTGATTATCTTCTTTTCTATTCTTTCACTTATCTAAATATTGGAAATTTCTCCTAGATTTTCCTAACATTTTTGGTTATCGTATTTTATAGACTTTATTAGTTTTATTTTTATTGACACATGAATTAAACTCTTGTATTGGAAAATTGTTTTAGATTCTCCCATCATTCTGGTGGAATCTAGGAATTTTTCCTCACAAAGAGAATTCCTTGGGAAAGTTTATGAGATTCTCAAGAAGCCCCAACATCGAGGATTATCCTTTGTGTATAAAGTATAATATCATAAGAAGTAAAATTTGATTTACTTAATACATATAAAAATCTTTTATTGAGATCATTTCTCGAGTCCTCCCATCCTTTTGGTAAAATTCAAGAATAATTTCTCATCTAGAGAGTTCCTCGAGAAAACTTATCTTCACAAGTGTTTCAAAAATGACTCATCATCGAGTTAATTCATAATAATGCATCTTTATCTAAATTAAATTTCAATTACTCTATTAATATTTTCTTTTATTAAAAATGTGATTATTTGAATTAATGGTGTTAGTATTGAAATATCTTATGTTTTGATTTGACAAAATTACATGATATCTTAGCTTTAATGGTAAGCATTTGAAAGTGTCAAATCATGTTTTCATTCTCATAAAGTCATACAAATGTTTAAAAAGCCATTCATACTTAGAAAACATCACAAAGCTTTCAAACATGAGTATTCAGTTGAGAAAACATAGACTAAACATGTCTTAGCTTGATATTTGATCATAAGGAAGAAATAGCTGAAGTTAAGTGTCAAAATGACAAAGAATTTTGAAGAAACAAAGTTGTAATCAATCCTAAAGCAAGGCCAATCGATCCAAGGATAGAATGGATGAGAAATTGTCACGACCCAAATTCCAGGTCATGACCGGCGCATGGGTCCAATGGACATAATCCACTAAACCCAGGCAAGCCTATTATTTATCTTACTTATGATTCTATTTATTATCACTAAGTCCTATTTCATGACTTTGAGTCAAAATAGTGATATACATTGCCAACTCGTACTGGCATTACTCTTTTAAAATTTACATTAAGTTCATTTATACATAACAAAATAATACTCGACCTCCAGCGGAGTGATTCGGATGGATATACAGCTACCGAATGTCGAGACACCTACCAAAAGATGTACACAGATCTACAAGGACACCTCGTCCTAATTATCGGCTACCTCGTGATCTGAAAACATGAATTTGAAAATGGTGAGTATAAACCCAGTGAGTGAACAAGGAAGGGAACAAGCAACAATTAGGAAAAATTTAAAATCATGATGCACTTGTTTCAAA
>NC_030853.1:7466108-7508913 GCF_000208745.1 Theobroma cacao | reverse complement strand
TTTATGATAGCAGTCCATACTAGCATGGCAGGGTGATAACCAATCCATCCCCAAGATTACATCAAAGTCTAAGGTGTTTAGCACCACTAGATTCACCGAAGTGTCTTTGTCCTTGACTCGCACTACACAGGACTCATATTCCCACTTGGCCACAAATATCTCCTTTAAAGGAGTAGGTACCACCAAGTATTCTTCTCTCCTAACACGATTGTTACTCAATCGATGTGCAAAACATGTAGAATTAAGCAGATGGGTTAAACAAGGCTCAAACAACACCCAAGCATTCATATCACAGATAGGAAAAATACTTGAGACCACTGCATTTGAGGTCCGAGCCTCTTAGGGAGTTATAGCATACACCCTCGCTTGGCCTCCACCAATAGAACTTTGATGTTCGGACCCAGATGGTCTGCCTTGAGAGGAAGTACCTGCACCTCTACCTCTCGATCCACTAACCTCCCGGCCAGATGAGCCAGCAACTGACAGAGCAGATGAAGCTGGCTGGGTGGAACCACGAGCAGAATCTGGTGATTGATGTGCCATCGGACAATCCCTCCTAATATGCCCAGGTTGACCGTACCCGTAACAAGTTTTTGTAGTAAGGAAGCACCGTCCACTATGTCGTCTCCCACAAGTATCACAAGAGCAAATGACTTGACTACTCTGTCTAGAATCTTGCTGCCTCCTAGAACTGAAGGTTCTCTGTCCCACCCTAATATTAGCACCAAGTGCGTCACTCCCCTACTGAGGTAACCGTGAGTCCCTCTGTGGACCTTGACGGCTAGAAGATGAACCACCACTGCTGAAATCTCTACGGCCCTGATAACCCTCTGTCTTGCCCCTTTTTGCTCTATCCCTCGTAGCCTTACTCTCACTGGTCCTCATCTCGATGCGTTGAGCACGATCCACTGCTGCAGAATAGGTAGTGAAATCTCGGGATGCCACAGCTCTAAATAATGGCTCCACTAACCCATCCACAAACCTCTGAATCTTCATCTCCTTAGTAGAAATGAGATAGGGCGCATAACGAGCTAGCTGCGTGAACTTGATGTCATACTCAGACACCGTCATGCTTGAAGTCTGTACCAAAGTCTCAAACTCTCTGGCTCTGGCATTACGCACACTGAGTGGTAAGAATCGATCTTAGAAGGCTGCACTGACCTCACTCCAGGCCAACGGTGTTGCATTAGTCGGTCTGCCTCTACATAAAGAGCTATACCATTCCTGCGCCACATCCTCTAATTGGAAGGCGGCTAGCTCAACTGACCGAACACTAGAACATCCCAAGGCTTTACAAATTTTCTCCATCTTATCCAAGAAAACCTGGGGTTTCTCCGATGCATCAGACCCTGAAAATGTTGGAGGCTTAAGCTTGAGAAAGTCAGGAAGAGAAATATCTAGATGTCCCCTCTCCTCCTCATGATGTTGGTGATCGGCCTGTCCTTGGGAGCTAGGGGATTCTTGTACTGTAGGTCTCCCCTCTACTACCCTTTGTATATCTTCCATGCGGGTCGCCATCATCTCTACAACCCGGTTAACTCCCTGTAGGCCTGCCGCCAAATCCTCAATAGTAATACCCCTAGCTGGGTGTCTATCTACATCACCTGAGGACTGTCCCTCTTCTTGCCTACTCACAGGCGTATCCAACCCCACCGGCCTAGTGACCCTGCCACGTCTACCTCGGCCTCTCTGGGTGGATGCCCGTGGTCTATCTGCCATCTCAATGGGAGCATCTTGCTCCCCTGCCCGTCTTGAGGCGGCTCGTGTCTTAGGCGGCATTCTTACCTAGACAAAAGCAAACGCCTGTTATTAAACACATATTATAATCATACTTAAAGCAAAAGGTGGTTTCTAAGATAGGGAATCTATGCGGTCATTTGGTTGTAAAATGTGCCGCGGTTCACACTTTACAACTGAAGTTCCCACATAAAGACCCGACTCTCCGCTGGACTAACAAAAAGGAAGTTCTAGGACCTAGACAAACCTAGGGCTCTGATACCAATATTGTCACGACCCAAATTCCGGGTCATGACCGGCGCATGGGTCCAATGGACGTAATCCACTAAACCCAGGCAAGCCTATTATTTATCTTACTTATGATTCTATTTATTATCACTAAGTCCTATTTCATGACTTTGAGTCAAAATAGTGATATACATTGCCAACTCGTACTGGCATTACTCTTTTAAAATTTACATTAAGTTCATCTATACATAACAAAATAATACTCGACCTCCAGCGGAGTGACTCGGATGGATATACAGCTACCGAATGCCGAGACACCTACCAGAAGATGTACACAGATCTACAAGGACACCTCGTCCTAATTATCGGCTACCTCGTGATCTGAAAACATGAATTTGAAAATGGTGAGTATAAACCCAGTGAGTGAACAAGGAAGGGAACAAGCAACAATTAGGAAAAATTTAAAATCATGATGCACTTGTTTCAAACAATGCAATTTAGTTCATTCCTATTTAAAACCCCTCCAAACCCCAGAGTTTTTCGCTACAGCGAGCATGAATTTCGATGCAGTGAAAACAAAGCAACAAGAGAAACATTTTTCCTCACTCAACAAAAGCCATCCTGCTAAACTAATAAAATCAACCTAACATTCATGAAAATTCTCAAAGTATAATGTGTCAAATTTTACGTACATTACAACCATAAATCATTGTCCATCAATTTGCTATATCACACACATTTATATATATATATATATATATACGTATATACCCATCATCATCATCTCACCAACCCATCATCATCATCACCAGCTCATCATCATCATCACCAGCTCATGCGCACTCCCTACTCGCACATGGCTGGGTCATCACCGGGTTATGCGCACTCCCTACTCGCACATAACCGGGTCATCCTCGGCTTATGCGCACTCCCTACTCGCACATAGCCGAGTCAACATAATTACACAACATTATATTCAAGCATATATGTATATCAACATAATGCAGCCACATAGAAATCCATAATAACCACATTTCATAACATAAACCTTTTCTCAAAAGCTTGTTCCCAAGGCATTCATTTTCATGAAAAATTGCATAAAATCATTCAAACACTTTGTTCAAAACAGTCATATTCCCAAAACAATTTTGATAGGCAGTCCACTCACAGGTGTCGAAAATCCGGATTCCGGGTGAACTCTGACTAATAGTCCTCAGGCGCAATTCCTTTGCCTTTTCCGGACGTCTCACCACCTTGACAAATAACAAAGTCGAGGAATTTACTATATTGTCCCTAAATTGATATAAATTAATTTAAACTACTAATGCTTGATATGTAAATGCAAAAATATGTCCGATTACCGCTTAATCACGGTATCGATTAAATTCGACCGATCACCCGATTAATCGGCGATTGTGTCCAAATCACCTCCAAATTAATTCATTTCTCCTCTAATACCTTAATTTACCACATACATTTAAATAAAGCCAAATTCAGCATTAGAACCCTCACAATTCCTTATAGAAAAAATTTGGTCATTTGGTGTACTAGCATCGAATTTTTTTCTACATAACCGTTTCACCTTAATTCATCATTTTCCATGCCATTTTCCTTGAAATAAAAACAATCCCCCATTGATATTCAGCCCTCATGGTTCGGCCAACAAGGAACCCTAGAGAAATTGAATATTTCTTTTGTGTTTTTGTTCATAACCATGCTTAACTATCCCTAAACACTAACATAGTCTAAAATCAAATTATTCCAACAACAATTCCTCTTCCATACCCATTTTTCAGAATTGAATTCATCATGATAACTCAATATTCAACCATGGAAAACAAGAACAAAAGCATGGGTAAGCTAGGTATCAAGGAGAATTAAAGAAATTTTAACTTACCTAGCTTGTTTCCTTGATTTCTTCACTTTTTCTTTGAATTTCCACCTAGGTTTTCTTGTTTTTCCTTTTGTTCTTCCTTTTTTCTTGTTGCTGGATGTCTAGGCCGAATATGGTGAGGGAATTGGGGATTTAATGGGCTGATTTCTATAGAAAATAATAAAATAATCAAGCATGCCATGTGTCACATGCTTATTGGCCTAATTTTTAACTTTTTGACTTTTTCTTCTTAATTTTCCACCACAAATATTCTGGTATTTATCCAATCCTACCACAATTAAAATCCCTTGGTCTTGACAAGTGCTGGGCCGAAAATTTTACTGATTTGCCCCCGAGAAAAAAAAATTACGATTTTGCCCTTATACTCCGAAATGTACCGGAATCTCATTATTTCTACTTTTCAACCTAAAATAACACTAATATTGATCAATATTAACCAAATGGGGCAAAAATTGTTTAAAAAAATTTTCGTTTAGTCCACTAGTGGCAAAATTACCATTTTGCCCTTCTGCTCCATAAATACCGGGAATCACAATTTTTCACTACTAAACATCATTTTATACTCCAATAATCATAATTATATTTCATATAATTATTCTTGGTCAAATGTGATCAAATCGTGGCTAAATATCTCCATTTTATCATCAAATGGTAAAATGACCGTTTTGTCCCTAATTGGTCAATTTTTTTATGGACTCCAAACTGGACCTTGAACTCCAAATCACTATTCTAAGCCATTCTGTTGGTTTTAAAATTTTCAATTTCCTCTTAGAATTTCTATTTGAACTAGTTCAAGGCTCGATTTAACTTAGTTGTACCACTCAGTACAATACCGTCTTTTAATCGAGCTTGATAGGGTCTCACAGAAATCATGAAGAATCAAAGTGTCAGTCGATCCTATAGTGGCGACAATCAATCCTATGGCAAAATGGGCAAGAAAACTTGAAAATGTGTAGCCATAATCAATCTTATAAAAGAGGTAGTTGATCCTAAGGTAGTGAAGCATGAGAAATTTGACATTCATGAAGCCATAGTTGATCCTCAAAGAGAGGTAGTCAACTACCAAAGCCCAAAACTAAAAAATGTAAGCTCTCGGTAAGAGTATCGAGTAGATGAAACTTATATTCAACTAGGAAAGCCCTAATTTGAGATTTTTGAAATACATAGACTATCCTAGTAGCTTTGTAGTCGATCCTAGAGACTTAATAATGGCTAGATTTATTTCAAACTTGTATTTAATAACTCTAAATCTCCTTGCAAGTATAAAAGGTTGCATTTGACTCATTTTGAAGAAAGAAAAGATAAGCAAACACCTAAAAACCCTAGAGAAAAGCTTCAAGTTTCTTATTTTCTCTCTAAACAACATTTCAATCCTCTCTTAAGCTTTCAAAGCCATTCAAACTCATCACTTGCTATTCTTAAGCTAATATTTGTGAGATAATTTCTTTTCTTGTACACCAAAGCTTAAACATTTATTTACCAGCCTTTGTGAGGGAAATCTTCGATATTACTCCTTTGTACACATATTTGTAAAGGTTCTAACTTAAGCTTGAAAAGTTATTGAGGGTTTATGGTTGAGCCTGGTAAAAGCCACTTTGTGGGTTGAGCTTGCTTTCGTTAAAAGGCATATTTGTGGTTCCACTTGATCACTTGAAAAAGCTGTTTGTGTAAGCCCTACAAGCCAATCAATTTTGTGCTTGTAAAACACTACATTAATTAGTCATATTTCATGGTAAATGCATTATGGATAATTTATATAGTGTATGCCATTTTTCTTTATCAATTAGTTTATTTATAAAGAGTTATGAGAGACTTATGAGATTATAAAGTCCTTGGAACATAATGGCCTAGCAAAAAAATTGTAAAGGTTATAATTATGAGATTCTTATGCATCAAAACCTTGTTTTTAAATATGTTCCTAGTCATTATAGTGTCAAGAATAACAACATTGACCATGCTCAAAGGCTGGTACATGCTAAGCCTCTTTACTTTGGAAGTAAGCAATTGATCTCATAGGTTGAAGTATGTGAGATACTTGGGGATAATACGTGGGTTCTTGTTAAGTAACAAGTTCATTGAACATGACTCGCTATGAGAGTTCCATTTGGTATTTCACTCCAATGTCTATGGAAATACTCTCATGTGTCGGTAGTGTAAGCAATCCTTAGACTTGTAATACCAAGTCATCTTGTATGGGAGTTGTCATGCTTTGATTTCACGTATATGAGTTTGGAAGTGACTAGGTGCCTAAATAGGGTGTTTTTGGGTATGGCATAAAGTATATGAAGATAAATGAGTAGTCTAGAGAGGATTCATCACCCCAAGTGATTTGAAGGGGACATATCTCATTTGCTCCTAGCTTATATTGACTAAAAGTCCTTGGCCAAGGCAATCTTAAGAGGTCAATATGAAAGTCGCAAGACTAATATGGATAAGTTAGAAAATAGACACCGATCTAGGCTTTCTATCTATTCGAGATATATGATGAAATGATTGAATTACACTAAGATACTGCACACTGAAAGGTTAGTCAAATCATATTGACTCTCTTGACATTTGGGTGGTCATGATGTATTGCTAGATGCCGCTTATGATCTATAGATATAAATATAAATTCTTAGTTTAATTAAATTATATTTATTACCAACATGTTAGTACCTCATGGCTCACACGCATAAGGTGAATTGTCGAAATTAATTTAAGTTCAATTAGATGTGATCTAATTGATTTTATAGAGGTTTAATCTAATTAGGCATTGGGCTAAATCAAATATGATTTGATGGAGTATTAAATAAAGGCCCTATTAGCCCAAGCCAATTTTTAATCCTTGTTGGATATATAGTAGGTCAATTCACTTTATAAGAGAATCCTTTAGCCTTCTTTTGAATGTACAGAATGTTGGCTCCATTAGTTTTTGATGATAATAAAACATTCCCATCCATTTGTGTCTAATGCCTTTACTTAAGTGTGCAGGAAAATTAATTTATGAAATTAATAAATCAATCCTTCAAAGTGTATATCAAAAGAAGAAAAGGGATAAAAATAATGAGACATGACTGATTAACAAGGAGGCAGCTCATTAGATGAATAAGGAAGAATGTTGGTTGGCCAAGATTCAAATTGGAGAAATGGCAGGCTGAAGAGTTTGAAAAATAGAACCAACTTAGTCAACCAAGAATTAGTCAGTCAACTAAGTGCTTACAACCAAAACTGCCAAAGATAAGGAGCATAAAATAGAGACAACTTAGTCAACTAAGATATCGGTTAGTCAACTAAAAGTATTCTGCCTGCAAGTTTCAAATCTGCACTAAAAGACAGAGTAACGGCTAGAACTGACTCCCAACTATCTCCAACGACTAGAAAACTGTCAAACTGCCATCAGAGATGTTTCTTCAAGTATAAAAGAGTCTTCTAACAGTTAGAAAAATATCTTAGAAAAGAGTTAGAGAGATTTGAACTACTTAAGAGCTGAAAAACTAGAAAATCTCTCTTGTACCCTGCTGTACCCTAACGCCCATTCTTTTTACTTGTATTCTGCACTCAACCTTGTACCATTTAGATCAACTTGTGATCATAGGTACTTTCTTTTACTTCTTTTCTTGTATTCTTAGAGTGAGGAAGTCATTCTAAGGAGTTATTTAAGCTTGGGATAGCTTAATTGTTATAGGTTGTGGTTGAGCCTTGGAAAAACCACTTTGGGTTATAGTTGAGCCCAGGAAAAACTAATGTAAAAGGTTTTGGCTGAGCCTTGTAAAAGCCATTATAAAGCTTGGTGAAAGCTTATGAATTTCACCGATTCCTAGTGGATTGTTTGGAAAATTCTTGGTTGGATAATCAAGGTAGTGGATGTAGGTCTTGGACCGAACCACTCTAAATTCTGCTGTCTTATTTACTTTATTTTTTGTTTTATTTTCTTTCCTTCATTTGTCTCACTTTATCTACACTTAGAGACAATATTTGAAAGAGCCAAATTGTGCTATTCACCCCCTTCTAGCACATATTATTGGGACCAACAAGTGGTATCAAAGCTAGTTCCTTATTATTAAGGCTTAACATCTTTTGGGAGGATCCAAATGGCTCAACTAAAATCAGTAGTGGCTGATGGACAATCAACAAACTTACCACCTCTGTTTGATGGCTCTAATTATCCTTATTAGAGCACTAAGATGTCAATCTATATTAAAGCTATAGACTATGAAATGTGGGACGTCATAATTGATGGACCCTTTATGCCCTCAACCATGAATGTGGTGACAAATGAGTTGATGCCCAAGCCAAGGTCTGAATGGACCGAGGCTAAAACAAACAAAGTTCAAATAAACTTTAAGGCCATCAACACATTACGTTGTGCCTTGACCCCCACTAAATTTAACAAAGTCTCAAGCTATACAACAACTAAACAAGTGTGGGAGAAACTCAGAATAATCCATGAAGGGACTTCTCAAGTAAAAGAGTCCAAAATTGCCCTTTTAACACATAACTATGAAATGTTCAAAATGAAGCCTGGTGAAGACATCACCAACATGTTAGATAGGTTTACAAATATCACAAACAAATTGAGTCAACTAGGCAAGGCTATCCCTGAACATGAATTAGTAAAAAAACTGCTTAGGAGTCTACGAAAAAATTAGAAGCCTAAAGTGACTGCAATCCGAGAGGCAAAAGATCTAAAAGTTATCACCTTAGATGAGATTTGTGGCTCTCTCCTAACTCATGAGCTGGAGCTCAAAGAAGAAGAAGAAGAAAATAGGAGGGAAGCAAAGGAAAAGAAAAAGAGCATTGCACTTAAAGCCAACATCCTTGAAGAAGAGCTGGAAAGAATTATCATGTGATGATGATGAAGAGTTAGCTCTGGTTGCATGAAAATTCATAAAACTTATGGGCAAAAGAAACTGGAGACTGGCTAGAAGAGAGTTCAGAAAATATCAAGGTGCTTCATGGAAAATCAAAAACAAAAATGACTCCAACAAAAAAGAGGAGTTAATCTGCTACGAATGCAAGAAACCTAGTCACTTCAAGTCCAAGTGTCCACTGCTGAAATATGAGACACCAAAGAAAAATAAGAAATTCAAGAAAGCAATGGTGGCTGCTGCATGGTCGGACAGTGATACATTAAGCTCTAAAGCTGAAGATGAAAAATATGACGAAAGAGCAAACATCTGTTTGATGGCACAAGAGGATGAAACCGAGGTATCCTCATCCCCTTGTGATATTTCCATTGATGATTTACAGGATGAGTATTACAGCCTCTGTGATGAATTTGAAAAACTTTTTTCAAAATACAAAACATTAAAGAAAAAGGATGCATCTATTGAAAATGATTTGGAAAAGATGAGACAAGAGTTCAATTCTATTTTTGAGCAAAGAAATATTATGTAAATTATGTTAGAACACTCAAAAATAGATTTTGAAGTTTTAAAATTAGAGCTAGATAATAAGCTTGATGTTGTGCAAAAATTACTTGATGAAAACACAGCTCTCAAATGTTTGAAAAATGAATCTTCAAAAAGATATGCATACCACAATAAAAATTTTGCTAAAGCATTACCTAGATGCTATAATTGCGGTAAACATGGTCATATATCATATGACTGCTTTAAGAGAAACAACCTACAAAAGGTTAAGAAAATTTGGGACCCTAAAAGATCCTATATTGCAACTAACTCTTAAGGACCCATCAAAGTATGGGTACCTATAAAGAAAAACTAAAATTTTGGTTTGTAGGTTGAGCTGCACTTAAAGGAGACATGTTCAAGAGCTCAACTCAAGAAGAAGTAGCCTTGGTACATGGATAGTGGCTACTCACAACATATGACTGGAGATGAAATGTTATTTGCCCAATTGGACAAAAGAAAGGGAGGTACCATATCCTTTGGTGATGATTCAAAAGGTAGAATTCATGGTATTGGTACTGTTGGTAAGAACTCCCAAACTCAAATTAGTCATGTGTTGCTAGTAAAGGGTCTAAAGCATAATTTATTGAGTATTAGTCAATTGTGTGACAAAGGATTTAAAGTATGTTTTGATTCAAACAAGTGTGAAGTAATAGATACAGGTACAAACAAAGTCTCATTTATAGGAAAGAGATTGAAAAATATGAATGTTGTCTTTCTTGAGGATCTTAAAATAAATAGTGAAATATGTCTTGTTGCACATGCTGAAAATGACAGCTAGTTATGGCATAGGAGATTAAAACATGTAAGCTTGCATACTATGTCAAAATTGATTAAAAAAAAAACTTAGCTGTTGGGTTGCCGAATTTAAAATTTGAAAATGAAAAAATATGTGATGCTTGCCAACTAGGAAAACAAGTTAGAACACCCTTTAAGACTAAAAAGATAGTGTCAATATCTAGACCTATTGAATTGTTTCATATTGATCTATTTGGTCCAATAAGCACAACTAGCTTAGGAGAAAAATCTTATGACTTTGTGATAGTTGATGACTATTCTAGATATACTTGGGTACATTTTCTTGCTCATAAGAATGATGCTCTATCAGTTTTCACAAGTCATTGTAGGAAAGTATAAAATGAAAAAGGATTAGCCATAGTTAGCATAAGGAGTGATCATGGAGGAGAATTTGAGGAATTTTGCAACAAAAAAGGGTTGGATCACAATTTCTCTGCACCTAGAACACCTCAGCAAAATAGAGTTGCAGAGAGGAAAAGCACTAGTGGAACATGTCAATTTATAGGTAGTATGCTAGTGTCATGGTCCAGTAAAAAGAAAAACTCAGTAGCTTTATCTACAATAGAAGCAGAGTATGTGTCATTAGGTAGTTGTTATCCAAATATTATGGATTAAACAACAATTAGAAGACTATGGGTTATAATTGCATAACATACCAATATACTGTGACAATACAAGTGCAATCAATATTTCAAAGAATCCTATGCAACACTCTAGAACAAAACATATTAAGATTAGACAGCATTTTGTTAGAGACCATGTAATGAAAAATGATGTTAAAATTGAATTTGTGAATACTTTTCATCAACTAGATGATATTTTTTCTAAACCACTGAATGGGTATAGATTTTATGAAATTAGAAGAAATCTAGGTATGCTTAGTCAGCAGGAATTGTGAGAAAATCTTTGGCTCATGCACTTGAAATAGAATGCATTTGGTGGACTACGATGAATCTTAGTTAACTAAGAGTGTTCTGATAGCATTAAATAATAAGACTTAGTCAATAAAATAAGAGAGGAATAAAATAATATAAAGAATGTGTGTACTAGGTGATAAGGAAAGAAGTAATACTACCTAAAGTGAATAACCAAAATTTAGAGGGAGTTTTTAAATTTTGAGCAAATAGAATAGGGCAATATTCTCTCCCCTGAAACCTGAGCAAATAGAATAGAGCAAATAGATGGACAGTTTTTAGGAATTAATTGCTGACAACTTCTTATTTTCTCTCCCCTGAAACCCGAACCTCTGAAACTGAAACCCATCTTTTCACATTTTCGTCTGAAATCGACTCAAATCCTTGCCATTTAGACAAAACCCCAGTTAGAAAAATCCTTGATTCAAAATGGGAAAAACCTCCAAAAGTAAAGAAATCATTGAAAAGAAGAAAGGCAAGAGACCACTGGAATAAGGGCTTAAAGCGAAAATACCCAAGAAGAAACAAAAAATCATGTTTGCTTTAGTAAAAGAGATATCGAAGAAATTGAAAGAAAAGAAGTAGAAAACAAAAAAGAAGAAGGACAAGGAATCCACCCTCAAGAAAGGTACTAGTTTTTCCTCTTCTAAGTTCAGAAATAGAATGCATGAACTGAGGTTCAAAAAAATTGAGAATGCACCTATAACCTATGGTGAATATATTGATTGGAAGAGTTTTGATGAGAACTTATAAATTCAGACAAGTTTATCCAACTATTGTAATGAACTGAAACTGAAAGGATATATGACTTTTAAAGATAGATCTTACAGTGCAAGTTTGGTAAAGGAGTTCTACTCCAGCATTGCTTTAGGAGAAAAAAGAATTAGAGGATTCTAATGACTATGTTTAAAATGGTCTGAATGTGTATTTGAATGGGAAAGAATTTGTTGTCACTTTTGAGGATTTAGGTAGTTTACTGAAAGTTGAGTGTGAAAAAGGTGAGTATGAGTTCCCAGAAAAATATGATCCCTCATCATTATGGGAAATCATCACCGAGAGGAAGGAAAAGTATTCTTAAAAAAGCAATTCAGGTTTGATAATCAGCCCCCATATTAGGATTTTACACTATTTTGTTGCGGCTACCATCCAGGGCAGAAGTGGAAGCCTAAGTTACATTAGCCTTCAAGATCTTTGGCTAATGGAACGTGCCTTCAATGGGGTTACCTTGAATGCAGGTAGATTTATGATTGAGAAAATGAGAGGTGCTTGCAAACTTGAGAAGGTAAATCTACCTTATGGAATGTCATCACATCCCTTGTACAAAAAAAAGGGAGTCTAGGCCAAGAGGTATGAGATGGACATGGTGAAGACCAGAGATCAAGCCATTTACTATGGAAGCTGGATCAAAATGGGATACAAGCTGGATGGTGAGAAATTCACTAGAACACCCAAAGTCTCTACTATACAAGCACAAACCAAGGCATCATCCTCCCAATTCTCTAGTGAAATGATTTTTAATCTTTTGATGAGGATAGATGGTAAACTCACTGATCAAGGAATGAGATTGCAGAAGATTGAGGAGAAAATAGTTGAACTTGAGAATGAAGTGAAAAGAAAGGAAAAAGTGCCCTAAAAACTTGCTTTTGAAGACTCATCTGAAACTCTAAGTGTTGCACCAGCACAACAAGGTGCTGAAGGGTCAGCCTTGCAAGCAGAAAGGTTTTCTGCTTATGATGCAAGTCATGGCATTCAAGTAGAAGATTCTCATCCTGATGTAGAACAACCAACTAAGGCACCATCTTTTGAACACCAGAGCAAGGACAAATCTGATCAAAGGACAAAAGTGACAGCTTTTGAGGAAGAACATGGTTTTGAGAAACACCAGCCCTCCCCACCTAATAGAGAGGAGATATCCATCATGGAAATCTTCCATCAAATAGTAAAGGAAGAACAAGCTGAGAAACAAGCTACAATGGAAACTACCAAGGTAGAAACTGGTAAAAAGAAGCTAACTAAGAAGCAAGATGCACCTGCATCAGTTTCTAGACGAAAAGCAATATCTGGCAAAGAGAAATAAAAAGTCACTACAGCCTCACAGTAAAAGGAAGCCACTGCAGCACCGCAGATGAGGAAGAAAACTATGGCTACCAAGACATCTTTTCTCAAGAGAAGAAAGTCTTCCAAGTTGGCATAGAAATCTAGACTAGCTCTAGTCTCTTCACCTCAAGCTCCAGTTAATGTCTTTGATAAGTCTTCACTAGAACCTTCCCTTAAAATATCATCACCTCTACGAGAAGCCTCTCTTTTTCCTCTAAATCCTTTTTGTAACACTGAATCTTCATCCTCTAACACCTCAGATGACTAAAAACCCCTTGGTTTGATGCTGACAAAAAGAGGGAGTAGAATAGGATGGCAGGAACTAGGGAAGCAGGAAGAGGAACCAAAAAATAATTAAAAAAATGTTAGGGTGAAGGAACCAAGACTTTAAGGGATAGAAAGACAATCTAGGGGCAGTCTTTGAACACTTTTTAAATTTTCTGCCATTTGTGCCATGGTGGCACTTGAAGACTTAAATTCTAATCTTGGTGTTTATATGGTAGTGTGAGAAATGAAACCTGATATGTCTATGATGTTTGACTGCTAAAAATTGAAGTTTGCTAATATTTTGTTATCCTTGTTATTTTAACTACTAATGACAAAAATCTACTACTTCACTAATATTGGGATTATATGTTGTTGACTGATATTTGTTATGACATTGTGGATAAATCATGTTTATAAATAATTATAGATGTTGTGCATTGTGTATTGACTGAATCATGAAAGGATTGGACAAAATCTAATGACTATATGCTGTTGACAAACTCTGCTGAATTTTCTATGAAAATCTATCAACCTTCATTGCTGTGAATCACCCCAAAATTATGCACATATGTATACTCTAAATGTACAATGTCATTTTTCTGCATAACAAGAATAAAATTTGTTGGAATAAAGTAAGCAAAATATGCACACACTAAGGGAGAGCATATGTGTCACGACCCAAATTTCGGGTCATGACCGGCGCATGGGTCCAATGGACGTAATCCACTAAACCCAAGCAAGCCTATTATTTATCTTACTTATGATTCTATTTATTATCACTAAGTCCTATTTCATGACTTTGAGTCAAAATAGTGATATACATTGCCAACTCGTACTGGCATTACTCTTTTAAAATTTACATTTAAGTTCATCTATACATAACAAAATAATACTCGACCTCCAGCGGAGTGACTCGGATGGATATACAGCTACCGAATGCCGAGACACCTACCAGAAGATGTACACAGATCTACAAGGACACCTCGTCCTAATTATCGGCTACCTCGTGATCTGAAAACATGAATTTGAAAATGGTGAGTATAAACCCAGTGAGTGAACAAGGAAGGGAACAAGCAACAATTAGGAAAAATTTAAAATCATGATGCACTTGTTTCAAACAATGCAATTTAGTTCATTCCTATTTAAAACCCCTCCAAACCCCAGAGTTTTTCGCTACAGCGAGCATGAATTTCGATGCAGTGAAAACAAAGCAACAAGAGAAACATTTTTCCTCACTCAACAAAAGCCATCCTGCTAAACTAATAAAATCAACCTAACATTCATGAAAATTCTCAAAGTATAATGTGTCAAATTTTACGTACATTACAACCATAAATCATTGTCCATCAATTTGCTATATCACACACATTTACATATGTATATATATATATATATACGTATATACCCATCATCATCATCTCACCAACCCATCATCATCATCACCAGCTCATCATCATCATCACCAGCTCATGCGCACTCCCTACTCGCACATGGCTGGGTCATCACCGGATTATGCGCACTCCCTACTCGCACATAACCGGGTCATCCTCGGCTTATGCACACTCCCTACTCGCACATAGCCGAGTCAACATAATTACACAACATTATATTCAAGCATATATGTATATCAACATAATGCAGCCACATAGAAATCCATAATAACCACATTTCATAACATAAACCTTTTCTCAAAAGCTTGTTCCCAAGGCATTCATTTTCATGAAAAATTTCATAAAATCATTCAAACACTTTGTTCAAAACAGTCATATTCCCAAAACAATTTTGATAGGCAGTCCACTCACAGGTGTCGAAAATTCGGATTCCGGGTGAACTCTGACTAATAGTCCTCACGCGTAATTCCTTTGCCTTTTCCGGACGTCTCACCACCTTGACAAATAACAAAGTCGAGGAATTTACTATATTGTCCCTAAATTGATATAAATTAATTTAAACTACTAATGCTTGATATGTAAATGCAAAAATATGTCCGATTACCGCTTAATCACGGTATCGATTAAATTCGACCGATCACCCGATTAATCGACGATTGTGTCCAAATCACCTCCAAATTAATTCATTTCTCCTCTAATACCTTAATTTACCACATACATTTAAATAAAGCCAAATTCAGCATTAGAACCCTCACAATTCCTTATAGAAAAAATTTGGTCATTTGGTGTACTAGCATCGAATTTTTTTCTACATAACCGTTTCACCTTACTTCATCATTTTCCATGCCATTTTCCTTGAAATAAAAACAATCCCCCATTGATATTCAGCCCTCATGGTTCGGCCAACAAGGAACCCTAGAGAAATTGAATATTTCTTTTGTGTTTTTGTTCATAACCATGCTTAACTATCCCTAAACACTAACATAGTCTAAAATCAAATTATTCCAACAACAATTCCTCTTCCATACCCATTTTTCAGAATTGAATTCATCATGATAACTCAATATTCAACCATGGAAATCAAGAACAAAAGCATGGGTAAGCTAGGTATCAAGGAGAATTAAAGAAATTTTAACTTACCTAGCTTGTTTCCTTGATTTCTTCACTTTTTCTTTGAATTTCCACCTAGGTTTTCTTGTTTTTCCTTTTGTTCTTCCTTTTTTCTTGTTGCTGGATGTCTAGGCCGAATATGGTGAGGGAATTGGGGATTTAATGGGCTGATTTCTATAGAAAATAATAAAATAATCAAGCATGCCATGTGTCACATGCTTATTGGCCCAATTTTTAACTTTTTGACTTTTTCTTCTTAATTTTCCACCACAAATATTCTGGTATTTATCCAATCCTACCACAATTAAAATCCCTTGGTCTTGACAAGTGCTGGGGCGAAAATTTTACTGATTTGCCCCCGAGACAAAAAAATTACGATTTTGCCCTTATACTCCGAAATGTACCGGAATCTCATTATTTCTACTTTTCAACCTAAAATAACACTAATATTGATCAATATTAACCAAATGGGGCAAAAATTGTTTAAAAAAATTTTCGTTTAGTCCACTAGTGGCAAAATTACCATTTTGCCCTTCTGCTCCATAAATATCGGGAATCACAAGTTTTTCACTACTAAACATCATTTTATACTCCAATAATCATAATTATATTTCATATAATTATTCTTGGTCAAATGTGATCAAATCTTGGCTAAAAATCTCCATTTAATCATCAAATGGTAAAATGATCATTTTGTCCCTAATTGGTCAATTTTCTGATGGACTCCAAACTGCACCTTGAACTCCAAATCACTATTCTAAGCCATTCTGTTGGTTTTAAAATTTTCAAATTCCTCTTAGAATTTCTATTTGAACTAGTTCAAGGCTCGATTTAACTTAGTTGTACCACTCGATACAATACCGTCTTTTAATCGAGCTTGACAGAGTCTCACAATATGCTTAGGGGGAGCAATCCTCATTTTCTACAGAAACTGAAATAAGTAAAAAACCACTATGCTACTAATCAAGGAATGTTTTGTCATCATCAAAAAGGGGGAGAATGTTGGCTCCATTAGTTTTTTATGATAATAAAACATTCCCATCCATTTGTGTCTATTGCCTTTACTTAAGTGTGCACGAAAATTAATGTATGAAATTAATAAATCAATCCTTCAAAGTGTATATCAAAAGAAAAAGGGAGATAACAATAATGATACGTGACTGATTAACAAGGAGGATGCTCATTACATGAATAAGGAAGAATGTTGGTTGGCCAAGATTCAAATTGGAGAAATGGCGGGCTGAAGAGTTTGAGAAACAGAACCAACTTAGTCAACCAAGAATTAGTCAGTCGACTAAGTGCTTACAGCCAAAACTACCAGAGACAAAGAGTAAAAAACAAAGACAACTTAGTCCACTAAGATATCGGTTAGTTGACTAAAAGCATTCTACCTGCAAGTTTGAAATCTGCACAAAAAGATAGAGTAAAAGCTAGAACTGACTCCCAACTATCTCCAATGGCTACAAAACTGTCAAACCGCCATCAAAGATGTTTCTTCAAGTATAAAAGAGTCCTCCAACAGTTAGAAAAATTATCTTAGAAAAGAGTTAGAGAGATTTGAACCACTTAAGAGCTGAAAAACTAGAAAATCTCTCTTGTACCCTACTGCACCCTAACGCCCATTCCTTGTACTTGTATTCTGCACTCAACCTTGTACCATTTAGATCAACTTATGATCATAGGTACTTTCTTTTACTTCTTTTCTTGTATTCTTAGAGTGAGGAAGTCACTCTAAGGAGTTATTCAAGCTTGGGATAGCTTAATTGTTATAGGTTATGATTGAGCCTTTGAAAAACCACTTTGGGTTATAGTTGAGCCTGAGAAAAACTAGTGTAAAAGGTTTTGGCTGAGCCTTGTAAAAGCCATTATAAAGCTTGGTGAAAGCTTGTAAATTTCACCAGTTCCTAGTGGATTGTTTGGAAAATCTTTGGTTGGATAATTGAGGTAGTGGATGTAGGTCTTGGACCGAACCATTCTAAATTCTATTGTCTTGTTTACTCTGTTTTTTGTTTTATTTTCTTTCCTTCATTTGTCTCACTTGGTCTACACTTAGAGACAATATTTAAAAGAGTCAAATTATGCTATTCACCCCCCCTCTAGCACATATTATTAGGACCAACACAAAAGAGTCTTTGTTTTATTTTCTCATGTGTTGAGATAGGATCACAACCAGAAAAAGAGAAACACAAAGGGAGCTCAAAGTTGAGAGTTTGCTAGCACAAACTTTGGTTTAGGGATTCACACTCTTAATGAAGAGATTTTGGCAAATAACTAAGTGGATCACCATTAGAGCCAGGACAATTGTGCTGCTATGGTTTGATAAGTCCTAGTTGGTGTACAAAACTCAAAAACAAAAACCCGAGGATTCCAACAAAGAAAGCAGACATCAAATTTTTAGGTATGCCAAAATCTTTCTCTTGTGGTTTTTCTAGATTAGTTTCAATTAAAGTGATTCATGGCTTAGGGGATTAAAATTTTAATAATATTTTGCAGTGTATGGTCACCTTAGCATGATTTGAATCGCTTTCAAAGGCATTATAAGGGTTATTGCTTGATCCCATGAAAAAGCATTTGTAAGGGTTTAATGCTTGATCCCGTAATAAAGCACATTTCCTTGAGTGGATTGGAAACTCCTTGGTAAGTCAAGAGAGAGGATGTAGGCATTTGAAAAAGTTAAACTTCTATAAATGTACTTGTGTCTTGATTTACTTTTATGTTTTACGGTTTATTATTGATATTTGCTTTAAAGAAAAATCACTTGTGTTACTTTTGACTCGAGAAGAAAATTTGTTTTCAAAAAAGGACTAGTTTTCATTGAGCTTGCATAGAAAATTCTTTAAATACCAATGCACCTCATTCTTTAAATTTATTGTTGGAGTAGGATCTTAGTGAATTAATGTGATTGTGTAAAGTATGGATTTCAAAAAAAAATTTCTTTTAATAAAGGAAGCAAGCAATCCAATTACACAAGCGGAAACACACATTATTATTATTGCTAGCAATATAATCACATCAAAAAATAAAATAAGAATCTATTAAGTAAGAAAAAACCATACCTTTATTTTGAGATTATTATTTTCGGACACCACTACACCAATGAATGATTTCTTGACCAAATAAGTTTACCACTTATTCTTCAATAATACTTTCAACTTGAACCTTGAGTGGACAAGATGTGGATTGCAAGGCTACAAGATGGCAATTGATTTTATTCTCTTTTCTTTGGAAAACCTTGGAAGAGGAAAAGAGAAGAGATGGCTCAAACTTTTTTTTTTTAAGAAAAAGTACGTTCTCCCATTTTCTTCCAATCACTTCTCATTTTTATTAAAACTCTTGCTTTAAAGGTTTAATCAAAATGAAACACCTTTGAATCAATNGGCTACAAGATGACAATTAAGTTTATTCTCTTTTCTTTGGAAAACCTTGGAAGAGGAAAAGAGAAGAGATGGCTGAAACTTTTTTTTTTTTAAGAAAAAGTACGTTCTCCCATTTTCTTCCAATCACTTCTCATTTTTATTAAAACTCTTGCTTTAAAGGTTTAATCAAAATGAAACACCTTGAATCAATCTTGACCATCCATTCAGAGTTATGGAAGCATCAAACATGCTCCATAATTATCAAAATAAAAATTAAAGAATAAATAATTTAATTCTTTAATTATCATTTAGAGTTCTTGATAAAATAAAACTCCTTATTGAATAATAACTCTTATTTTATAATTATCCATCTTTATTTAAAAAGAATTAATAATAAATTAAAGAGTAATAGTCAAACATGGAGTCTCCTTTTATCAACATGGATGTCTATATTCATTTTGCAAGAATCCTCTTAAAATTATTTTAATTTAAGACAAATCTTGTGTATAATTAAGACAAAAAATCTTATCTTGTTTAAATTGAGACAAATATGTTAAAGTTGCCATTTTTGTACACAATTTAATTAAACAAATCAAAACATGCATTCCAACTTAAACAAGTTGAATTCTACGAAGCTAAGTGGGGAATCTATTTGGACATAGATATTCCAAGCTCCAATAAACTTAGAATTATTCTTAATCTCATTAAAAATAATTTAAGCTTATTAACCTTGAAATCACTCCACCATAGATTCATGGTTACACTATTAGATTAACTATAATTACAAGAAACAATTCAATACTTGATATTACTTGTTAGTTGTCCAATTGCAAACATTATATTGTGAACCCTCATAACCATCCAATGACAAAAGGTGAAATTACCATTTTACCTTTTATGTCAATTTTGTCCCCTAGTCTCAAATTTCATCCAATTAGTAAGTCAATACTCTAGATCTAATCTTTTAAGTATCCAAATGTGAAGAGTAGCTAATTCATCAATGCACTAGGCCCAGATTAATCACCAATCTTCTTGAAATCACTAGAAGTGATGTTAATGCTATGAACTCCATTATTTGGATATATGTTCATCTCGATTATAATCCCAAAATACGAAGTCTAGATCAATGCTTTATGATGATCATGCTCATGGTAAATTAAAGATCATAAGGAGATTAAACACGAGTCCATTATCCATCAGGATTTCGGTTCTACTATAAGAAAATGTATAAGTGTGAGATAAAGATTTAGGTAACGGTAAAACTTAAATCTGATTCTCACATGATTTTAGTTCATGTTATAGTGTCATTACTCGAAGTCAACCATTTCGATGATTTGAGACTCATCATTCCCTTGAAATGAATCACATTCATTTTGTTGGAAGTAATCTGGACACCACAGCCTTAACATAATAAAGTGACCAGCTTTATTATATGGCTGTGAACAAGGTTTTTAGATTCAATTAAAATACATGTCTCCTATGTATGACTCTTCATACAAATGTACTTTAATATCTCAATAGAATCTTGGTACCTTAATACCTAGATAATGAATGCTTACTAAAACAAACTCTTCGTCTTATTATCAAAATATACTTTCATTACAAATAAACTTAATGAATTTAAGCATGAGAATATACTTGCTTTCCAGGGCACCATATTCTAAAAATTCTTAACAATCTCCCACTTGCCCTAAAGCAAGTATGACATATCCTTCATTCCAAGACCTTTTAAGTGAACATCAAAACTCTTTTGTGTTAGAGTCTTTGTGAATGGATCGATGAGGTTTTGCTCTGTTGGAATTTTCTTCACAATTACTTTTCCACGTTGTATGATCTCTCAAATGAGATAATACTTCCTTTTAATATGTTTTCCTGCTTTATGATTTCGTAGTCTTTTGAGTTAGCCACTGCTCCACTGTTATCACAATAGAGTGTAAAAGGCTTATTCGCATATGGAATTACTTCAAGGTCCATAAGGAACTTACGGAGCCATACAGCTTCTTGTGCTGCTTCAAAAGCTGCAACATACTCTGCCTCTATAGTAGAGTCTGCAATACAAGATTGTTTTACACTCTTCTAAACTATGGCTCCTCCTCCAATGGTGAAAATAGATCCTGATGTTGATTTTCTAGAATCAACATCAAACTGAAAATTTGAATCAGTGTACCCTGTCACTACAAGGTCACTTCCAGAATATACAAGCATGTAATTCTTCGTTCTACGAAGATATTTAAAAATGCACTTCACTGCAGTCCAATGCTTCACGCTTGGTTTTGACTGAAATCTTCTAACCAATCCAATTGCATAGCAAATATCTGGCCTAGTGCATAGCATAACATACATGAGACTTCCAATGGCAGATCCATATGGAATCCATCTCATGTTTTCAACTTCCTCTGGAGTTTTAGGTGACATCTCTTTAGAAAGTTTGACTCCATGTCTAGAGGGCATAAAACCCTTCTTAGAATCTTGCATAGCAAACTTGGCCAAAATCTTGTCTATGTAGGCTGCTTGAGATAATGCTATCTGCTTGTTCTTATGATCCTTTCTAAGTTTGATCCCTAAAACATAGCTAGCTTCTCCTAAATCCTTCATATTGAATTATTGGTTCAGCCAACCTTTAATTGTTGATAACTATAATAACCCAATTCCCGGGCCATGACCGGCGCAAGGACTTAATGGGCTAAACCCACTAAGCCCAAGCAAGCCTACTAAATTGATCTTATGCATTAATCCCTATTCATTTAGAATTCGAAATTCCAAATATTCAAATACTGTTCCTTTGAAAAAACTTCATAAAACTCAATCATACATTCATAATGGCATCATCCACATATATGTTTATAGATAGAGTAACAAATGATTCTTAATATTTCACACCAAGTATTCATATACACATGATTAGACCTTGACTGTCAGCGGGGTGACTCTGGATGGGAGATATGACTACTGAATGTCAAAGTACCTGCCCAAAAGATGGGAGTACGCAGACACCTCAATTTACGTATCAACCACCACTGAATCTAAAAACATGAAGTTGAAAACATGAGTATAAACTCAGTGAGTGAACATAGGAAGGGAATAAGCAATGTTAAGGAAGGTTTAAAAAAAATCATGATGCATTTAAGTTCAAAACAATGCAGTTTAGCTTAACCCTTATTAAAAACCCCTCATTTCAAATCTTGATCTTTTAGTCACTTAATAACGAAAGACTTATGAACGACAAAGAAGTTGAGAAGTGAAAGCTTTAGTAAACTTCAAGTAAGTCAAACATAATAGATTGACTCTCACTACAGCAAAAAGGCATTTTTTCTGCATCGAGATTCTAGCCATATAAAATCCAAGGGGTATTCACTGCCATTGGGAAAATCCAGTCACGCCACGTTGCAAATTAAATTGAACACATTGACGATACTCAAGTTATCAACAGTCAATGCGATCACATTTGAAATCCAAACATATCTATATAGTAATCATGTATATATATATAAGCACATACACCTCCATCATATCACCCACCTCATATGCATCTTTACCGGCATGTGCACTGCGCATTTTGCACATGCACAGTTGTAATTATCGCAACATCATCATTCAACCGGCATGTGCACTGCCTACTCTGCACATGCACGGTTGTAACTATCGAAACCTCATCATTCAACCGGCATGTGCACTGCCCACTCTGCACATGCACAGTTACATCCATTATACAAAATTACTTTGCTTAACAATACACATCATATATCTTTACATACATATCAGCATCATATAGAGGTATATAATTTCATTACAATAATGTTCCACATCACAAAGACATTTCACTAAAAGCTTGTTCCCATGCATTTGCAGAAAAGACAATTTAAACAATTCAAGTAATTCAATCGAACATATGTACATCTACCTAAAACATTTTAGTACAAGTTCACTCACCTTACGATAGCGAGATGTTACATCGCTATTAGCTCAAAGGTGTATCTAGCTATTTCTACTAGCCGGTTGCTTGTTATTCCCTTTGGCACGCCACCACAGTATTCTAACTTTACTTTAACACGTCTTAGCAATAATCCAAACTTAATATATTTAGTGCATCAATCCCACCTTTGTTTTTCACCCTATCATGAAATCATATTCAATTAACTCACATCTTAAAGCTTTTTTACTAAAATTACTTATATCCGTTGCTTATGTAATTCCTTAAATTATAACATCGAAAACTTATTTATAATGTCCCATACCTACTTCAACCTTTTAATTAACTTTCACCCAAATCCATCTTATTTTTCCACAATATTAACTATATTTACGATAACCACAGTCATTCCGAATCTACCTAATTATTTTTCAATTTCAACCCACATTATTCCTCTTTATTTCTTTCAAATAATATACCATTCAACTTAACACTTTCAACTAACTTGTGTAAATAAATTTCCCAGACAACAATGCTTCTTCATAACGAATCATTTCAAAATTCCTTAACTATACTTAAGCACTATTCATCAATTTCATATTTTCTTCTTTGCTCTAATCCCATGAAATATCATAAAGAATTTTTTTGTTGTATTAAAATAATTTAACTTTAATTCATATCACTAATAACCAAAAATTTAACTAAACGAGTGGGCTAGATAAAAATAATCCAACTTCATAATAAGCCCAATAAAAGCAAAGAAATTTTTTTACCTATTTGGGCTAGGTTAGTCCAAGCCCAATTTTCCACCTTTATTCTCTCTTGGACTTTTCTTTCTTTGTGGCTATTGGGCCCTTTCCATGGGCTCTTCCCATTTTTTCCTATTGGGCCATGCCCATTCTTTTCTTATTGGGCTATGCCCATTTTTTTTTCTTTTCTTCCTTTCCCGTTCCTTTCTCTCTTTCTCTTTCTCCTTTCTCCTGCCGGTCAGCGTCACTTTTCTTCTCTTTCTTTTTCCTTTCTTACACTCACATACCGACCACAATTTCTTCCTTTTTCTCCCTCTCACCGCTGGCTGCAAGTTCCCACTTCTTTCAACCCAATAATCAGCAGCTTAAACTCCTCATTTCAGCCTTAAAAATCAACAGCCAAAGCTACTCATTTTACCTTCAAAATCGATAGCAAAAACCTCAAAAATCAGTAGCCAAAGTTACTCCTTTTAGCCTTCAAAATTAGTAGCTAAAGCTGCTCCTCTCACCCTCAAAATCGACAGCCAAAACCTCAAAAAAATCAGCAGCCAAAGCTGCTCCTTTTAGCCTTCAAAAATCAACAGCTAAAGCTGCTCTTCTCACCCTTAAAATGGCAGAAAAATAGCTCCCTTTCCTCCCTAAATGGCAGCAAAATCGCCCCCTCAAATTGAACTCCTTCTCCCTTCATTTTCTTTCTATTCTCTTCCTCACCGCTCGACTTTTCTCTTCTTTTTTTTATATATATACTTATAATATTATTTTACTATTTGTTTATTTTGTTTCTTCCATTTAATTTCACTACATAATCCTTCAACTTTCATATTTTAAAATTTGGTCTTTTCGACATGTCTAAAATTCTGATTTTTCATCTATCTTCCTTCCTCTATACGTATACCACCAAAATATCGAAATTGTATTTCAACGCGATATCTTGATAATATTTAAAATATTCGCACTGGCTCGACTTAACAAAATCATGCGTATTTCACTTACATCATTTATCTCCAAAATTTATTCGTACTTCTTCTCCCCCACTTGGATCAACCATATGATCTTTCTTCATGACTGATTTCGACACTGAATAAAATATTAATATTTTAATATTATTTTATTAATATAAATATTATTTTATTAATAAAATATTATTTTATTCTAAAAATTTTCTCTTGTCTCCTTGGTACCCAAAATACCTTATTATGCCTTAATTGGCATCCAATAAGCTTTATTAATCACCATATCAAAGTACGGAGTATTACAATAACATTCCTATATCATTCCCAATGAGTAGAATGTCATCAACATAAAAGATTAGGAAAACAACTTCTTTATCCTGTATCCTTTCATAGACACAGGGTTTGTCAACATTTTGTTGGAAACCTTATTATTTGATAGCAGTATTAAATCTTATGTTCCAAGACCTAGATGCTTGCTTAAGTCCATAGATGGACCTATGCAATTGACAAACCTTATGCTCGTGGCCCTTTTTGATGAAACCTTCTAGTTGAGCCATATAAATGTGCTCTTCGAGATCTCTATTTAAAAATGCGATCTTGACATCCATTTGCCATATCTCATAATCAAGATGTGCAGCTATGGATAGGAGAATCCTGATGGATTTAAGCATAGCAACCGGTGAGAAGGTTTCCTCATAATCAATCCTTTCTCTCTAGGTAAAACCCTTGGCCATTAGTCTAGCCTTGAAGGTCTCTACGTTCCCATCACTTCCTCTTTCTCTCTTGTAAATCCATTTGCACCCTATAGGTTTTATGCCTTCAAGTGGATCTACTAGAGTCCAAACTTTATTAAAATCCATAGAGTCTAACTTAGATTTCATTGCCTTATGCCATTCTTCAACATCAACATCGTTAATAGCATCTTTATATCTAATAGGATCATATTCATGTTCGTCTGAGAGTGCAATCATGTTTTCTCCCAAACCTATGTATCTTTCTAGTTGTCTCACAACCCTCCCACTACATCATGGTACCATTATTTGATGTTCAGGTTGTGTTTCTATTTCAACCCTTGAATCAGACTATGTTATGACATCTTCAGAATTAACTCTTAAATCTGAAGGATCAGACAATTCTTCTAAGACAATTTCACTTCTAGGTTTATAATTTCTCATAAACTCTTCCTCTAAGAAAGTGGCATTCGTACTAATGAAAACTTTCTTATCTTGAGGACTATAGAAGTAATAACCTCTTGTTCCTTTTGGATATCCTACAAACAAGCACACCCCAGTCTTTGGCTCCATCTTTGTGGACTCAGGCTTTAAAACATGTGCAGGACACCCCCAAGTTCACAGATGATGTAGAAATGATTTACGCCCTGTCCACTGCTCCCTTGGTGTCTTAGGCACAGCCTTAGATAGAGCAAAATTAAGCAAGTACTGAGCAGTTTGCATACTGTCACAACCCGGTACTCTCTTCGAGTCCGTGAGATCCTCCGCGATGTCTCGATAGACATTCATTACTCGGAATGTCAACCGAAACCTTGCAAGGCTCTCGCATCATTTTTACATCTCCCTTGTGAGCAATAGTTACTAAATATCATGTTTTAAGGGAATATAAATTATTTTTAAATCAAAACAAACAAAAAAAAAATTTACCACACAGGGGTATTTTGGTAATTTTTACTCGAAAATTTTGAAACTTGGTAAAAATATAGCAGACGATCGAAAAATATACATTTCTTATCTAAAAATAATTTTAGTAATCTAAATCATCCATTTAAAATAAAATTTTGTCTAATCAAACTAAATAAAAATAGTAAATAAAATATTTCATTTTCTTATAAAACAATATTTATAGAACTCTGCGTAAATAATTTTTATAGCCTAAAAGCAAAATAAATTCATACATATAGTGGTACACACAACTAGGTATACAAAATATTCTATAATGACATGTGAGCCCCCAAAATAAACATATATGTACAAAACTATAGACCTACGATTTCTAAGGGTGCAAACTCAAAAGCAAACCCTCGACATAATCGGTGGCCTACAGACTGCCCTAAGCCTAAAATGGTTGAAAAGAAGGGGTGAGTTTTTATAAACCTAGTGAGTAAGCAAATTTCATCTAAAACATTTAAAGCTGAGTAAATGGAGACAATTTAAAATATGTCATCATAATATGATTCGTAACATGGAATCTCGTTTCATTTCATAAAAATCAACAAGGCTTATGATTCTCGTAAAAAGTTGGCTTATGCCAAAAACTTGCACTCGGTGACACCTTGCGTCGAGGCATCCAACCGAGTCTGCCAAGGCTGTTAAAATAACATATGAGTATAAAACTCTTTTTTTCTTTTACATTTAAAAGCACAGCCATTCCTTGGCTTTGGTTGAGTTTCACCCTAACGTAGTGGTTCAGCATGAGGTGAACTCTAACTTTACCTTAGGAGATACCCTCCCCGCTTCTCATACCAAGGTAAAATATAACCGGGTTTACCATGTCCCTCTAATAGGCTGGTCCACGGAAACCCGCCCACTGTAGTAAGCTAATCAAATAACCCACCAATTCAATAAAATTTTCGACAGTATGACATGGCTAATATAATATTACTAGTCTGTCAAGGCAAAGCAAAATAGTTCATATATTCCACACAAACACAAATTCAGCCATGCTTGCCATCACACTGTCATAAGCCATCAATTCAAACCATATGTCAAAACATATATATAACATGAGTATACAGTCTCCACTTACTCAATTTTCAAAATCAGTATTCAATTTCAAAACAAGTTATAAATCTCATTTCGTTTAATCAACACTTCAATTATAAAACATAATAGTTTGCAATTTAAATTCATTTTTCTTTAAAACATAAAAACGAGTATAAACTATTTTAGATAATTAAGATGAAAGTCTGATTACTCACAATAGCAGGAGTTTGGAGTACTCATATTCTTGGTCCTCGGGCACAATATCTTTACCCTTATCAAAGGGCTCACCACCTATACATAATATACAACACGTAATTCAATATATTTGTGCCAAACTGTTATAAAACTATTTCAGGCTCTATATGAATGCATGACATTGAATGAGAATTGTCCGAATAATCACTTAAAGATGGTGTTCTACGTGGGTTCAATTATGACCGAACTGAATTGGCATTTGACCTAACTCGTACTATGCCTTGTTTAATTAGCCAAAACATCCAATTCAACTCCAAATATCTTCATTACATTTCCAATAATCTAATACACTAAAGCATTACAATGAACTTGATTTTTGACTAACTTCACCATTTTTCAAAATTCATTCTGATTCCGAACTAACATACTAATCAATGTCTACATAGTCTTGTAAATCCATATATATCATTAGGAATCAAATCCAAATCCATTTATTATGATTTTCTCATTTTCCATCAAGCCATTTTCTAAAGGAACTATATTTTTCAATAACCGGTTTCGATATCGAACATCATAATTCATCAATTCCTAGCTAAATAACATGAATTACAACCAAATCCATCATCAACATGCCCTATAGAAAATTCGGCCAAATGAAGGTGGTTGAAGAACATGTGATTTTCTTGCTTGTTTTTCCTTCCAAACATCACAAAATGACTAAAAACACTAGGATATTATGAAATCTAGCAAAATTCATCACCAAAACTTCTCTCTCTAGATTTGGCTAGTAAAGGTTCCCTCTTGAAAACTTGAATTTCAGCCATGGAGAATGAAAAAGAATGCATGGGAAAGGTAGATCACAAGCTAAAATTAAAAAATCTTACCTTTACTTGCTTGATTCCTTCAAATCCATCAATTTCTCTTGTATTTTTCCTTCCTAGGGTTTGTTCTTCTCTTTTTCTCTTTGTTCCCTTGCTTGGCCGGCCATAAGAGTGATTTGGGAGGAGTGTGTGCTGGTTTTTTTAAAGGAAATTATAAAAGGATTAAAATTTACCACGTGTCACCATGTAATTGGTCCAAGATTAAAAACTTAACCATTAAGCAATTTCTCACCACCACATGTAATCCCATAATTATCCAAAGTATAAAATGATAATAGGTGAAATTCATGGGCTTGACAAGTGTCATGGTGGTGTAAAATTTCAATTACGTCCTCATGGACATATGAAATGACCGTTTTGCCCTTATACTTGAAAAATGTTGGAATTAAAATTTTTTACTCCACAATTTCAAATTATGCTCCAAATAGTCAAACTTGGTCAAAAATTTCGTCCAACATTCCAATTTTGCCCTTGAGTGGCAAAATGATCATTTTGCCCCTACATTATGAAAATTTCCGATTGGCTCCAAATCAATTCTCGAACTCCGAATCACCATATTAAGACATTCTAAGATTCAATAACTCTCAAATACATCGTAAAATCTTTGTTTGGCCTAGTTCGAGGCTTTAATCAACTTAATTATACCACTAGGTACATTATCAACTTTTAACGATTTTTCGATACATTCACTTATGCATACATTCTATCAAGCACATGAATGACATGACAAGTATATAATAGAGTAGGGATTGACACATACAATATCCCCAGAATGAGATTGGAAGGTTAGCATAGGACATCATCGATCTAACCATTTCTAAAAGAGTCTTATTTCTTCTTTCAACTACACCATTATGTTGAGGTGTTCTTGGTGCTGACAAATTAGAAATGATCCCATTGTTAGTGAGATATTGCTGAAATTCATATGATAAATACTCACCTCCTCAATCTGATTGAAGTTGTTTCAATGACTTGCCTAGTTGCTTTTCAACTTCGACTTTGAATTCTTTGAACTTTTCAAAGGATTCACTTTTTTCGTGCATTAAATACACAAAGCCATGTCTCGAGTAATCATCAATAAAAGTTATGAAATATTCATAACCTCCTTTAGCTTTTACGTTCATTGGTCCACACACATCTGTGTGCACCAAGTCTAGAACGTTTGGCATTCTGTTACCTTTCACCTTGAAAGGCCCTTTAGTCATTTTAGCTTCAATACAAGACTCAGATACTTGCAAAGGACACTCAACCATGTCTGGTAAAGTACCATCCTTTATAAGCCTATTGAGTCTATTTTGATTTATATGACCTAAACTCAGATGCCAAAGATAATTTTGGTTTATAATAGATTCTTTGACTCTTTCAGTTTCAAATCGTTTTGCTTCTATAGCATTTGTAGAATAAGTCATCAGCTCAAGGAAATAAAGATTATATCTTACAATTCTAGAACAAATAAAATCTTTATTCAAATAAATAGTGAGTGTCTCACTAAAATAAACTGAATATCTAGACTTTATTAGACAAAAGAAAGAAATCAAATTTCTATAAGTCTTTAGAATGTAATAAACATTTTCCAAAACTAAGCTACGACCATAAGGAAATTGAAGAATAATGGCTCCCACTGCTAATGCTGAAACGAAGGTGCCATTTGCCATCCTCATCCGAAACTGCCCTTTACTCAGTTTTCTCTTTTGTTGAAATCCCTGTAAAGAAATGCAAACATGGTTAGTGGCTCCAGAATCGACTATCCAAGTATTTGTAGAATCAACCACTAAACAGGCTTCTAACATATTTTGAAAACCCATACTTTGTTTATTCTTCTGGATTTCTTCAAGGTAGACCTAGCAATTTCACTTCCAATGTCCTTTCACACCACAATGGAAACATTTTCCTTTAGTGTTGTCTTTTGAAGCAGTCTTTTTTGTCATAACCCGATACTCCTCTCGAGCTCGTGACAACCGTCGCAGTGTCCCGATAGACACTCATTATCCGAAATGCCAATCAAGACCTCGCAAGGCTTTAATATCAGTTTCTCATTTTCCCTGTGAGTAATCATTGCCAAATATCATGTTCTAAAAGATTTTAAGCTATTTCCAACTTAAAATAATAAAAAGTTGATTTTTGACTCATAAGGGTATTTTGGTCATTTTTCTTGAAAATTTCAAAACCAGCTAATAATGTGGTATATAAATGCAGAACACATATTTCAAAATGAAAAAAAATTAGATGTCTAAAACAATCGTTTAAAGTGAAATTATGACTATTAGAATAAAATAAAAATATTAAACAAAATATTCTATTTTCTTATAAAACAATATTTATAAAGTTACCGGTAAATAATTTTTGTAGCGTAAAAGGTAAATAAATTCATACATACTGTAATACAAATAACCAAAGTATAAAATTTAGTTTACAGTGACACGTGGACCCTCAAATGACAAAAATGAACGAAGACTGCAAACCTACAGTTTTTGAGGAAGTAAAGCCAACTGTAGCCTTTCGACGATATCAGCTATCTACAGCCTATACTGAGTCTGAAATAGGTGGAAAGGAAGGTGGTGAAATTATAAAATCCTAGTGAGTAAACGAACACCATTCAAAATATCTAAAGTCGAGTAAATGGAGACGATTAAAATATTCCATCTCAATATGTAATTCATAACATAAATATTCATTTCATTTAAATAATCAACATGGCTTATGAGTATCTTAAAAGCTTGGCTCTTGCCAAAATCATTCTCGGGAATACCTTGGTCGAGGCATTTAACTAAGTCTGCCAAGGCTGTTAAATAATTTTGTATACACATAAACATATTTTTAGTTTGAAAAACACAGTCGTTCCTTGGTGATAGCGGAGTTCATCATCACAAGGTGGTTCGGTGTGACGTGAACTCTAACCATAACTCTAGAGATACCCTACACGCCTTTTCAATCGAGGTACATATATAATCGGATTTCGTACCCCTCTAATAGAATGGTCCACAGAACCCGCCCACTGCAACAAGCTAAACCCACCATACAATAAAATTTTGACAGCATGCATGACTAATATTATACTACCCAGCCTGTAATTGTAAAACAGAACAATTCATACAATTCACAAACCACAATTCCAACTAGTCATGCCAACACATTATCATAAGCCATCAATTAGAACCATAAATTAGAACACAACAAGTGGTCTCCAGTTACTCTATTTTCAAAGCCATCATTCAATTTCAAGGCAATTTATAAAATCTTTTTATTTAAACACATTTTCCATAAAATTCACAAAAATCGAATAAAAAGACCACTTTAGATAATTAAAATGATGATAAGGTTACTCACTATTTCGAAAGTCGAATTTTTTTAGAAAACTCCAACAATCGATCCTCGGGTATAATTTCTTTATCTTTGTTGGAGCATTCACCACCTTGACATAGTACAAAATCGAGAAACTTACTACATTGGTACTAAATCAAAATTAAACTAATTTAGACTACTAATGCATGATATGGAATGCAAAATGCACGAGTAACCATCTAAACTCGGTATTGGCCTAATTCATCTTATCACCTGCTTAATTGGCCAACGCATCCAATTTAGCTCCAAATTGCTCCATTTCTTTTCCAATGCCTTACTTCACCAAACATAAGTCAAATAACCTAAAATTTGGCAAAACCATATTCACTTTTCTTCTTAGAATTTTCGGTCAATAATGGTGCATTAACACCATGATTTTTTCTACTACTTTTCCACACCATAATTCATCATTTTCTAACCAATTCTCTTAAAATAAAAAATCAAATTCATCCTCACTCAATACAAGGTAGGTTCGGCCATTGAGGGGTGATGGGGAAAATGAATTCGTTTCTTGTTGTTTTGCTTCTAGACATGGTAAACTAACTAAAAACACTAACATAACTTGGAATCAAATCAATCCAACATCATTCTCTTTGCATACCCATTCGGCTAGCCATGAATTAACCATGAAAACTTAAAATTTAACCATGGAAAATAAGGAGAAATGCTTAAGGAAAATAGATTTCAAGTTTAAATTGAGAAATCCTACCTTTTCACTTGTTTTCCTTGATTTTTCACACTTTTTCTCTTGAAATTCTCCACCTAGGGTTTGTTCTTTCTTTTCTTTCTTTGTTCTTCCTTTGGCCGGCCATATGAAGAGAAATGGGCTGATATATGTGCTGATTTTTAAGCTAAATATTTAATGGATATAAACTTGGCACATGTCACCATTCCATTAGTCCATGTGTCATACTTACTCATTAAGCAATCTCTTTTAATCACTTAAATTTTCTGAATTATCCATAATAATATTGGGTAAAATTCATGTGCTGGACAAGTGTTGGGTGGTGTAAAATTACAATTTTGCCTCTGTGGTGGCAAAATGACTATTTTACCTCTATGCTCAGAAAAATGTCGGAATTAAAATTTTTCACTTCTCAAACTCAAATTATGTTCTAAATAGCCAATCTTAGTCAAAAATTTCATCTAACTCCCACATCTTAACCTTGGGTGGCGAAATGACCATTTTACCCCCAGATCATGAAAATTCCAATTTGACTCCAAATCAGTCATCGAACTCCGAATCACCATTTTAAGTTATTTTGGGAGTTTAAAATTTTAAATTTCACCTTAAAATCTTCATTTGATCTAGTTCAAGGCTTAATTCAACTTAATTGTACTATTAAGTACACTATTAACTTTTTACAATTTTTTGAGGCTTTCCTCGTATGGTGCCATTCCAATACTAGAATGATAACTGTTATTATATGCGAACTCCACTAATGGCAAGTGTTTGTCCCAACTCCTAATAAAGTCAATGACACAAGCCCATAACATATTCTCCAAGGTTTGAGTAGTCCTTTCGGATTGACCATCTGTTTGCGGATGAAAGGCAATGCTAAATCTCAAATTAGTTTCGAGAGCTTCTTAGAATTTCGGCCAAAATCGAAAAGTAAACTGAGGGTCTCGATCTGACACAATAGAAACTGGAACTCCATTTAATCTCACAACCTCATCTATATAAAGCTTAGCCAGCTTCTTAATGGAATACGTGTTATGGATAGCTAGGAAATGGGCGGACTTAGTCAATCTATCTACAATCACCCAAATAGCATCCTTCCCACTCTGTGTCCGTGGCAAACCCAATACAAAGTCCATAGTCACGTGTTCCCACTTCCATTCTAGAATCGATAAAGGGTGAAGAGTACCTGATGGTTTTTTATGCTCCCCCTTGATCTGTTGGCATGTGAGACATTTTGCTACAAACTCTGTTATGTCCCGTTTCATACCCAACCACCAATAACTTTCTTTAATAGTCCGATACATCTTGGTGCTTTCGAGATGTAAAGTGTAGGCAAAAGAATGAGCTTCCTCTAAAATAGCTCAGCTCAACTGATCATCTTTAGGAACATAAATCCGGTCTCTAAACATCAAATTACCATCATCATTGAGTTTAAACTCACTAGTTTCTCCATCTTGCAGCTTTTGAACTTCCTGCTTAAACCAATCATCGGATTTCTGTAATTCTTTGATTTGATTCAACAATGAAGGTCTCACAACCAAACTAGCAAGTAAGGTTCCATCCTCACCATTATTCAACTAGATCCCTAGATATTTCATCTCAAGTAACATCAAAAAATAAGAACTCTGAAGCGTTGTTAACGATGATGAGGATTTACGACTTAAGGCATCCGCTACAACATTTGCCTTTCTCGGATGATAATCAATCACTAAGTCATAATCCTTAATCAACTCTAGCCACCGTCTTTGTCTCAAATTAAGTTCTTTTTGGGTGAGCAAATATTTCAAACTTTTATGATCAGTAAAAATCCGACAACGCTCATCATATAAATAATGCCTCCAAATCTTCAATGCAAAAACTACTGCTACTAACTTCAAATCATGGGTAGGGTAATTCGTCTCATGCTTCTTCAACTGCCGGGAAGCATAAGCTATTACTTTTTCATCCTGCATCAATACACACCCTAATCCCAACTTAGAGGCATCACTGTATACCATAAATTCTTTCCCACCAACCGAAAGTGTTAAAACGGGAGTGGAGGTTAACCGGTTCTTTAGCTCCTGAAATCGACTCTTACAAACATCATCCCACTCAAAGTTAACTCCTTTACGAGTCAGACGAGTCAAAGGAGTAGCTATCAATGAAAATCCCTGAACAAATCTTCAATAATAACCAGCTAAGCCAAGAAAACTGCGAATCTCAATTACCGTTCTCGGTTGCTCCCATTGTAAAATTGCCTCAATCTTCTTGGAATCGACATAAATTCCAGCTTTGGACATCACATGTCCTAAGAAAACCACTTCCTTTAACCAGAACTCACATTTAGAGAACTTGGCATAGAGTTTTCTCTAGTGCAAAGTTTGCAACACAATATGCAAATGGGCAGCATGTTCATCATCATTCTTTGAATAAACCAGGATGTCATCTATGAATACTATCACAAACTTATCCATGTATGGATGGAACACCCTGTTTATAAGATCCATAAAAGCTACCGGGGCATTAGTCAAACCAAACGGCATCACGAGAAACTCATAATGCCCATAACGCATCCTAAAAGTAGTCTTGGGTACATCCTGCTCCTTAATCTTCAACTGATAATACCCAAACCTCAAATCAATCTTAGAAAACACCATAGCACCTCATAATTGATCAAAAAGATCATCGATCCGTGGTCGAGGATATTTATTCTTGATGGTCACTCGGTTCAGCTGACGGTAATCGATACACAATCGAAGAGTGCCATCCTTCTTCTTTACAAATAGGACTAGTGCTCCCCAAGGAGAAGAGCTAGGGCGAATAAAATCCTTATCCACCAAATCTTGCAGCTGAACTTTTAGTTCTTTCAACTCTGTCAGAGCCATTCGATATGGAGGGATAGAAATAGGTGCGGTACTTGAAAGTAAATCAATAGGGAACTCAAGCTCTCGCTCAAGAGGTAGTCTCGGTAATTCATCAAGAAATACATAAAAAAATTCACTAACTTTTGGGACATCCTCTAATTTAGGTTCCCCTTTTGAAGTATCGATCACGTATACTAAATAAGTCGGATACCCTTTTTGCACCAATTTCAAAGCTTTGATTATCGAGATTACACAAGATGGTAATACTCGACGTTTCTCGATAAAAACAATCTCTGCTCCCTCCGAATTTCGAAGAACAACTTCTTTCCTAAAACAATCCACATTCGCCCGATGTGCAGTTAACCAGTCCATACCCAATATCAAATCAAAATCTTGGATTTCTAGAGGAATCAAGTCACCCCTAAATTCTTCCTCACCAACCATTACTCCACAATCTCTATAACAACTCTTTCTAACTAGTTTTTCTCCTAAAGGGGTGTGAATTACAATTTCTTCTTCTAAGGGTGACAGGTTTCTACCAGCAATTGATGCAAATCCAATACTCACATAAGACCTATATAAGCTAGAATCTATCAAAACATAACCATCTTTATCAAATAAAGACATAGTATTTGTCACAACTCTAGGTTGGACCCGTGCTTTATCTTCCGTCACAGCAAAAACTCTTGTCAAAGTATGAGTTTTTGGTTTTGAAGGTGGATATGTCAAGGTGTTACTCTTTACACCAGACTGTATAGCTACTCCCTACCTCGGTGGTAACCTAGAAGAATCTCTCATCTGCATATCCATACGAGTTGGTGGAGATGGAGCTGTTATAGTAGCCCGTCCTAACTGTGGGCAATCACTCTTAATGTGGCCTGGCTGACCACAATGAAAACATTGTACTAGTCCCCTACACGACCCAAAATGATTCTTCCCACACCTCTTGCATCTATCAGAACCTCCGGAGCTCTTCCTAGAACCAGTCATAGCAGATCTGCTAAACCTCGAAGGTCTCTGCTGTGATTATGAAAATAGAGGTCGAGGAGATGTCACTGAAACAGAGGTAGTACTCCCTGAAGCAGATGAGTCTTTTCCCCTTTTTGGTGGTTGATTGAAAGATAAACTCGGGTTTTTCCTTTTTGCAAACTCAGCTTGCATTCTCTTATTTTCATTTGCAAGCTTCTCGGCTCTTAAAACCATCTGTACCACCTCTTTATGTGGCTCTCAACCAATCACTGTCATCCACTCTCTAATCTCATTACGGAGCCCTTCCTCGAAATAACTAGCTTGATCTTGCTCAAATTTCACCAGATTCGCCACATATAACATCAGCTCGTTAAAACGAGCTTCGTACTCCTGTACCGTTAAATTCCCTTGTTTCAAACTCAAAAATTCTCTCTTCTTTTCTTTCTGATGAAAATAGGTAAAATACTGACCATCAAATTCTCTTAGAAAGTCTGACCAGGTCAGAGGAGTAATGGAACGGGATTTTACTAAATTCCACCATGTGCGGGCTCTCTTCTCTAGTAATCTCGTGGCCACCATCAACTTCAAGTCATCATCCAACCTCATATCAAATAGTGTCTCCAAAACTTGATTAATCCAATCTTTAGCTACGGTTGCATCCAAATCACTCGTAAAAGAAACGCAACCCAATTGTCTAGCTTTCTTCCCCTTCTTAGCAATAGATACATCCTGTATTGGTGGTTGAACTAGAGGTGGGGATGGTGGTACTGAAGGAGCAACTGGTGGTACTATAGGAGGAGCTTGACCAGCTTGAACCAGGCCAGCAATAGCGGTAAAGAAGGTTGCCAATGCCTAGACTACCTCAAGAGACATGGCAGGAATATCAGTAGGTGGTGGAGGATGTGAAGAATGTGGAGAATGTGGAGGAGTCTTGGCCTGCTCAGCAGCAGGTGCTACCCGAATGGTGGACGCAGTCGATTCCTTCTCTACTGCATCTAGCTGACGTCGTTGGGAATGACCTCTTCTCCTCCCAACTGATCTAGTGAAAGGTGGGTGTTCGCGTCGAGGAGGCATGTTAATCTATAAGAGGAAACAAGCAAGTTTAGACAACCTTAGGCTCTATATGCTGATACATGTGTTCTATTCAACTTAACTTAACTTAACTTAATTAGGGGCCACACTAACTTTGTAAATTTGAAAACAACTTTAAAACTAAAAACTCTGATCTTTAAAACCAAAAGCTTTGATACCAATCAAATTGTCACGACCCAGTACTCTCTTCGAGCCTGTGACAACTGCTGCGGTGTCCCGATAGACACTCATTACCCGGAATGCCAACTAGGACCCTACAAGGCTTTAATATCAGTTTCTCTTTTTCCCCTGTGAGTAATCGTTGCCAAATATCATGTTCTAAAAGATTTTAAGCTATTTCCAACTTAAAACAATAAAAAGTTGATTTCGATCTTATAGGGGTATTTTGGTCATTTTTCTTGAAAATTTCGATACCAGCTAATAATGTGGTATATAAGTGCAGAACACATATTTCAAAATCAAAAATAAATTTAGATGTCTGAAACATTCGTTTAAAGTGAAATTATGACTGTTAGAATAAAATAAAAATATTAAACAAAATATTCTATTTTCTTATAAAACAATATTTGTAAAGTTACCGGTAAATAATTTTTGTAGCGTAAAAACTAAAAATATTCATACATACTGTAATATAGATAACGAAAGTATAAAATTTAATTTATAGTGACACGTGGACCCCCAAATGACAAAAATGAACAAAGGTTGCAAACCTACAGTTTTTGAGGAAGTAAAGCCAAATGTAGCCTTCGACGATATCAGCTATCTACAGCCTACACTGAGCCTGAAATGGGTGGAAAGAAAGGTGGTGAGATTATAAAAACCCAATGAGTAAACAAACACCATTTAAAATATCTAAAGTCGAGTAAATGGAGACGATTAAAATATTCCATCTCAATATGTAATTCATAACATAAATATTCATTTCATTTAAACAATCAACATGGCTTATGAGTATCTTAAAAGCTTGGCTCTTGCCAAAATCATTCTCGAGAATACCTTGGTGAGGCATTTAATCGAGTTTGCCAAGGCTGTTAAATAATTTTGTATACACATAAACATATTTTTAGTTTGAAAAACATAGTCGTTCCTTGGCGTTAGCGGAGTTCATCATCACGAGGTGGTTCGATGTGACGTGAACTCTAACCATATCTCAGGAGATACTCTACACGCCTCTCTGATCGAGGTACATATATAATCGGATTTTGTGCCCCTTTATAGGTTGGTCCATAGAACCCGCCCACTACAGCAAGCTAAACCCACCATACAATAAAATTTTGACAGCATGACATGACTAATATTATACTACCCAGCGTGTAAATGTAAAACAGAACAATTCATATAGTTCACAAACCACAATTCCAGCTAATCATGCCAACATATTATCCTAAGCCATCAATTAGAACCATAAAATACAACATATCAAGTGGTCTCCAGTTACTCTATTTTCTAAGCCATCATTTAGTTTCAAGACAATTTATAAAATCTTTTCATTTAAACACATTTTCCATAAAATTCACAAAAATCGAATAAAAATATCACTTTAGATAATTAAAATGATGATAATGTTACTCACTATTTCGGAAGTCGAATTTTTTTAGAGTACTCCGACTATCGATCCTCGAGTACAGTTTCTTTTCTTTTATCGGAAAATTCACCACCTCGACATAGTAAAAAATCGAGAAACTTACTACATTGGTACTAAATTGAAATTAAACTAATTTAGACTACTAATGTATGATATGGAATGCAAAATGTGCGGGCAACCATTTAAACTCGGTATTGGCCTAATTCATCTTATCACCCGATTAATTGGCCAACTAGTCTAATTTAGCTCCAAATTGCTCCATTTCTTTTCCAATACCTTAATTCACCAAAAACAAGTCAAATAACCTAAAATTTGGCAAAACTATCTTCACTTTTCTTCTTAGAATTTTCAGTCAATAACGGTGCATTAACACCGTGATTTTTCCTACTATTTTTCCACACCATAATTCATCATTTTCTAACCAATTCTCTTAAAATAAAACATCAAATTCATCCTTACTCAATACAAGGTAGGTTCGACCATTGATGGGTGATGGGGAAAATGAATTATTTTCTTGTTGTTTTGCTTCTAGACATGGTAAACTAACTAAAAACACTAACATAACTTGAAATCAAATCAATCCAACATCATTCTCTCTCCATACCCATTTGGCTAGCCATAAATTCACGATGAAAACATGAAATTTAACCATGAAAAATAAGGATAAATGCTTAAGAAAAATAGATTTCAAGTTTAAATTGAGAAATCCTACATTTTTCACTTGTTTTCCTTGATTTTTCACACTTTTTCTCTTGAAATTCTCCACCTAGGGTTTGTTCTTTCTTTTCTTTCTTTGTTCTTCCTTCGGCTGGCCATATGAAGAGAAATTGGCTGATTTTTAAGCCAAATATTTAATGGATATAAACTTGACACATGTCACCATTCCATTGGTCCATGTGTCATACTTACCCATTAAGCAATCACTCTCCACCACTTAAAGTTTCTCAATTATCCATACCAATATTTTGTAAAATCCATGTGCTGGACAAGTGTTAGGTGGCGTAAAATTATAATTTTGCCCATGGGGTGGCAAAATGACTATTTTACCCCTATGCTCAAAAAATGTCAAAATTAAAAATTTTCACTTCTGAAACTCAAATTATGTTCTAAGTAGTCAATCTTAGTAAAAAATTTCATCTAACTCTCACATCTTAACCTCGGGTGGCGAAATGACCATATTACCCCCGAATCATGAAAATTCCAATTTAACTCCAAATCGATTCTTGAACTCCGAATCACCAGTTTAAGTTATTCTGGGAATTTAAAATTTAAAATTTCACCTTAAAATCTTCATTTGATCTAGTTCGAGGCTTAATTCAACTTAGTTGTATTATTAAGTACACTACAAACTTTTTACGATTTTTCGGGGCTTTCCTATTATGCAAGCATATTGTCAATCACATGAATGACATGGCAAGTATTTTATAAAGTCGGGCTTGACATTTTTCTTCATGGGCTTTTTCTTTGCTCCCACTAAGCCCTTAGAAATCTTTTTATTTGCAACTATGTTCTTTTTACCCTTAGGTTTAGGCTTAGAATTGGAAATTACATGTGCTTCAAGCTTCTTTTTCAAATCAAGAACCTCCTCCACATTTTTAAGATCATTCATTAGCCCACTTAGGGTGTAATCCTTAGTGTGCAGTTCATAATCCAATTTGAATTGTGAAAATGACGAATTCAAGCTATGAACAATCATTGATATTTGTGTTTCCCCATCTATCTCAGCACCATTTAGTTCTGCCTCATTGAGGCAAGAGATCACTTTCAACATGTAATCTCTAACTGGCTCCCCAAGTTTTTGCTTAAGGTCCTTCAAAGCATTGATTGCTTTCACCTTAGTAGATATAGTTTTTGTACCAAACATTTCATGTAGGTGAAACATTATGTTAGTAGCATTACCCATGCCTTCGTGCTGCTTTTGCAATATACTGTTCATAGAGGCCAATATATAGCATTTAGCCAACTTGTTTGCATCATGCCACTTCTTATGATATTCAACATCTTGTGGAGTTGATTGGGGAGTCAGTGCTTCAAGCTCATGGTCAGAAAGAACCCATGTGATCTTGTCATAATTAAGGACAATATTAAGGTTTCTTTTCCATTCAGAGTAGTTATCACCATTTAGAGTGCATTTGTTTAGCAAAATTGAAAGTGGATTCATATTTGTGATGCAGATATGTTTCTAAAAGTACATTTGAAATATGTGAGCATACTAGTTATTCATAGACTTTGAACATTTCATGATGCATGTATGCATGATGACAATATATAAAACCCTATAAATTATATTATTAATTCAACGGTCATTTACCTTTCTATAATAATTAACCAACTATGGGCTGTGAGAATTTACTACCAAGTAAACTAGGACCCTCCCACTTAACTATGTTGCCTAGTATCTTTATACTTAACATGGTTAAGAAGCGCCTTCATTTGGTCCACGAAGTTTACTAACAGAGCTATTGTAGGCAAGTTAATAGTAAATTAATGTTGAGTGTAACAACCATTGTTTCATTCTTTTAAGCTGCTTACTTAGTGAGCCTCTATGGGAGGTCTCACTTGATAATCCACCTAAAACGATTTATCCTTTTGGAGACCCAATCTGTCATGATCTAGATTCATGTCCTACTTGTAGGGAGTGACATGTTTCACATGCCAATGGGCCAATAATGGAGACCGTGGACTCTAGGATTACTAGCATCCTTTCCCACTCAATATTTTTATACTTAAGGTTTTGATTGACTTTTTTTTTATCGGATTTTCTAGATGCATATTTAGAATATCCTAAGTCAAACTATGGGCTTGGTTATGTTTCCAACTAAACGCTTTTAGTATATAACTAAGTCCATATTACCATCTTGTCTAGATGTGATTTATTTTCCTATATTCATTATGTAGGCAAGCTCGACTCTACAATATGTTTACTATGTCATTCTTACATAAGAATGTATGTTTGCTTACTTGGGTACCTTGGAAATCGTTAAAGGATGGTATTGTACCAAATGGTACAATTAAGTTGAATTAAGCCTCGAACTAGTTTGAATAGAGATTTTAAGATGAAATTAAAAATTTTACAGTCTATGAATGATTTAAAATGGTGATTTGGAGTTCGAGGATCAATTTGGAGTCAAATTGAAAATTTCACTATTTGGGGGTAAAATGATAATTTTGCCACTCGAGGACAAAATGAGAATTTTTTTGAAAGATTTTGATCACATTTGACTTATTGAAGTATGATGTGAGGTTGAGAAGTGAAAAATTGTAATCTTGGCATTTTTTGAAGTATAGGGGTAAAATGGTAATTTTGCCACTTAGTGGCAAAATTGTAATTTTACACCACCAACACTTGTCATGCTCATAGAATTCATCCATTGACTTTTTATGTTATGGATAAGTGAGAAAATATATGTGATGGAGATAAAAAGTTTAAATTTTTAAAGTTTTAAAAATGGATCAATAATAAAATGGCACTTGTCAAGCTTACAATATTTTATTATTTCTTTTAAAAATCAGCCTATAAACCTCTCACTTCTCTCCAAATATTCAGCCAAGCAAGGAAAAGAGGGAAACAAAGAAAGAACAAACCCTATGTGGAGAATTTCAAGAGAAAAAGTGTGGAAAATCAAGGAAAACAAGTGAAAAAGGTAGGATTTCTCAATTTAAACTTGAAATCTATTTTCCTTAAGCATTTCTCCTTATTTT
>NC_030853.1:7361839-7463684 GCF_000208745.1 Theobroma cacao | reverse complement strand
ATATATATATATATAATAAGCCACATTAATGTCCATCTTAGAAAAAATAAAATAAAATTACAACTTGTAATTCTCTTCAATCTTGCTTGCTTTCGCTGCTTGTTAGGATCACATCCATTTGGCACTCTTTTGAATTTTATGACTATTTAAAAATCCTCAATTTTAATTTTAATTTTAACCTAATTTGAGAAAATAATTTTATTTTATCCAATTAATTAATCTCATTAATTAATATATATATATTTTAATCCAAAGCTAAAATTAATTTTCCAAAAATAAAAAGAATTTTGGAAAAATTTTAAGAATATATATAATATATTTAAATATATATATATATTTTTTAAAATAATTTTATTAAAAAAAATTAGAAGGAGGTCCCATCCTAATGGGCTGTTGCCTTGTGGGAGCACTTGCTGTTGCACCAAGCAGCAACTTGTGCTGCTGCCTAGCAACATGTGCTGCTATCCTGCTGCAGCACACAGCAGGGGCTGTGTGTTGCCCGACAACACACCCACCCCTCTTTTCCCCTCTCCTCCCCTTTTTTTTTAATAAAAAAAATATTTTAATAGTAGAAATTTTTTTTTTATAACATACAGAATTTTAAAGAAAATATTTTTTTTATAATAACAGAATTTTTTTTAAAGAAAAAGATAAATACAAAGAAAAACTCCTTTTTCAAAAAAAATTAATTGTCATAAAAATATTGAGAGACAAAATATTATGTAATTACCTTTTTCCTTTTGGCTTTGAACTTTTTTCTCCATGGATGCACCAAATACATCAAGAAATATTTAAATTACATAGGTTTTCCTAGTTACATAAATCTATGAAAAAAAAAATTAATAAGGAAACATGGCAATGATAGGCCACATTTCTTGTTACATAACTAAAAGAAAAATATTACATGTAAAATTTTCTAGGACAATTAATGTGGCAAAAACCTTGAATCATGCATCATAACATACAACCATATATTGATCACATCAAAATAGTTAAACATATGCAAAGGTGCCAACCATGCAAAATAAATATAGGAAACAAACTTATAATAATCTTTACTCTTATACCAATTGTTGGAGTAGGATCTTAGTGAATTTATGTGATTGTATAAAGTATGGATTTAAAAAAAAATTCTTTTTATAAAGGAAGCAAGCAATCCAATTACACAAGCGGAAACACACATTATTATTATTGCTAGCAACATAATCCAATCAAAAAATAAAATAAGAATCTATTAAGTAAGAAAAAACCATACTTTTATTTTGAGATTCTTATTTTCAGACACCACCACACCAATGAATGATTTCTTGACCAAATAAGTTTACCACTTATTCTTCAAGAATGCTTTCAACTTGAACCTTGAGTGGATAAAGTGTGGAATGCAAGGCTACAAGATGACAACCGATTTTATTCTCTTTTCTTTGAAAAACCTTGGAGGAGGAAAAGAGAAGAGATGGTTGAAACTTTTTTTTTTTTAAGAAAAAGTACGTTCTCCCATTTTCTTCCAATCTCTTCTCATTTTTATTAAAACTCTTGCTTCAAAGGTTTAATCAAAATGAAACACTTTTGAATCAATCTTGACCATCCATTTAGAGTAATGGAAACATCAAACTTGCTCCATAATTATCAAAATAAAAATTAAAGAATAAATAATTTAATTCTTTAATTATCATTTAGAGTTCTTGATAAAATAAAACTCCTTATTGAATAATAACTCTTATTTTATTATTATCCATCTTTATTTAAAAAGAATTAATTATAAATAAAAGAGTAATAGTCACATGGAGTCTCTTTTTATCAACATGGATGTCTAGATTCATTTTGCAAGAATCCTTCTAAAATTATCTTAATTTAAGACAACTCTTGTCTGTAATTAAGACAAAAAATCTTATCTTGTCTAAATTGAGACAAATATGTTAAAGCTGTCATTTTTGTACACAATTTAATTAAACATATTAAAACATGTATTCTAACTTAAAAAAGTTGAATTCTACAAAGCTAAATAGGGAATCTATTTGACATAGATATTCCAAGCTCTAATAAACTTAGAATTATTCTTAATCTCATTAAAAATAATTCAAGCTTATTAACCATGAAATCATTCCACCATTGATTCATGGTTGCACTCTTGGATTAACTATAATTACAAGAAACAATTCAATACTTGATATTAATTGTTAGTTGTCCAATTGCAAACCTTATATTGTGAACCCTCATAACCATCCAATGACAAAAGGTGAAATTACCGTTTTACCCTTTTTATCAATTTTGTCCCCTAGTCTCAAATTTCATTCAATTAGTGATTCAATACTCTAGATCTAATCTTTTGAATATCCAGATGTGATGAGTAGCTAATTCATCAATCCACTAGGCCTAGATTAATCATCAATCTTCTTGAAATCACTAGAAGTGATGTTAATGCTATGAACTCCATTATCTNTATGTACTCCATTATTTCGATATGTGTTCCCAGATGTTCATCTCGATTATAATCCCAAAAAATGGAGTCTAGATCAACACTTCATGATGATCATGCTCATGGTATATCAAAGATTATAAGGAGATTAAAAGCGAGTCTACTATCCATTAGGATTTCAGTTCTATTTTAAGCAAATGCATAAGTGTGAGATCAAGATTTAAGTAATGGTTAAACTTAATTTTGATTCTCACATGATTCCAGTTCATGTTATAGTGTCATTACTTGAAGTCAACCATTTCGATGATTTGAGACTCATCATTCCCTTGAAATGAATCAAATTCGTTTTATTGGAAGTAATCTGGACACTACAACCTCAACATAATAAAGTGACCAACTTTATTATATGGTTGTGAACAATTTTTTTAGATTCAATTAAAATACATGTCTCCTATTTATGACTCTTCATACAAATGTAATTTAATATCTCAATAGAATCTTGGTAGCTTAATAACTAGATAATGAATGTTTACTAAAACAAACTCTTCGTCTTTTTATCAAAATATACTTTCATTACAAATAAATTTAATGAATTTAAGTATGAGAATATACTTGCTTTCTAGGGCACCATATTCTCAAAATTCCTAACATTTATAGCATTGAGCTTTCTACACTAACAATTGGTATCAAAGCTAGGGCTCAATTTTTGTAGGCCTAACAACCTTGAGTGATTCATTGCAGAAACTTAAATTAATAAAAATAAAGGTTCTGGCAACTGTACTTGGTGAAAGGCAATCAATCCAAAGGCTACCTCTCTTTGTAGGTATTAAATATCCTTATTGGAAAAAAACATATGGAAATGTTTATACAATCCATGGACTTAGATGTTTGGAATGTTATATTAGATAGTCCATATGTGCTAATTAACTGCAAAGCATATAACACTTTTTTTTTGTATTCCCTAAGTGCTAGTTACTTTAATAAGGTCTCGATGTGTGAAAGTGCTAAGAAAATTTGGGAAACCTTAGAGACCATTTTGAAGGGACTAACCAAGTCAAGGAATTTAAAATTGGATTACTTACATATGATTCAGATTTTCTTAGAATAAAAGAAGATGAGTCCATTAATGAAATGTTTGAGAGACTTACTAATATTGTTGGAGGTTCGAAGGCTTTAAGGCAAAACTTTTCCAATGCCCAACTTGTAAAGAAAATCTTTTATGGTCTACTTAAATCTTGAAGACCTAAATTAACGGCTACAGAAGAAGCTAAAAACCTCAACAACTTCAAGCTAGAAGAGTTAGTAGGATCTCTACTCACTTATGAAATAACATTGAAACATGAAACTGAGTTGACATTAAAACACGAAAGGAGTGGAAGATAATGGATACTAAGAAAAAGGGAATAGCCCTTAAATCTATAGTAGAGGAAGAAGAGAAAAGTACAAAGAGTGAAAATGAAAGTGATGAGGACATGGCTATGTGTGAAACCCTATTTCTTAAATTCAGTTAAAATTATAACTTAACTTGGTGAGGAATTAATTTAGTGTTTTTGAACTTAAATTCAAGACTATTTTGACTTAAAATTAAAGTTTTGATAACCAAACGTGTTTGATTGAAAATTGAGGCCTTGGGGGTGGGGGGTCAAATGGGATGGTTTTGAACTCAAAAACAACATTGTGAACCAAATCTATCGATACATGTTCATCATGTGTTGATAGATCAAACCCAGAAAATGATTTCAAAGAACATATGTCGATAGATGACCAAATCTATCAATAGATAGGCTTGATTTATTAATAGATTGGGTCCAGATTGGAAAAAAAAGGCATATTGGTCTTTTCCCACTCATTTTAAAAGCCTTAGGCCCTTATACTTTTTCCCATTTGGAAAAAATAAGGTTTTTCCTTGAAAACCCAACCACTTTCTTCCTTTTTTTCTCTCAACTTTCATCGTTTAACAAATCCATGGAATTCAAGCATTCAAAAATCATTTTTAAGATTAGATTTTAATTCTAAAGACTTTGGAAGGTGAAGTTATTTTGTTTTAAACCTTTAAACTTAAGGTTTTGAGTTAACCAAGGTAAATGTGTCTTACCTCTAGCTAAAAGTATACTCAAATCCTTTCGTTAAAGTTAGATTAGCTACTGATTTGTGGATTAAAGGACTGCTAGAAAATATTTATGGAATAATAGATGATTATTAGCCTAACATTATGTTATATAACTAGGTACTAATGATGGAAAACTTCATGATAGGTGTTACGTAGAAAGTTTGAATTTTTGGAAAATTGAGTGTTCGATAAAGGTGTTAGAGAGCAAGGCACACTTTTTTTAGGTGGGTAGATGTGGCGTTTTTAATTATTTTAGTATAATTAAGCATCCTTATTCTACAACCTTACATTTGAATGAATTTCATTGAGTTTGTGTTATGAACAGATGTTTACAAATATGTTTTGATGAAAACTATAGACTAAGTACATATAGTTTTCTATGTATTAGTTTTGAGCATAAAGAACAAGCCTTTCAAAGTTTTGTCATCTCAAACATTTCATATTTCTATGATTGATGGATTTAAATGTTAATGTGAGAATTGATTTCTCCATGGTGAAGCCATAGTATTTATGGTCGTTTATCTTAAGATTGTTGATATGGTTGATTGACTCTAGTTGTGGTTATGTCTCAACCCTTATGTTAAGCTAGTGATAAGTTTCACCTTTTGATTGTATGTATATTCTAAACATTAGATTGTTGTAATGTGGTTGTTAAAGCCTATCGAGATAAGGACTTATAGCTAGTGGCAGTAGGTACTAGCCATTGTGCACAATGAGTTTTGGTAAGCCAACTAAGGTTATATCTCGAAACTCACAAGGATTTACAGCTTGAGTCAGTTGAGGTATTTTCTTGAAATTGTTGAGTATTGGTAGTTGACTGAGTCCTAATTTTTCTTTGATTGGTGCCTATGTGAACCAAACTAGTCTAATGTGATGACACTAGGTGATTCGGCTATCCTTGGCTAGTGTTGCATGATATGCTTGACTTGCTGTCTAATGTGATGAATTTGTACCATGAGTGATGTTTATTTGACATTTGAATATTGATTATTTGACTACAGATGAATAATAGTCTCGATTAAGGTCTTAGTGGTGAGTTCTAAGCTGATAAGTTACACTCTGTAGCAAATTTATCGATACATTGCACTAATGTATCGATAGATACAACACAGAACTACTGGAAGTGCATTCCACTTCGTATCCAGTAATAGATCGGGATGATCTATTGATACATGGAGTCAATGCATCAATAAATTAGGCTTAATGTGAAATTTAAATGTTTTTGAAAGATTTTCTAAAGATGAAAATAAGTTTGATTTAAAACGGAATATTTGGCAACCTCAATTTATGTTTTAACCGTCTTAAACTGGTTGTTTAACTCGATTTTAACCAAACTTTTTGAATTCATTTTGAAACATTCAATGTTATTTTAAATGGTTATGAACTATTTTACAAACTATGATTTATAAAACATTTTTGTTATCCTCGTATCGTTTGAAAGACGAGGGTCTTGGAGGTTATATGGACATACATTTCTTGAGTCGTTTGAAGGACAACATACTTAGAAATTATGGGAATATTTGGTCCATGATCCATTTGGAAGACAATAGACTTGGAGACCACATGGATATTTGATACACTTAAAAAGGTGGGTGACGATTTATGATTACGCCTGGATAGGCATGTATTGATTTATTGTTATGCTTGAAATGCAAGTTTTTTTAAACATTTGGTAAATGTTTATTTGCATATTTCTAAAATGTGTATTTTGTTAAATACTCTTCCCCATTAGCTTGTTCCCCTTCCCTGTAGTTGCTTATGGAGTTATTTATAACTCACTTTTACTCTGAGTCAAACTCTGCTAAGTTTTGGTTTGGTCCAATCTTTTTTATTTGACTGTTATGGATTATGACTTGTTTATTTCATGTAATAAATGATATTATGGATGTTTTCCATTAGTTGGCTTATGGATTGTATATGCCACAGGATGGCCTATAAACAAAATTTGTTTTATATATTGCTTCTGCATTATGTTCAAATGAGTGTGCCAGATTGATATGATATTTTTGTAATATGATATAATCTTTGTCTATATTTCTTTGCATACGATTCCATGTTGAAGGTTCCCATGATGCACATATGGTTATTGGTTTATTGTTTACCTTAGGCTTGCATGAGTTAAGAGGGTAACTCTCATCGATACTCTTGCATCAGTCATTCCTTGGATTTGGATCATGACAAAGTTGGTATCAAATCCTTAGGTTTAACTAAGTCCTAGGAATTTGTTTTAAGTTAGTAGAGTAATTGGGTTTTTATGTTGTGTCTTGTTTTTTGTTTGTGAATTGTAGTACAACCTACGAATGGGAGACTACATGGGTTTACTTGGTTGTCTAGTACCTACCTTTTGTTACTTGTATTAAGTTTAGTGCTTTTTTTTTTGTCAAGGTCAAGATGCCACCTTGGACATGAGCTATAGTTAGGGGCATTGTATAGCAAGATGATCTTGTTGATACCACTACTAAACCATAAGCTCCCACTATTTTGGGTTGTGGTAGGAGGGGAAGGATCGCCAGGTTTGATAGTGATGAGCCATCAATAATAGATAGGGATGAGGCAACAATAGAAGAGCCAGTTGATACTTAATCTCAATAGGTTAGAAATAAAGTGCCTATTAGGGAACGGGCCTTCATAGATATGGTAGTTTATCTACAAGGGGTTAATAGGGTGATGGAGGTGATGACCACCCGTATAGATGATCTTTAGTGTCAAATAGAGGGATGAGGGATGATAGCCAATGCACACTACGCATAGCTCTTAAGGTTAGGATAATCGACTTCAGTTTGAGTCTGCTTGAAGGATTATCGATGTTTCATTATCGAATTTTCTTAAGATGAAACCATCGTCATTTTTTGGTTTTGACATTACTGAGGACCCTTAGATATTCTTGGATGAGAAGGAGAATATCGTACTGCTTTGAGGTGTTTTAGTGTTCGGTTAGTGGAGTTAGTTAGTTAGTTTTAAGCTCAAGGATGTAGCTTATCAGTGGTATTAGTCTTTGTATAGAGGCAGGCCAGTTGGCATTGATCAACTAATATTAGAGGATTTTTATGTCATTTTGCTAAGTCAATTTTTGCCAGATAATGCACAAGCCACCAAGGCACATGAGTTTGAGTTATTAGTGCAGACACTTGGCATAACAATGTCTGAGTACAACATTCGATTTACATAGTTATATTGATATGCACTGTACCTTATTTCTATCAAGGACATGAGGATTAAATGCTTTATGGATGGGTTGCTAAAGCCTCTGTTTAAGGCCGTCGCATCATAGACCTTTGCTATTTTTACGTCAACAATGGAATGTGCTTAGTCAATAGAGTCGAGGCTCACGATGAGTCGGGTGACATGAGATAGAGCCAAAAGAGTAAGATTGAGGGCCACCAAAGCCAAAAAGAAGTTTGTATTGGACATGGATCTTCCATAGGCCATCATCGATAGCACAAAGCATCTCAGTCACATGATTCCTAGTAGGGGAGTGGTATAGTCAGTTTAGGATCTTGACGTGACAGGAGATGATGCCTTACATCTAGGTAATAGTTTTAGGGTCTAATACCCATTCAGTATCACTTTGTTTTCAATGTGGACAGCAAAGGCATATGAAGAAGAACTATCTAATAGCACCAAATTCTCAGGAAGGCTTATAACCCACATTTCAAGCTATTTTATCGCCACTTGTCATGACAGCCCAAGCTATTCGAGCAATTATGGGAGTTATAGGTAGAGGTGCAACTAGTTCTTCTCGAGGTAGAGCATCTGAGTCTGTGCATTAAGGAGTAGCCGACAAAGGACAAGCTAGGGTTTATGCTTTGACACCTCAGATACTCAAACGTCTAATGCTATAATTTCAAGTATCTTTCTTGTTTGTGCTTCTAAGGCACATGTTCTTTATGACTTTGGATTTTTCACATTCTTCGTGTCTCCATATTTTGCTATGAAATTGGGTATTGTGCATAGTATGATGGAGTTTAGGTTGGTAGTGACTACTCCATTAAAGGAGGTGTTTATTACACAATTTGAGTATAAGTCTTGTGTGGTCTGAATAAGGGACAAGGATACATGAGCTACTTTGATTCTACTTGATATGTTGGACTTTGATGTGATTTTGGGCATCAATTAGTTATAGCCAAATTATGCTATTATGCTTTTTGATGACCCAAAAGAGCTTTTCTTTAGCATTCAAGGTGATTATAGTATTACTCTAACCAATGTGATTTTTGCCATGATGACGAAAAGGTTATTAAGGCATGGATGCCAAAGATTGTTAGCAATTATTAAAGATACTCAAGTAGAGGTAAAAAATATGGCCAATTGGCCCATCGTTAGGGAGTTTTTCAATGTGATCTCGAAAAAACTACTTGGTTTACACTCAAATAAGGAGGTTGAGTTTTGCATAGACTTGATACCATATATTCAACTAATATCCATTCCACCATACCGTATGGCACTGATAGAGCTAAAAGAGCTTAAAGATTGGTTGGAGGATTTCTGAGATAAGTGTTTTATATGCCCTAGTGTGTCACCATGAGGTGCACTAGTGTTTTTTGTGAGGAAGAAGGATGGATCGCTTAGGTTATGCATCGATTACTGACAACCTAATAAGGTAACAATAAAGAATAAGTATCCATTTCCTTGTATTGATGATTTGTTTGATTAGTTACAGGGAACAAAGTGTTTCTCCAAGATTGATCTTTGTTTAGGTTACCAGCAACTCAGAATTAGGCAAGAATATGTGCTTAAGAATGCATTTTGTACTAGTTATGGATATTATGGGCTTTTAGTTATGTTCTTTTATCTTATGAATGCCTTGGTAGCTTTTATGGACATGATGTATCGGGTGTTTAAACCATACTTTGACAATTTTGGTGGTATTCATTGATGACATTTTGGTGTATTAGACGAGTAAGGAGGAACACGAGCAACATCTTAAGATTGTGCTTTAAGTGTTTAGAAATCATCAATTATATGCCATGTTCTCCAAGTATGAGTTTTGGCTTGATAGTTTTAGCTTCTTGGGTGATGTGGTTTCTAAGGAAGGAGTTATGGTAAACCAGAATATGATAGAGGCCATGGAAAAATGGCCAAGGCCAACCTCTATGACAAAGATCCATTGCTTTTTAGGCTTCATGGGATATTATAGATGGTTTTTCAAGGACTTTTCTAAACTTGCAGCATTGATAACTAGATTGACTCAAAAGAATGTGAAGTACCAATGGAATAAGGCTTCTGAAGTGAGTTTTAGAAAGCTCAAGACTTGTTTTACTTCAGCTTTCGTACTTAGCCTACTGCAGGGAGTAGGCGGATATATGGTTTATTATGATGCGTCACGTGTTGGTTTGGGATGTGTATTGATGCAACATGGCAAGTGCTTGGAACGACATGATTAAAGCATCAATGTGGTGGATTAACAAAAATTGAAACAACGTAAAAACCCATGCTTCCTACTTTTGGATCACTTTGGTTGTTTAATGCAAAGTTAAACACTACAGAAAATTAGAAAAAGGTTTTTACCTTTCCAATTGATATCATAATCAAATGGATTCTTTCTCGTGCTAAAAAATGTGAACACCTTCTTGTGTGAAAGAATCCTAGCCACTTAAACGCTTGGCCTTCAATGTTACACACATGATTGCAACGATTCTTCTCAAGGAGAGAGCTTTATGCCACGAGCTTGTACTACCAAGCGAACAATGATTTGCCCTATTGTCTTCTTTGATTTCCAGCAAAAAATCAATGGAGAAGTTTTCTGACAAGCCCTTTCAAGGGTGGCAGCACTCAAAAGAAAAACTATTAGTTTTTTTTTCTTTTGTTGCCTTAGAAATAGTGGCTATAATGTGATATTTATATCTACATTTAATTTTATTATTAGACTTATTAAGATTTGCAAAATAAGTTCTTAATATTATAATAAATTATAATATTTAAGCAATGCTTAGTTAAACTCTTTCAATTAGTTCCTTAGTAGTTAAAACCTAGAATTTGATTTAAGTTTAACTTAAATCATCATACTTTCAATTTAATCCAAATTGGAACCGTTGTGTGTGACCCATTAAGTTCCTAACATGTTGGCAATGCAATTGAATTTTAATTTTATTAATGAATTAATTTAAATGAATCATATTCAATTTTAAATTAACTAATTCAATTCCATAGATCAAAATTGGCATCTAGTAGTGTATCATGGCCACCCAATTGTTAGAAGAATCAGAGAATTCTTTGACAACCTTTTAGTGTACAATTTATTAGTGTGATTCATTCCCTCATCATATATACCATAAATGATAAGAGCTTGGTGTAGTGCATACTCTTATTGACCTCTATATTTGTTCTTGCAATTAGATTGTTAACTTTATGGAGACTTATGAAACTCATTCCATAATCTCTTAATCACTTTAGCCAAGGATTTTATTAATCTAATGTCAACCAAGAAATAATGAGACATTTCCCCTTAAATCACTTGGGGTGATGATTCTTATCTTGACCACTCATTTGCCTTCATATGCTTAATACTATACCCAAAAACATCTTGTTTTGGCATCCTTGGTTAGGCACCCCGTATGGATGAAATCAAAGCATAGTACTCCACATATATGACAACTTGAAATCTTAAGTCTAGGGAGTAGTTACACAACTGACACATGAGAAGTGTTGCATAGACAATTGAGTAAGGTACCAAATGCACTTCTCATGGTGAGACATGTTAAGTGAACTCGCTCTTCCACGGCAAGCACCCACATGCTAATTCCAAGTATCTCTATACTTCAACCTATGAGAGTGATTGCTTACTTCACAAGTAAGGAACATAGCATGTACCGATCTTTAAGCATTATTGATGCCCCATCTCAATAATACAATGATAGGAACTTTTAGGATTAATGCTTTGATGCATAAGGATCTCATAATTGTATCCCAATATAATTCCTTTGAAAGACATATATAGTTCTATGGGCTTTATGTACATAAGTTCAAAAAATAATTAAATCACAAACTTATGGATAAAGAACTACCTCATAATTATTATACATTAATAAAATGTCATACATGAATAACTTAAAATGTAATTCACATAATACTAGAGATTGGCTTGCAAGGCTTATACTAATAATTTGCCACTAGTACTAAAGCCAATCGCCTATGTATTTAATGCCAATGTTCTAAACATGATGATTATGCTTTTACTAGGACAGTGCTTTAATGAAAGGATCAACAATATTATCTTTAGTGGGTATGCGCTCTATGCAAATGTCTCATTTTCCAATGATCTCCCTAATCACATGGTAATGCTACAATACATGTTTGGATTTATGATGAAACCTTGCTTCCTTTCCTTGTGCAATGGCTCCATTGTTATCACAATACAAAGGTATTGGATCAACAATGCTAGGAACCACATTTAGTTTAGTAATGAACTTCTTAATCCAAACTGCCTTTTTCACTGCCTTAGATATAAAGATGTATTAGGCCTCGGTTATAGAATCTGTAGTTGTCTCTTGTTTGGAACTTTTCTAACTCACTACACCTTTATTGAGTGTGAACACATATCCAAATTGTGACTTGTTATCATCCTTGTCAATTTGAAAACTTATATTCGTATAACCCCTAACTTGGAGTTCACTTTCTCTATAGACTAGAAATACATCCCTAGTTCTTCGTAAGTACTTTAGAATTTTTTTCACAACTATTTAGTGACCATCACCAAGATTAGCTCTGTATTTGCTCATGACACTTAGAGCATAAGATACATTTGGTCTAGTACAAAGCATCACATACATTTTATCCATTTTGAAGCTTGCACATTTTATTGGCATTAGCATTTGATGTAAAACCCTCTGGTTGTGTCAAGTACACTTTCTCTCAAAAGTTTCCATTAACGAATGTAGATTTATATCCGTTTGCCATTATTCATAATCATGGTATGCAACAATTACAAGCAAAATCCTAATGGGTTTAAGCATAACAACTAGTAAAAAGGTTTCTTTAAAGTCAATTCCTTGTCTTTGTTTGTAACATTTTGATACTAGTCTAGCTTTAAAGGCTTGTACATTGCCATTTACATCAGCCTTCCTCTTAAAGACCCACTTGTAACCAATGGGTTTTAACCCTTTAGGTGGATCCACCAAAGTCCATACTTGGTTGGTATCCATGGCATCCATTTCAAATTTCATGGCTTTTAGCCATTTTTTAGAATTGATGTCCAACATCGCCTCTTCATAAATTGTAAGCTCATCATGTTTGGGTAATGCATCCTTTTCCAAGGGAAATCCATATCTCTATGGAGCTTGACGTATCCTTCTAGACCTTTTAAGTGGTTATGCCTTTTGAGATTGTGGTTGTACATCAGATGTCACAATCTCAAGCTCAAGTTCCAACAAAATGTCAATTTATGGTTCTTGAACTTCTTCTAGTACAACTTTACTCCCATTAACCATTTTAATTAAGAACTCTTTCCCAAGGAAAGTAACATGCCTTGAGACAAACAAGTTTTGCTCAGTGGGATTATAAAAATAATATCTCTGTGTATTTTTAGGATATCCCTCAAATTTACAATTTTCTGATATCGCTTCTAGCTTATCAAACATTGTATGTTTCACATAAGCAGTACATCCCCAAATTCTGGCATAAGGAAAGTTAAGCCTTTGCCTATTCCATATCTCATACAATGTCTTATCAATTGATTTAGTATGAACTTGGTTTAGTATACGAGTAGCAGTTTTTAGGGCATATCCATAAAAAGATAAAGGAAAAGTTGCATGACTCATCATGGATTGAACCATGTCAAACAATGTTTGATTCCTTCTGTCAGACACCCCATTATGCTAGAAAGTCCTTAAAGGAGTCTATTGTGCGAGAATCCCATTTGTTTTTTGATAATCTTGAAACTTTTATCTAAGATATTCTCTTCTTTGATCATATCTAAGAGTGAGAATACTTTTCCTATTTTGTTTCTCAACCACCGCTCTACATTCTCTGAACTTGTCAAAGGATTCAAATTTATATTTCATCAAATATACATAATCATAGCAAGAATGGTCATTTCTGAAGGTGATGAAGTAGGTTATCCTTCTCTAACACTCATATTCATAAGACCACATACATCCGAATGTACAAGTCCTAGTAACACCCTAGCTCGTTCACTTTTCTTAGTGACAGGTAACTTGATCATCTTACCAAGGAGACAACACTCACACATTCCATAAGATGCATAATTAAATGGATTGATATAACCTAGTTTATGTAACTTGGTTAAGCGAGTCTCATTGATGTGTCTAAGCCTACAGTGCCAAATGTAGGATAGTTTTAGATCATCTTTCTTTGCTTTATTGACCTCTGTATTGAGTACGAGTTTTTTAGGATCAAGAATATAGAGACCATTCGAATGTGCCCCTACACCATAATGCATCTCTTCGTTTGAGAAAGAACAACAATTGCCCTTAATGCAAAATTCAAAATCATCATATAGTGCCAAGTATGACACAGATATGATTTTTCGAGATATGGAAGGAACATAGTAGTAGCCTTTTAATTCCAAGATCAACTCAGAAGGTAAAGGTATGGTAACTATCCCTACAACTGATGCAACGACCTTGGATCCACTTTTTACTCTTAGGACCACCTCTCCCTCTATTAATCATCTACTCATTTCCAGCACTTCATGTCAAGTGTGACCCACATCTAGTATCTAATACCCATGATGATGGATCAATGGTAGACATATTTACTTTAATCATATGCATGGTCAAAGGTGAACTTCTACAAGTTTCTCATTGCTTGACCTCGTCAAGAAGGAAAGGATATCTTCCTAAATGACATCTATTCTTAATAGATATTTGAGAACATTTCTCAACTTGATATACCAGTGCAAACATTTTGGCTCAGATTTCACAATGCGATCAAGTATGCCGCACAAAGTGATGTGTATTTGCATTCTAACAACCTAGACATTTAAAGCATGTTTATGAGTAATCATGTATTATAATCAATTAAGATGAGATAGTAAATCTTAAATTGATTGCTCCTACTATTTTCTTCAAGATGATAACCTTCCATATCACCTCAACAGATCTGTACAAGGATTTTCTTAATGGGTTATGATCCCTATCCATTATAATCATGACTTTGAGTGTGCTCAACAAACCATGATAGGTGTATTAGGTAAGTAATTAAGCTTATTGATTGTATCTTGATACAACTCCTAGATCACCTAGTGACAACACATTACCTAAACATATCATATATCTTTCACCTAGCCATTGCCTCTAGTTTCCATAATAATCAAGTTTCCAAGCATCTAGATTTTATGAAACTAGTTGAGTAAGATCCACCAATAGCTTAAATATACTCGTGTAAAAGTGTGACCTTGAGTGTCAAACCCTGTTCTATAAAATAATTACGACGTCATTTACATGCTCAATCGAATGTTTGCATATTTAGGAATTTCGAGAAATCGTCAAAAGACGATATTGCCCCTAATGGTACCATTGAGTCGATTAAGCCTCAAACTAGTTCAAAATAGGAATTTTAAGGTGAAATTAAGAGTTTTACAGTTCAGGGATGACTCAAAATGGTAATTTGGAGTTCGAGGATCAATTTGGAATCAAACCGAAATTTTCACTATCTAGGGGTAAAATGATCATTTGTAACTTGGGGACAAAATGAGAAATTTTAAAAAAGATTTTTTTGGCCCCATTTAACTTATTGGAGTATGATTTGAGTATTGGAGTATAATTTGAGGGTTTGGCAATGAAAAAGTTTAATTTCGGTGATTTTTGGAGTGTAGGGGCAAAATCATAATTTTTCCACTCACGAATAAAATTTGAGATTTTGAGAGAATTTAGATCACATTTGACAAATTGGAGAATGGTATGAGTATAAGGCATGAAAAATATGCCTATGGGCAATTTTTCAGTTTTTGAGGCAAAAATGTAATTTTTGACTTTTACGAGAGCAAAAGTGTAAATTTCAAAAATTACTCCACCAAGACTTTGGATAAGTCTGAGAATTTTATCTAAGCTATGGATATGTGGGACAAGTGTATGGTGAAAATTGGAAACAAATGGATGGCTAGAATTTAAGAAATTAATAAAACAAAAAAAATGAATAAAATAATATTATATTATTTTAACCTTTAAAAAGGTCAAAATTTCCAGAATTCTCATCTTCTTCAAGCTGTCCAAACCAAGAGAAAAAAAAAGGGGAAAAGAAATAAGAACCCTAGCTGAAAATTTTGGGGAAAATCAAGAGAAATCAAGAAATCAAGCACTAAAAAGGTAAATTTCATTGATTTTCCTTGTGATTTTCACTACCCATGCATTTTTTTCTCATTTCCATGCAAAATTAGAAAGTGGGTATGGACACCCATGCTGGCCAAACCTCCATGGATGAGTTTTGAACTTGAGTTTTGGTTGATTTTAATTGAATTAAGTGATTTTAGTTAGGTTATATTGAAATATAGCAAAAATAAGCTAGAGAAATAATTTTCTCCCATTGAAACCCAGTATGCCGAATTTTCTAGGGGAATATTGGCTGCTGATCTTGATGTTTATTTGAGAAATTATGATGAATAATGATGAATTATGAGCCTAGAAAAATAATGGGAATTTTCGGAGCAAAAATATGAATTTTTACCCATTAGGGGTAGTTTCGTAATTTGCTATCGAGATTGATAAATTGCACCACACTGAGGTACATTAAGTCAATTTGGATGCAATTGAGGTATAGAAACTGAAAAAAAATGAATTTAAAGTTTAAACGGACGCGAATATCAATTTAATCAGGTAATAGGCCGAATTAGGTTAGCACCGCATTTAAGTGGTAGTCGGATAAGTTGCATATCATATCATGCATATACATCGAGCCTAAAATAGCTTATGACTGTTAGACACAATTTAATTGGAATATGTGTCATGGATTATGGCTAGGTGGTTAGCCATTGGATAAGGGTAAAGGACTGTACCCGCGGACTGAAAATGAGAGTATTTCTACTCCTAATACTGTGAGTGAACTTATTATCGTTTTAATTATCTAGAGCAGTTTTATACAATTGTGTGATTTTATGGAAAATGGGTTAAAATGGTAAATTGCTATATTTTAGGAGAAATTATGATTTTATAAAATAATTTTATAAATTTTATGGAAAATCGAATACTTGTTTTGAAAATAGAGTAATTGGAGATTGCCTACTTGTGTTGTAAAATTATGATTTAAATTAAATGGCTTGTGATAAATTGGCATTATTGGCTGAATTTATACTTATGTTGAAAAATATGAATTGTCTATTTTGCCTTGATAAATTGGTTAGTAATGTAATCGCCATGCCATGCCATTGAGATTTGATCAATTAGTGGATTAAAGATTAGCTACTGCAGTGGTGGGGGGTTTTGTGGACCAGCCTATTAGAGGGGTACGGTAAACTCCTTTATATTCTCACCTCGATCGTAGAGGCGCGTAGGGTATCTCCTAAGGTGGGCTTTTTTAGTGCACTTTACGTTAACCACCACGTGAGAGTGAGACTCAGCCAACGCCAAGGAACGGCTGTGATGTTCAACGAAAAATGTGTTTTATGGGAAATATGAATTTTTAACAGCCTTGGCGGTCTCAGTGGGATACCTTGACGAAGGTATCCGCGAGAATGATTTTGGCAGGAGCCAAGTTTTGTGAGATATATAAGCCATGTTGATTAATTGAGTAAATTGAGTATTCATGTTATGAAACATATGTTGGAAAAGAATATTTTAATTCGTCTCCATTTACTCGCCTTTAGATAGTTTAGATGGTGTCTGTTTACTCACTAGGATTTTATAATCTCACCACCCTCAATTCCCCACATTTTAGGCTCGGGATAGCCGGTAGATAGCTGATTGCATCAAGGACTTCAGTTAGCCTTGTATCGATAAAATTGTAGGTTCATAAACTCGCATCTTATTGGTTAGTTAGGGGCTCACGTGTCATTGTAAAAGTAATTTTATACTTTAGTTATTTGATTTAAAGTATGTATGAACATATTTAGCTTTTACACCATGTTTTTGGTGGGTTTTGGTGTTTTTGAAGAAAAATGACGAAAATGCCCCTGTGAGCCAAAAAATAATATATTATTGTTTTGATTTGGAAAAGACTTATGATTTCTTGAAATGCGAGATTTAATAACTGTTGCTCATCGGGGAGATGCGAAAGCTGATGCTAAGCCTCGCAGGGTTTCGATTGGCATTCAGGGCAATGAGTGCCTATCGAGACGTGGCGGCGATTGTCACGGGCCCGATGAGGAGTTCCGAGTCGTGACAATTCTTGTGGTATCAGAGCATGGTTTAAAGATCAAAGAATTTGGTTTAAAAGCTTTGGATTTTAAAGTTTTTGGTTTTAAAGTTATTTTAAGAAATCCACACTGACACTACGTGGCCCTGGATTAAGTTAAATTAAGTCGAATAGAATGCATGAGTTTGCATATAGAGACCTGTTTGTTTTCAGGGTATATAAGAGATTAAGTGATTGTCGTTAGACATTCTCCCCCAGACTGTGGGAGCAATGTAAGTAAATGGCAAGAGAAGAAAAAGGGAAAACTTGAAATGGACTCGAAAAAGGATGAAGATGATAATGATCCTAAAGATGTTTAGTGCCTTGTTGAAGCTTGTAATATTGTAATCCTAGGCAGATGCAGTATGAGAAGGATAATAATCCCCTGTATAAAAGTCTTAAGAGTTAACTTTTGTCTTGTATAATATAAACGGATGATGGAGTAGTTGTTTAAAGGACAGAAGGAGTATAAAAAAATCTTTTAGCATGACAAAGGTAGATTAGTAATATAAGTGTTGAGGATGAATAATAATCTTAGTGGCAATATCAATTATTTTAAATAAGTACTGAAGGTTGAAATAGGAAGCCATTAATGGTTTCAGCAATTATTAGATTTAATAACGATTAAACCTTGCAGTACTATGAATTGATCACCAGTTAACGGGATTAAGTCAAGGATTATAAATTTGAGTATGGAGGGAATTAGAAGGTGATACCGTAAAATTTTAAAATGAGAAATATAATCGGTTATGACTATGAGAATAGTGAGATATTATAAATAATGAATCATTAGGTGTGTGATGAAGTTGTGATCTATTGAACCATATGGAAAAATTATCCTAAGGTGGGACATAGGACATGAGGATTTTTGGAGATGCTTATAGAGGGAGATATAAATTGTAAAGTATGTTTTCCCCCACAAGTTTTAAATTATATGATAAATTATCATGGTAAGGATATGTGAATATTGGTAGTGAAATATGCCCTAAGGGATAACTGTGGCATATCACATAGATAATATAGATATGTTGGGATCAGTATCCCGATCATGCATCTGTGATAGAAAATTTACTTTTCTAATTATGGTATAGACTCACAAAGGAGTCAAGCCCTTGAGAACGACTAAGGTAGTAACTCTAAAAGTAGAAGATTTGTTTTAATTAAGTAGATTCCAACGGCTACATTGAAATAAATTACCTTGTGGAGTATTAAGATCAATAATGTATTGATCAAAGTCAAATCTGAAGAAATAAAGAGGATGAGAGACTAATGAGAAGGGACATCAATGTTAAGTAACGAATTTGTGAATAAAGGATTACGACGATGGCATAGAAAATGAGTACTATAAAGGATTACTATGAGGATTTATAATTCTTGTATTAACTCAGTTGAATGAAAAGTGATTAAATGAAGCAACTCTTGTGGTAAATAGCAAAATAGTGGAGTTGACGTAGAGTCTTGTTTATAGTCAGTGACTACAGCACCGATTATAGACAGGAGGCTGCGTAGACTTTTTATCTTGGGAAACCACTTAGTATAATCCTAAATGACATAAAGACTCATGATCGAGAGGATTATTGCTGATCAAATTCTAAAGGGTAATAATAGATATAAGTGAAGTATTCAAGTTGAGTTGGAAATAAATACGAGGAGCAAATCAAGATTCCCTATAAAGGAGATAACAGGAGAAGTTGAGCATCGAATAAAAAGATAATACCCCACATTTTTTTTGAGTTTGATAAGTGAAATTTTGAGGACAAAATTTTATTTTAAGGGGGGTAGTGTTGTCAAACCCTGTTCTATAAAATAATTATGACATCATTTACATGCTCAATCGAATGTTTGCATATTTAGGAATTTCGAGAAATCGTCAAAAGACGATATTGCCCCTAACGGTACCATTGAGTCGATTAAGCCTCGAACTAGTTCAAATAAGAATTTTAAGGTGAAATTAAGAGGTTCACAGTTCAGGGATAACTCAAAATGGTAATTCGGAGTTCAGGATCAATTTGGAGTCAAATCGAAATTTTCACTATCTAAGGGTAAAATGGTCATTTGCCACTTGGGGACAAAATAAAATTTTTAAAAAAGACGTTTTTGGCCCCATTTAACTTATTGGAGTATGATTTGAGTATTGGAGTATAATTTGAGGGTTTTGGTAGTGAAAAAGTTTAATTATGGTGATTTCTAGAGTGTAGGGGCAAAATTTTAATTTCTCCATCCGCAGATAAAATTTGAGATTTTGAGAGAATTTAGATCACATTTGACAAATTGGATAATGGTATGAGTATAAAGGATGAAAAATATGCCTATGGGCAATTTTTCAGTTTTTCGGATAAAAATGTAATTTTTAACTTTTATAGGGGCAAAAGTGTGAATTTCAAAAATTACTCCACCAAGACTTTGGATAAGTCTGAAAATTTTATCTAAGCTATGGATATGTGGGATAAGTGTATGGTGAAAATTTGAAAACAAATGGATGGCTAGAATTTAAGAAATTAATAAAATAATATATATATTATTTTAGCCTTTAAAAAGGTCAAAATTTCCAGAATTGTCATCTTCTTCAGGCTGTCCAAACGAGGAGAAAAAAAAGGGGAAAAGAAATAAGAACCCTAGCTGAAAATTTTGGGAAAAATCAAGAGAAATCAAGAAATCAAGCATTAAAAAGGTGAATTTCATTGATTTTTCTTGTGATTTTCACTACCCATGCATTTTTTTTTCATTTCCAGGCAAAATTAGAAAGTGGGTATGGACACCCATGCTGGCCAAACCTCCATGGATGAGTTTTGAGCTTGAGTTGTGGTTGATTTTAATTGAATTAAGTGATTTTAGTTAGGTTATATTGAAATATAGCAAAAATAAGCTAGAGAAATAATTTTCTCCCATTAAAACCCATTATGCCGAATTTTCTAGGGGAATATTGGCTGCTGATCTGGATGTTTATTTGAGAAATTATGAGCCTAGAAAAATAATGAGAACTGTCGGAGTAAAAATACGAATTTTTACCCACTAGGGGTATTTTCGAGGTATAGAAACTGAAAAAAAATTAATTTGGAGTTTAAACGGATGCGTATATCGATTTAATCGGGTAATAGGCCGAATTAGGTCAGCACCGCATTTAAGCGATAGTCGGATAAGTTGCATATCATATCATGCATATACATTGAGCCTAAAATAGCTTATGACTATTAGACACAATTTAATTAGAATATGTGTCATGGATTATGGCTAGGTGGTGAGCCATTGGATACGGGTAAAGCACTATACCCGCGGACTAAAAATGGGAGTATTTCTACTCCTAAAACTGTGAGTGAACTTATTATCATCTTAATTAACTAGAGTAGTTTTATACAATTGTGTGATTTTATGAAAAATGGGTTTAAATGGTAAATTGCTATGTTTTAGGAGAAATTGTGATTTTATAAAATGATTTTATAAATTTTTTGAAAAATCGAATACTGGTTTTTAAAAATAGAGAAATTGGAGACTGCCTACTTGTGTTGTAAAATTATGATTTGAATTAAATGGCTTATGATAAATTGGCATGATTGGCTGAATTTATACTTGTGTTGAAAAATATGAACTATCTGTTTTGCCTTGATAAATTGGTTAGTAATGTAATTGCCATGCTATGCCATTGAGATTTGATCAATTGATGGATTAAAGATTAGCTACTGTAGTGGTGGGGGGTTTCGTGGACCAGCCTATTAGAGAGGCACGGTAAACTCCTTTATATTCTCACTTCGGTCGTAGAGGCGCGTAGGGTATCTCTTGAGGTGGGCTTTTTGAGTGCACTTCACGTTAACCACCACGTGAGAGTGAGACTCAGCCATCGCCAAGGAACGACTGTGATGTTCAACGAAAAATGTGTTTTATGGGAAATATGAATTTTTAACAGCCTTGACGGTCTCAGTGGGATACCTTGACGAAGGTATCCGCGAGAATGATTTTAGTAGGGGCCAAGTTTTGTGAGAAATATAAGTCATGTTGATTAATTGAGTAAACTGAATATTCATGTTATGAAACATATATTGGAAAAGAATATTTTAATTCATCTCCATTTACTCGCCTTTAGATAGTTTAGATGGTGTCTGTTTACTCACTGAGATTTTATAATCTCACCACCCTCAATTCCCCACATTTTAGGCTCGGGATAGTCGGTAGATAGCCGATTGCGTCTAGGACTTCAGTTAGCCTTGCATCGACAAATTGTTGGTTCACAAACTCGTATCTTATTCGTTAGTTGAGGGCTCACGTGTCATTGTAAAAGTAATTTTATACTTTAGTTATTTGATTTAAAGTATGTATGAACACATTTAGCTTTTACACCATGTTTTTGGCGGGTTTTGGTGTTTTTGAAGAAAATGATGAAAATGCCCTTGTGAGCTAGAAAATAATATTTTATTGTTTTGATTTGGAAAAGACTTATGATTTCTTGAAATGCGAGATTTAATAACTATCGCTCACCAGGGAGATGCAGAAGCTAATGCTAAGCCTTGCCGGGTTTCGATCGGCATTCGGGGTAATGAGTGCCTATCGGGACGTCGCGGCGGTTGTCACGGGTCTGATGGGGAGTTTTCGGTCGTGACATTGAGTTTGCTCAAGAAGTCTTTGATTAAAAGAGCAGCCAGGTTATCTTACTATATGGTGGAAGGTGACTTAATCATGTGTGGCATGCAACTCAATATTTCCCGAGGGATTTCACTATTTGTTTCTATTAAAGTCTTATCTTTGCATGCATAGTATTTATTAATTACGTAAAATAAATCTATCTTGTGCATACTACTTTGGATGATTATAAACTTTATCTATGCTAATTTCCTTGAGCCATTGAAGGAAATTTGCTTGGTCAAACCTAGGGGATAACATACAACATATTGTAATCTTCCTCCATATATCTTCATAGCGCCTTTAGGTCTTCATGTTCAAATTGTAAAATAACTCTTAAACTAATCATAATTCTACACTTATATGTAACTAATTATATTTTAGTAAAGAAATCTTGTAGTACATTCGAGGGGAGTTAGATGAAGAGAGAATTTTATAATCCCTAAAAATCAAAAGAAAGGTAAGGTGTGTAAATTTTATTTAATAAATAAATACCATAGTAAAATTTAACCATACATCCACAATCATATTGGGCCTAGTATATAATCATCCACATGAACACAAAATTAAAACTATGTCTTACTCTAATTGTTAATCATATTAGGCATCCGAAATTAGTGTGTAACTAATTTCGAGTTCATTTTTAATTCTATGTATGAAAATAGTTTTCCATATATGAAAAGTCCTTACTAATCATTATTAGTACTATCATCCATTCCTAATCTTATTAGGATTAGAATTAAAATATTGTTACAAAATTAAAGCATTTTTAATTCGTAATCCCTAAACATTTTAAGTAACTTTGATTAGTTTTTTTAAATTAAAAATCATGTTTTTTCAATTATCTAATCTCATTAGATAATTTAAATCCAATATTTAAGACAACATTATCTTTTATTATATTTAAGTGTCCTATTCAAATTTCCCGTCTTAAAAGAAGGAAATTAATTCATGGTATTTATCTTGTCCATATTTATCACACTTCCATATTTGTAGGAATCAAATTCTTAATTTTATGGATGTGATTAATTAAATTCTGATATCATTATTTTAAGGAATCAAATTCTCTAATTTAATTATATCAAAATTTATCTTTTTTAAAACTTTTCCATAAGATATTGTTTAGTGAATTAGTGCTTTTAAATGTACCAATTAGGCTACAAATATGGATATTAAAATCCCAAAAACCATGACTTTACAAAATTCTGGCAGTATTGTACCAGTCAAGATTTTGTGGCTTGATGTGGCACCAAAGAAGGAATTTAATTACCAAATTTCAACCATGGTCAGCTAACATATCGACCCTTTCCATATTAAAATTTCATAATTTTAAAACTTGATTTAGCTTGCCAAAACCTTAAAAAATTGTAGCCTATGTATTTTGTACATAACTATAGTTTTTGGGTTGCATATGTGCGATTATGGTAGCATAAATCAAGGGATTAAACCCCTTAATTTTAGTAATCTTTTTAGACATCTTTTCAACATGTTCATACTTAAAAATTTATCCAAAAAGGTAGAAAATTGCACAATTTTAGGACTCTTTGAAGATGACTTTCTTAGCCAAAACCATGACTTGAAACAACTGCTAGCAGCAGTGGTTTCAGCCATGATTTCATGGCCTTTCCTTCACAATTTGCAGCTGGTAAGCGATCATATTGAAATGCTTTCAATGTAGATTACTTTCAAATTTTTTTAGAAGTTTTAGACGCTTTTAGACCCTTGTTAAAAATTGAAAATCAAACCATATGCAAATCTAGACAAAATCGAATTCTATCACCAAATCACATCTTATTGCCCATGAATTTGAAGCTTTTTTTGACAAACTCTTTTGTGCATCTCATGAACATATTGTTCATCAAAATTGAGATAGTTAAACAAGATTAGTTGCTGAAACAATTAAGTATTAAAAATCAAAAATCGAATCTATGATATATTACTTTAAAACATAATCCAAATGTAAAACTTACTTGATCTCTTTCAAACTCCTTACATCCAATTAGAATTGGAATTAAACAATAACAAGCCATCAATTCACATTAAAACAAGCCAAAAGAGGCTTTGATACTACTGCTAGGAAGAACATGATTAGAGCATTGACCAGTTGATTAACAAAAACTAAAACAAAATAAAAACCCATGCCCCTTAGCTTTGGACCACCTTGGTTGTTTAATGCAAAGTTAAACACCATAGAAAAGTCGAAAAAGGCTTTTACCTTTCCAAATGATATCATAATCAAAGGGTTTCTCTTAGGAGCTAAAGAACATGAACACTTTCTTGTTTGAAAGAATCTTAGCCACTCAAACACTTGTCTTCAATGTTGCACATACATTACAATAGATCCTGCTCAAGGAGAGAGTTTTATGCCACGAGCTTGTGCTAGCAAGAAGACAATGATTTGGCATCTTTTCTTCTTTGATTTCTAACAAAAAATCAATAGAGAAGTATTCTGAAAAGCCATCTCAAGAGTTGTTGTCAATTTTGCACACGCAAGTATACGTATTGAACAAGTATAGTGATGAAGTATAATATTGTTCCCACGAAGATTTATTCCTAAAGTTTCAATAAGTACTAAAATTATAAAAGAAATTAATCTTATTTAAGTAATCCAAAAATGGAAGAAAAACTAATTAAAAATAATTAAAAATCAACACTAAATAAACAAACAAATTAAATAAGTTGAGAAAAGCAGTATATTAAAGGCCTAAGATTATGGGTTCATTCAACATTCTATCTGATACCAGCTTTTCTTGTTATTTATCTTTCCTGGTTGGTTTTAGTAACCCAGAATCCAAAGCTATGGACAAGTCTTTGTCGAGTCGCTTGTACAAATACCTAACTTAATTAGTTCACTATATGTCTATAGGAATCAATTAAATTAAGTTCATTAAGAAAGTCTCCTAATGTGACTATGTATAGCAATTGGCATATGTCTACTCGAATCGTGAATCAGATCACCTATGTGACATGAACATACACTATTCAAACCTTAGTCCAATCTAAAATCTCTCTGTCAAGTCTTAATTAGATTCACAAATCAGTTAATTATTGGCTAGACAATCAAAAGCATTAAGAACATATTTGAATAAGCAAAACTATACTCATTCATGATAAATAAAAAAGAAACTGATATTCAAACTAGATGTTGAAATCCACCACAATCCTAAAAAGATAATTTAGCTCATAATAACTAATAAAAACATTATCCAAAGAAATTAGCCGTGAATCCAAGTCAAAGAAAATAAGAAAAACAAAAAAGTAGAGAAAGAAACTAAGTGTTAAAGCTTTGCAGTCTCATTTCTTTCTCAAATTCTCTTGTTTTCTTGCTTTGTTCTTGGCTCCAAATATCCAGAATAGTTGCTTGCTGCCTTATCCTTAAAACCTTTGAAAAAGGTCCCTTAAATAGGCTCCAAGTAACCTAATTTCTAAAATTTCGTCAAATTTTTATTTTTAGAAAATTAGCTAGCGTCGCGGCCTTGATTTCTTGGTAGTACTACACTGGATTTTTGCTACAGTACCACTATGGCACTACTTATCCAGCTTTACGGTGTCGAGCTCTCAAGAAAATGTATGGTGTGTTTCCTTTAACCAGCAACGGAACCTTGTTCTCCTAGTGCTGTGATGGTCTATCAACTTCAAACATGAATTTCACCCTGATCTGGTCAAAACTGGGTAAAGTGGTAACATGAAAGTTTTAGCACTGTCTCTCAAATTTTCAACGGCTCAAGAATCATGTCAATTGTACTCATGGATTGAAACATATACTCCAAATACTGCATCATATTCAGTCCATGCATACTGCCACAATGCTTCAACTTAGACAAATATTTTGACCACAATCCAATTAGAACTAGGAAAAGTGGTAGCATAAAATTTGTAGCCCTTCCTCTTAGCGTCTTAATGGTCCAAGAATCACTTCATTTGGATTTTGTAGAGAGAGATATTGTCAAGCCCAACTCTACAATATGTTTATTATGCCATTCATACATAAGAATGCATGTTTGCTTACTTGGGTACCTCGAAAATCGTTAAAGGACGGTTTTGTACCAAATAGTACAATTAAGTTGAATTAAGCCTCGAACTAGTCCAAATAGAGATTTTAAGATGAAATTGAGAATTTTAAAACCCCATAATGACTTAAAATGGTGATTCGGAGTTCGAGGACAGATTTGGAGTCAAAATGGAATTTTCATGACCTAGGGGCAAAATGGTCATTTTGCCACCCGAGGTTAAAATTGGAATGTTGGAAGAATTTTTTGATCAAGATTGACTATTTAGAACATAATTTGTGTTTGAGAAGTTAGAAATTTTAATTTTGACATTTTTTCGAGCATAAGGGCAAAATAGTCATTTTGCCACCCTAGGGGCAAAATTGTAATTTTACACCACCCAACACTTGTCCAGCACATGGATTTTACCCAATATTATCGATAATTGAAGGATTTTATGTGGTGGAGAAAGAAAGCTTAATAGTTAAGAATTTAAAAATTGACTAATGGTAAGGTGACAAGTGTCAAGCTTTTATTTCTTTATTATTTTCTTTATAAATTAGCACAAAACCAGCCCATTTCTCTTCATTATGGCCGGCCAAAGCAAGAACAAAGGAAGAAAAGGAAGAACAAAAGCCTAGGTGGAAAAATTCAAGGGAAAAGTGTGAAAATTCAAGGAAACAAGTGAAAAAACGGTAAGATTTTTCAATTAAGCTTGAGATCTCTCTTTCTTAAGCATTTTTTCTTATTTTCCATGGTTGAATCACAAGATATCATGAAGGATAGTGTGCTGATCAAACCCTAGGAGAGAGAATTTGGTGATGATTTAGATAGATTTTTAAGATATATGGATGATTTTAGTTGTTTATGGCGTTAAGTGTAAGAATTAAGCTTGAAATTCACATATTCCTCATGAGTTCATCATTGGCCGAATCTTCCTTGTAGAGTGTTGATGGTGGATTTGATTTTATTTCAAGTGAATTGGTTAGGAAATGATGAATTATGGTGAGAAAATCAAGTAGGAAAAATCATAGTGTTGATGCACCCACCATGGCCGAATTTTACAAGAGAAAATGTGAGGATGATTTTGCCATATTTCAAGTTATTTTAATTTGTATTTGATGATTTGGAGTATTGGGAGAAATATGGAATTATTTGGAGTTGAATTGGACGTATTGGCCAATCAATCGGGTGATAGATTGAATTAGGCCAATACCGTTTTATTGAGGTACACAATTGAATTTGTGTAGAACACCGTGTTTAGACGAAATTTACATCCCATTTCATGCATTAGTATAAAGCTTGAATTGGTTTTATAACAATTTAGCATAAATGTAGTAAATGGCTTATTGTGCATTATGTTTAGGTGGTGAGCATTCTGGTAAAAGTAAATAGATAGTACCCGAGGATCAAGAATCGGAGTACTCGAAATTCGACTCCTGAAATAGTGAGTAACCTTATTCTCGTCTTAATTATCTAAAGTAGTTTTTATTCGTTTTTGTGATTTGATAGAAAAATGAGTTTAAATGGTAAATCTTTATGTTTTATAAGCAAAATGTGATTAAATGAAATGATTTTATAAAATTGTCTTGAAATTGAAAGATGGTTTTGAAAATGCAGTAATTGGAGACTAATTGCTATGTTATAAATCATGGTTTGAATTAAATGGCTTATGATAATATTGGCATGAATGGTTGGATTTGGTAAATGTGCTGAAAAAGTATGAACTGTTAATTTGTCTTGAGAGGCTGTAAAATAAAATAATTGCCATGTCAAGCTATTGAATTTTATTGAATTGGTGGGTTATAAATTGGTTGCTGTAGTGGACGGGTTCCGTGGACTAGCCTATTAGAGGGGCACGGTAACCCTATTATATTCATACCTCAGTACGAGAGGCGTGGTTGGATAACTCCTGAGGTTAAAGCTTTAGATTTTACTTCACGCCAAACCACCACGTGAGGGTGAGCTCAGCCAACGCCAAGGAACAGCTATGTTTTCAAAATAAAAACATGATTTATGCATACATAACTTTGTAACAGCATTGGCAGACTCAGTTGGGATAGCCCTCAGCCAAGGTATCCCTGATAACTGAGTATGAGAATGATTTTAGCACGAGCCAAACTTTTCAGGAAATCATAAACCTCGTTGTTTATTTTGGTGAAATGAATCTATTTTATCTTATTGAAATGAGTTCGAAATGCTGAGAATCATTTTTATGCTAATCTATTTTATCTGTCTCCATTTACTCAACTTTAGATATTTTAGATGGTATTTGTTTACTCACTGGGATTATATAATCTCACCACCCTCCTTTCCACCCATTTCAGGCTCAGGATAGTCGGTAGATAGCTCACTTTGTTGAGGGCTACAGTTGGACTTGCATCCTCAAAAACTGTAGGTTTACCGCTTTTGATACTTTTGGTCGTTCGTAGGCCCATGTGTCACTGTAAATTAAATTTTATACTTTGGTTATCTGTATTACAGTATGTATGAATTTATTTAACTTTTACACTACAAAAATTATTTACCGGTAACTCTATAAATATTGTTTTATAAAAAAATAGAATATTTTATTGAATATTTTTATTATATTCAAATAGTTATAATTTCCCTTTAAATGAATGTTTTAGATATCTAAACTTATTTTTGATTGTGAAATATGTGTTTTCCACTTGCATACTACATTTTTATCTAGTTTCGAGATTTTTGAGAAAAAATGACCAAAATGCCCCTGTGAGACAAAAATAATTTTTTTATTGATTTAAGTTGAAAATAGTTTAAAATCTTTTAGAACATGATATTTGGCAACGATTACTCACAGGAGAAATGAGAAACTGATATTAAAGCTTTACGGGGTTCAAATTGACATTCCTGGTAATGAGTGTCTATCGGGACACCGCGGCGGTTGTCATGGGCTCGAGAGGAGTACCGGGTCGTGACAGATATGATCAAAATGTCGTAATATATACGAATGAAGCCATCACCATACTTGCACGGATTTTCATCAAATGAGCCATTTTCATCAAATTTCCTACAAAAGCAATAAAAGAAACTAGCAATAGCTACTTTTAAAATAATTTAAAACAAAATAACATAAAATTAAAGTAAAATAATTTAAATTAACTACTTAACATGTAATTAAACTTAAACTAGAAAAACACCTAAAATACTAAAATCTGAACATAAAATATCAAAGATCTAGCTACTTAAGCCCTCAAAATGTGTCAAAATAACTCTATATAATAGAGTTTTCACACCCCCAAACTTAAGATTTTGCTAGTCCTTGAGCAAAACATAAAATAAAATGTAGTAACATAAATAAAGAAAATAACTTAACTAGAAATCAATTGCACCACTTCAACAATCACCTTTAATATCCTCAAAACTTAATCCAAATTCTCAACTATAAACAACACATAAATATTATTTAAGTTCATGTTCCAATTCAAATGCAAGCTTATCGTTAACTAGATTTTCATGTATGTGTATGCAATCTTTTCACCTAGAACATTGTACAATTCGGATAAGTTTATATTCATGCAAAATTCGAATTAGTAATTAAATTTCATAAGTTTGCTTTTCATCTCTCTCTCCACTAATGTAGACTAACACTAAATTAAGGATCATTAGAACTTTAATTAGCCTGTAATGTATGGCTAGGGTTAAGGTGGCATATGGGATAATGTATAGCTCAAATCACCCTAAGCACATAGTCAATCTAGAATCTATTGAAAGCTTTGTTTTCCTTCACCTAGTATACCCTTTTTTCATCAACCTTTTTCTTTTGTTCCACACTTCATTCTTTTTTCCCTTTTTTTTTTCTCAATTTCACACGCCCAAAATTATTTATTTTATTGGGTATTGAGATGAATACAATCATATTTTTGAACTTTTCACCATTTTTTCATCTTGACTATCTCTTTCACTATGTGGCTCATAACACATCCTAAATTGACTTATGTGCTTAGGAATGAGGGATGCAACAAATGTTGGAAATATTAATAGAAGGGTCTAAGCTAAAAAATTAAGTGTTCAAACAAAAAAAAGATGCCATTAGCCTTAAAGGGGGAAACTAAGGATAATTTATGTAAAGAAAGGCTACAAAAGGCTCAATCGGTCCAAAAATGGCCTAAATCATCTCCTTAACTAAGTGTAGCCTAGAATTTCACCCCAAGAGAGAATCAAACAAATTCTAGAACTTAATACATAATTCAAAATTTTCACATTCACATAAACCTTATTTAAATAAGTACAATGATCTAAACGAAAGACATAGTGGTCAAAATGTAGAAATTTCAACCTAACAGTAAAGCTTTGCATGAGAATTTCCATAACACTCAAACAATATTCACATGTTTCGAAGAATCATGAAAGGAATATAACTGAGTTCTCATCATTGGATGGGTCAATTAAACGAAACTAGCACAATTAAATCTAGTTCAAATGCAAATGCACATGCATAAAAAAAATTTAATGAAAATAAACTAACCTAAATTATCACAAAACTAATAACAATAAAACCTTCCCCTAAACTTAAATTGTACATTGTCCTTAATGTGAAAAGCTAAAAAGAATAAGGAAAAGAAACTCCCCTATCAATGGTGACAGTGCATTGAAAGCTCTAACTTTCGTCCTTATTATCATTGTGCTTTCCAAACTTGCAAACTCAACAAACAAGCTAAGGAGAGGTTAGAACTACTTATTTAAATAAAAAAGCAAAAAAAAAAAACAAAAATAACTACTAAACTTAAAAGGATATAGCTTAGGTTGCCTTCTTAGAAGCATTTCTTTATAATGATTAGCTTGACTATGATACTGCCTTTATCGCTTCTTCATCACCGTAAAAATGCTTGAGGCTTTGTTTCATTACCTTGAATGCTCTAGTAAGTGTACTTAAAATTTCAACATAGCCATATGACAAATGTCATGTCCCAAATTCTAGGCCATGACCGGCACATGGGCCCAATGGACATAGTTCACTAAGCCCAAGCAAGCCTATTAATATAACCTTTTCACCATTCCATTAAAAGTTGCTAAGTCACATTTTATAACTTTGAATCAAAATAATACTAAACATTGCCATCTCATAGTGGCATACCAATCAAAGAGTACATATATTATCTAAACATAATTTAATAATTTACATCAGTTTGTCTAAACACAACAAAAGAGTGCTCAACTTTCAGCGGAGATACTCGGACGAATGTACAGCTACTAAATGCCAAGACACCTACCAAGGGTCGAATATACGAAGACACTTCGACCTAGTTACCAACTGCTTCGTGATCTAAAAACATGAAGTTGAAAACGGTGAGTATAAACCCAGTGAGTGAACAATAAGGGAACAAGCACACCGTAAGGAATGGTTAACGAAATCATGATGGATTCATTTTTCAAAACTATGCAATTTGTTTTAGTTCTTATTAAAGCCCCTCATGTAAACCCCACATGAGTAAATCATTTTATGAAAAGGGTCCATGCTCAACAAAGGATTTGGAGAGTGAAAACTTTAATAGCATTCATGTGAATCAGGTCAAATAAACGACGGGTCCTCGCTGTAGCTACGCTGCAGTGAGAATACCTTTCCGCTGCAGCGACACTTGATTTAAATTATCAACTAACCGAGGGTTTTTTAACTGGTCGAGGGTTTCTCACCAAACCTTTTCATTTTAAACTTAATTCATTTATTCCTTAATGTTGGAAGTCCATGCTTAACTATGGTACCAAAGAAATGGAAAATAGGGTAGCAACTGAACCAAATGAGGAGCAAAATAGAAAGTTTTTCGCTGCAGCAAGATTTAATCTCACTGTAGCAAAATTTTTGGTCTCAAAACATAAAGTTTCTCGCTGCAGCGAGAAGCTACGGTAACATGCTCGCTGTAGCGAGATTCGACCAACCTTACCCTTCTAACCTGATAGTGTCTCCCTGCAGCAAGAAAAAGAGCAATGAGAAAAAAAGTTTCCTTCCTTTCAAGAAAAAGCCATCCTGTTGAAATGACAAATCAACATAAAACACATAAAGATTTCCAAAGTTCAACATGCCAAATTCATATGCATTTCATTACAACCATTTACCATATATGTATATATATGTATCAATCATCATACACACCCTCCCATCATCATCATCTCATATGCATCGGCTTATGCGCACTCCCACTCGCACATAGCCGGGTCAGCATTGGCTTATGCACACTCCTACTCGCACATAGTCGGGTCAATATCATTACACAACATTATGTGTATATATATATATATATCAACATAATGTAGTAATACAACAATCCATAACAGCCACATGTCACAAATAGAGACAATTTATCAAAGGCTTGTTCCCAAGGCACCCGTTTTAAGAAAGATTGAATAAATCATTCACATTCCTAAAACTATTTTTGAAATGCAAGTTCACTCACTGGTATCTTGTTAAACCTTTTGTCAACTCTACTTCTCTAATTGTCGAAATGGGGCGATGGGGCTTCGTTGGAACCTATTATCACATTAGCATCACCATTAATTCAAGCCACACACTTATAAATTCTAAAAGCTTTGTCTTAACTAGCTTTCAAATTGCTATTTAGGTGGGTATCTAAGTTCACTATCTTAATCACTCTAAAGTGAATGAACAACCCCAACTACCAAATCACCTCCAAGTATAAACACTAATCATTTTCAACATTAAAACTCAATTCTAGTGTACTACTCACCTTGGTAGCTTGTACTTGAAATTTTTCCCAAAAACTTTCAAGCTATTATTAAAGCTTCCTATTTTTCTCCCTAAAACACCTAACTAGTGAGAGAGAGTATGAAAGCAAGATTTTTCAAGGGTTTTAAAGTGAAAGAGTGGAAGAGCACAAGGGTTTATGAAAGGGTGCACCAAAAGCATAAAAAGTGGAGCTATTTTGAGGAAGGTTGTGAAGCTTCCTTATCAAGCTATCATGGGGAATGAAAGCAACGTGAGATGAGATGAAGAAGAAGAAGAAAAGTTGCTGGAGAATGTAGAAGCTGCTGGAAGAAAGAGATATTTATAGCCCATGCTTATCTACTCCATTTAAATTACCAAAATGCCCCTCCACAAATTAGCTTGTTCTCCTCCAACCCTTTATGCAATCTTTTTACACCTTTGACACTAGGACAAGGTCCATAATGGTCTAGAAGTGCTCAGGTTCATGAAAACTTAAAAATTCTAACTCGATGTGAAAAATGACCATTTTGCCCCTACATGAAAATCATCAAAATTTTTATTTTCTTGTCATTTTACCCATATTTTCATCATTCATTTATGCCTTAGGCTTACTTAGGCCTTAATATTGTTTAAAACTTACTTTTAGGGGCTTACTAAAGAAATGACGAATTTACCCTTGATGAGGGATATAGCGTGTACTTCTATCTACGAGTCTATAGAAGTCAAGGTCTCATAACAAAAGTTTTACCACCTTAAAGGTTTCCACCTATATGGTTGAAGTTGCCATGGTAAGAAGTGGGGGCATGCACTAAAGAGCGCTACGTGTTGTCCAACCTCAAATCAAGATCACTAGAAGGTGGTAGATTATGCACATTATAACATTACTTAGTTTTGAGCTATGGTGGTGGTGGCTCTGATTCAATAATTGATGCTTGCTTACTTGTAGATGGTGGAGTAGGATTACTTTGATCTTTATCAGCTAAATCCACTCTATTGCAATGAGTTATGATTGAAAGACTCTTAGTTGCGTTGAAAATATTGAATTCAGCTACTTCCTTTCCAACTCTTAAAATTATTATGCCTTCCCTTACAGCTCTTAGTGTCCCTGAGGTGGCTAAGAATGGACGTTCTAATATGATCAGAACCTCTTGATCTATAATGCCTCGTACTTTGATATGGTGACTAATAAAGCTTATCGAACGCCAATTGAGGTTAATTATAATGTTTCGAAGTGATGAAAGATGAAAGGAATAGTTTGGGATAAAATATTTCACACTCGAGGAAATAATAATAAAATAATAATATTTTTATCGGGGAAGAATTTGGAGATAAAAAATGATTCGAAAGTGAATTGAGGCATAGTAAGGTATTTTGGGTACTAAGGAGACAAGGAAATTTTTGGAATAAAATAATATTTTATTAATAAAATAATATTAAAATATTAATATTTTATTCAGGATCAAAATTTTTCATGAAGGAGAAGTATATGGTCAATATAAGTGGGGAAGAAGAGGAATGAGAAAATTTCAGAGAAAAATGACGTTAATGGGGCCGCGTGTTTTTATTAAATAAAGATAGCGCGAGTAAATAAATATTTTAAATATTATGGGGACATCGCGTTGGAGTATAAACTTTACACTTTGTTTGTACATGTGTAGAAGAAGATAATAGAAGGAAATTGGAGTTAAATGAGTGTTGGGAGGACCAAATTAAAAAGGGAAGAAAGTTGAAGGGTAAAACGGTAATTTTACACAAAGATTGGTCAAAGCTTCCAAAGAAAGCTTTGACTCTCATCCTTATCAGCCCAAAACCGTCCTTATCTCCTCCAACAAGATGTTTCTTCTTCATTCTTAAAGCTTCCAACGCTATTCTCTCATTCTCCCATGGAAAGATAATTTTTTTTCAATTTCTCTCCTTGTTTTCTTTTCATTTCCTTTCTCTTCTTGCTTCTTTCTTCTCCCAACTCCTTGTGCACCAAAGTTACAACTTCTAACCCCAATTTCCAGCACTTCCAAATCGAAGGAGAGAGAAAGAAAAATCTCTTTTTCTTTCCTTTATTTTCTAATTCTACTTCACTTTCAACAACACTTGGATTTTTGGCTTCAAATCTTCATTTTCAAGGTTGAAAGGTATATATTTCCAACTTTTGGAATTTTGGAATTTATGGTTATATTTTCAGATTTATTCCCTAATTTCTTCCAATTATTTTTCTGGGAAAGATTAGGTTTTTTTGTTGATCTTCATGCCTCCAAGCTCATCCAGGTAACAAAATTTTAAATTGGAGTAGTTGGCCAAATGGGTTTGTGAATTAGACTAGAAACTTAGGTTAAATGTTAGGTTAGAGGGTAGATTGCCTAATGTAAATTCATTAGAATTATTAGAGTTAATTTATGACTTAATTGAGGTTGTTATGGTTTATTGATAAATATAGGTTTTAATGGTATTTCGACACTACTTGGATTAGGACCTTGTCGGTGTTAGTTTTGCCAAGTGAGTGAACTTGTATTTCAAAATGTTTTGGGGAAATATTTATGTGTTTCAATGAATCATTTGGGAATTTTATCGATTTTTGCTTTAAAATTTCTTGGGAACAAGCCTTTGATAAAATGTTTGATGTTGTGAAATGTGAAATGTGTAAAAGGATGAATCCATATGTTTTTGTATAATGTTGATATATATATACTATGTCATAAATGGTACCATTGTGTGACAAATGCAACCGTGCATGTGCGGGGTGATTGTGCACTTACTGGTGATGATGGTGGTGAGGGAGATGGATGGTGATACTGTCTGGCTATGTGCACGATGTGGTGGGATCTACATGAGCTAGGTGAGATGGGATGTCTGGGTATGTGCACAATGTGGTGGGATGCACATGAGCTGGGTGAGATGCACATGATGAATCTTGAAAATTTTTCGTTATTTGCAAATTGATTTTATTGCAATGAGAAACATTTTGTTTACACTGCCTTACTTGGATAATTGCTGGAAATTTCCCTTCTTTTCAATTTCATGTTGAATACGGTTCCTTCCTCATTAAATGATTTTACAACCAAGGGTTTAATGGAGGGATTTTAATAAGAACTTGAACTAAATGGCATTGTTTTTAAATAAGTGCATCATGTTTTATAAACCATTTTTTGTCATTGCTTGTTCCCTTCCTATGTTCACTCACTGAGTTTGTATTCACATTTTTAAAATTCATGTTTTAGGTTTCCTGAGTTAAAGGTGATTGGATCCGAGGACAGGGTGCTCCTCCCTATCCATTGCTCGGTAGGTTTACCATGACATTAAATGTTAGCAACCATGACCAAAGTCACTCCGCTGATGGCCAAGGCCTAATTATGTGTATATGAATACTTGAGGTGAAATACTAAGATTCATTTGTGTAGCTATATATGTATATTATGGTAGATGATGCCATTATGAATGCATAATTGGGTTTTATGAATTGTTTTCAAAGGGACTATATTTGAACATTATGAATCTAGGATTTTAAAGGGATATGAATTACTGTATAAGATTATACAAAGAGGCTTACTTGGGCTTAATGGGCTGAGCCCATTGACCACTTGCGCCGGTCATGGCCTGAAAATTTAGGCTATGACAAAATTGGTATCAAAGCTCTAGGTTTAGTTGAGTCGTAGGGATTCTCGTGTTAGTCAGCGTAGTTGTCGAAGTTAATGTATAGTCTTGTTTCTATGAATTGTATTTCAGGTCAATATAAAGGAGCACGTGTGATAATGGTAATAAGGGGTGTACTTTGACTGGAATGACTAGTGGTTGTTGTAAATGAGGTGTGGTCATCAAGAAAAAGGCTAGTAAACTAAACTGCTTTAGAGAAGAGATTGAATTTTGCTATGTTTAGTGTGAGGTCAAAGGATTAAAGGGTTAGTTGTGGATTTGGTAGCTTGAAGTTAAATGACTTAGAAATGTTGATTTTATTCTAAATTCCATATGGAGTCCTATATTTGAGCTTAATACACAAATTGCTTGAAAGATCGATTTAAGAGTCTATTTGGATTAAGTATGCAAACTATGACGAAAATGATTAGCCTTGAATGTGACTTCTTCAAAGGTAAGGGACTTGGGAAATGTGGATTGTTAGATAAGCTCAAAAAGGGAGCTTTTGCGTCCTAAGTTTAGGAAATTCTGATTTTTATGATCACAAAGGCAAGACGTAAAAATTAAGTGAATTGTCTATCCTATAGATGTAATTGGTTAAGAATTGATGAGTAGAATGAAGATCTCAACACTAAGTGATGTACATTTTGATTTATGTGTATCTAAGAGTAAATTTGGATATCATTGTTTAATCAAATTTGTGCAAAACGTTATGGTAAAGGTATATGAATGCTAGTAGTGAACTATGCCCAAAGGATAATCTAGGCATACCACAAAGGGTGAAATGAGGACTAGATATGTCGAAATTGAGGAAAGTAAGCAGGGGTTCTTACACATGGTAGGGGATGTTGACATTTAACTGGATGTATATATGTATATGTGGAGTTACTCATGTCATTGGTGGGAATAAAGAATTATTCTTAGTGATTTGAGATTTGAACACAATGTGCTTGATGGGTTGCATAGATGGTACTATAAGACACTAATTGGCATAATATACATCACTGGAAATAATTATGGAAATGGGGGAAGAATAAATTTTAGAATTTCGAAGTAATAATGTGAACGTAAGTAGAATTGTCGTTAAACTATTTGAGTTATAAGATCAGAAAGACAATTAGTTGTGAATACTAAGGAATTGTGGAATACTAGAAATTGTGAATAATGATGTGTGTGGTGTTATCCATATATGGTGAAGTCATTATACAATATGAAAACAATGTTTTAAGGTGGGATTTATCGATGGTTGACAAGTGTTAAAGAATGAGATGAAATTGAAAATATTGGCTTGGTCTATTATATGTGATAAGCACAAAAGAATATAAATGGTTATGGAAATTATGACGTAAGCTTGGAGGAACACTAAACGGTTGAGGATGATTAATGTAGTAACCTTAAATGTAGATGAATAGCGTTGATTAAGTAAACTTCTGCAGCCATTGTGTCGTAGCACTAGGAACACCTCATGTTTAGGACGTATGAATAAGATGTGCAAGGCATGAAGTTGAACTTAGGAATTGAATTAAGGTCATTAGACTTGATGATGAGCTTCGTTAATAGGAGTTTTAAGGTTTTGAAAGGTATTTATATGTATGAATTGGGAAGTTTCTTTATGGCCTCATATATGGGCATGTAGGTAAATGAGAAGTTAGAGAGTTTTTGATATAAAATACCATGTGAAGTATTAAGATGAATAATATGCTAACCAAAGTCAAATCCTCAGAAATTAAGGAGACAAGAGATTAAGCCTTGTTAAGGCTAAGGAAAAAGGGAGTGAAGAGTTAGATGAATACATGAGATATGGGTAAGGGATGTCAATACCAAGTGATAAAAGTGTGTATCAAGGATTACAAGGGTTAGTAACAACACAAGGCTAATTGTGTGGCACACTAGAAACCTATGAAGATGAATTGGGGATTGAATGGACGAGTATGTATTTATATATCTTTAAGAATAAGTGCATGTCTATAAGATGATATGCTCGAGATGTTAAAGAGCAAATAAGAGACTAAGTGTTTCAAGAATGTACAAACATCTTTGAAAATGAATTACCAATCATACATAGTGAGTATAAAATGTGAGATATTTTTTAAAAAAAAAAACTTGCTGAGGAGCCTAACGGCTAAGTCATGGGTTAGGTGATCATATGCGGTGAGACATAAGTTTAAGATAGGTATCCCTAAGGAAATACTCAAGAAGAGTTCTGCTAGGGATCTTGTGAAAGCAAGCATTAAGTTATGTGGTTATAAAGAGGAAGCCGTAAGCTTAAAGTGATATTCGTATTGACATTGAAAAGTACTTGGGGAGGACCTTGTTTGAAATCTTGCAGTTTCAAGTACAAACTGCAGATTCGTCCAGAGAGAATGATGTCACATTAGTATGGAAGAATATAACAAAGGATGATTGAAGATAATCTAGATAATGAAGTCCAATAATGTAAAACTTCCTAATGTAGTATGGAAATTGGAACTCGAAAATGCTTAAAGCATGCACGATTCGAATGAGTCTAAGTTTTAGGTGACTCATTAAAGTCGAAATGCAATAAGGATATATTATATGTATATGTTAGAGTTATGAAGAATAATTGAGAAATAAGGATGCCTTTTAGGGATTGTGGTATTGCATAAGATGCAATGATCCAATAAAGATAAACCTTTGAAAGATCAACAAGATTATAAAGCATATACGAATACCGGATTGCAATTTAATGCAAATGACATTTAGCGAGTGAGATGTGATTAATGACATTGTGATGCAAGGATATATAGTACGATGAAACTCTAGCATATAAATGGGAAATGATATAAACGATATGAAGTTATGCATAGGCATAACAAGAATGTTGACATACACTATGAGGATTATTATATTGAATCTTGGATAGGGATGGGGATGAATAAAGGGAGATGTAGTCCAAGGCACGCAAACACATGGATCCCTATCCGTAACGAGGAATGTTGACATTTGGAAATGCATGTACATACATATATGTGAAATTGATGACTTGACCAACTGAGGTGAAGAATTGTTCTAAGTAATTTGAGATTTGAACTCAATAATTGATGAGTTGTATAGATAGTACAACGATAAAATATCCCATCAGAAGTTGAGCTATGTTGATATAAGAAATTTTGGAGAAATAGCCAAAGAAAAAATACCAAGGAAATGTAATATATAAGGTGGTTAAGCCATACAAGATGGACTAATACGATTAAGAAGATTGAAGTTGCAAAAATTGAAGGTAAACATGAGTATGTGGGAATAATTGAAGCCATTAATCTCCCCCAACATTGAGAATACATACAAGAATGAATATGGCATGTTAATGATGATGTAAGCTACATAATAGTGTATGAGGATAGAATGAATGAATGAATGTCGAGAAGTTTGACATGGAATAAAGTAATAAGATGGTGATCGGTATACATAAGTAAGTATAAAATGTGATTGAAATCGGTATGATTAAGATGGAGTTATGGTTCAAATTTAATGATGGGGATAATGGCATACTCAACATCTTAAAATTAGAGATAATAATCGTGAAGGGTACCATCGATTTGATTTTAAAGGATGATAACAGACATAAGTGAAACATTCTAGTCGAACTTGAGGTAAAAGAGGTGAATGAATGACTGAAGGTTTGACAAGAATCGAAATAAAGATATGTTTGAGGTTAGTGATAAAATAGAAGGCATACTTGGGATCTTAGTGATAAGAAAGAATAATTGAGAAGGGTACCATGGTTTTGACTCAAAGATGATAATAGATATAAGATACGTACCCTGATCTTGTAAAGTGTTCTAGTCAAATTGAAGATAATGAAGTACGTAAATCAAACTTCCCTATGAAGAAGGAAATGGAATAAGATCATTGAGGGAAATTAACAACCCGACATTGAGCAAAATTCGGGGACGAATTTTTTTTGAGTGGGGGAGATTGTAATCCCCCGTACTTTGATATGGTGACTAATAAAGCTTATTGGACGCCAATTGAGGTTAATTATAATGTTTACAAGTGATGAAAGATGAAATGAATAGTTTGGGATAAAATATTTCGCACGCGAGGAAATAATAAAAAAATAATAATATTTTTATCAACGAAGAATTTGCGAGATAAAAAGTGTTTCGAAAGTGAATTGAGGCATAGTAAGGTATTTTGTGTACCAAGGAGACAAAAGGAAACTTTTGGAATAAAATAATATTTTATTAATAAAATAATATTAAAATATTAATATTTTATTAATAAAATAATATTAAAATATTAATACTTTATTAATAAAATAATATTAAAATATTAATATTTTATTTAGTGTCAAAATTTTCCATGAATGAGGAGATATGGGGGAGATGAGGAATGAGAAAATTTTGGAGAAAAATGTTGTTAATCGGGCTGCATGTCTTTATTAAGTAAAGATAGCACGGGTAAATAAATATTTTAAATATTATGGGGACACTGTGTTGGAGTACAAACTTTATACTTTGTTTGCACAGTGTATAAGAAGATAATAGTAGGAAAATGGAGTTAAATGAGTGTTGGGAGGACTAAATTAAAAAATGAAGAAACTTTGAGGCAAAACGGTAATTTTACACAAAGTTTCGTCAAAGCTTCCAAAGGAAGCTTTGACTTTCATCCTTATTAGCCCAAAACCGTCCTTATCTCCTCCAGCAAGATGTTTCTTCTTCATTCTTGAAGCTTCCAACGCCATTCTCTCATTCNCTTTCCTTTGTTTTTCTTTTCATTTCCTTTCTCTTCTTGCTTCTTTCTTCTCCCAACTCCTTGTGCACCAAAGTAACAACTTCTAACCCCAATTTCCAGCACTTCCAAACTGAAGGAGAGGGAAAGAAAAATCTCTATTTCTTTCCTTTATTTTCTAGTTCTACTTCACTTTCAACAACACTTGGATTTTTGGCTTCAAATCTTCATTTTCAAGGTTGAAAGGTATATATTTCCAACTTTTGGAATTTTTGAATTTATGGTTATATTTTCAGATTTATTCCCTAATTTCCTTAAATTATTTTTCTTGGAGATTAGGTTTTTTGTTGATCTTCATACCTCTAAGCTCATCCAAGTAATGAAATTTTAAATTGGAGTAGTTGGCCAAATGGGTTTGTGAATTAGACTAGCAACTTAGGTTAAATGTTAGGTTAGAGGGTAGATTGCCTAATGTAAATTCATTATAATTATTAGATTTAATTTATGACTTAATTGAGGTTCTTATGGTTTTTTGATAAATATAGGTTTTAATGGTATTTCGGGACTACTTGGATTAGGACCTTGTCGGTGTTAATTTTGCTAGGTGAGTGAACTTGCATTTCAAAATGTTTTGGGTAAATGTTTACGCGTTTCAATGAATCATTTGGGAATTTTATCAGTTTTTGCTTTAAAATTTCCTTGGAACAAGCCCTTGATAAAATGTTTGATGTTGTGAAATCTGAAATGTGTAAAGGGATGAATCCATATGTTTTTGCATAATGTTGATATATATATACTATGTCATAAATGGTACCATTGTGTGACAAATGCAACCGTGCTTGTGTGGGGTGATTGTGCACTTGCCGGTGATGACGGTGGTGAGGGAGATGGATGGTGATACTGTCCGACTATGTGCACGATGTGGTGAGATACACATGAGTTGGGTGAGATGGGATGTCCGTCTATATGCACGATGTGGTGGGATGCACATGAGCTAGGTGAAATGGGATGTTTGGCTATCTGCACAATGTGGTGGGATGTACATGAGCTAGGTGAGATGGGATGTTCGGTTATGTGCACGATGTGGTGGGATGCACATGAGTTGGGTGAGATGCACATGATGAATCTTGAAAATTTTTTGTTATTTGAAAATTGATTTTATTACAACGAGAAACATTTTGTGTATACTGCCTTACTTGGATAATTGCTGAAAATTTCCCTTCTTTTCGATTTCTTGCTGAATACGGTTCCTTCCTCATTAAATGATTTTACAACCAAGGGTTTAATGGAGGGATTTTAATAAGAACTTGAACTAAATGGCATTGTTTTTAAACAAGTGCATCGGGTTTTCTAAACCATTTCTTGTCATTGCTTGTTCCCTTCATATGTTCACTCACTGAGTTTATACTCACGTTTTTAAAATTCATGTTTTAGGTTTTCTAAGTTAAAGGTGATTGGATCCTAGGACAAGGTGCTTCTCCCTATCCATTGCTCGGTAGGTTTGCCATGGCATTAAATGTTAGCAACCGTGACCAGAGTCACTTTGCTGACGGTTAAGGCCTAATTGTGTGTATATGAATACTTGAGGTGAAAACTAAGATTCATTTGTCAAGCTATATATGTATATTGTTGGTCCCTATAATATGTGCTAGAGGGGTGTGAATAGTATAATTTGGCTCTTGACAAGATTGCAAACTAATTTCCAAAACTCAAGAAAACAAAAATATAGTATAAAATGCACAACAATTTAGAGTGGTTCGGTCCAAGACCTACATCCACTACCTTGATTATCCAACCAAGGTTTTTCTCACAAACTCACTAATAACCGGTGAAATTCACAAGCTTCCACCAAGCTTTTACAATAGCTTTTACCAGGCTTAGCCACAACCTTTTACACTAGTTTTTTACAAGCTCAACTAAAACCCCAAAGTGATTTTTCAAGACTCAACCACAACCTACAACAATCAAGCTATCCCAAGCTTGAATAAACCCTTAGTGTGACTTTCTCACTCTAAAAATACAAAAGAAGTAGTAAAAGAAGGTACTTATGATCACTGGTTGATCTGAGTGGTACAAGATTGAGTGCTAAATCAAATGCAAAGAGTAGGTGTTTAAGTGCAGAAAAGTGCAGTGAAGCTTTTTTTATTTTCCAACTTTCTATAGCTCAAATCTCATTCAAGGCTTCTAAAAAACTTGTTTCTAATTGTTGGAAGACCCTTTTATACTTAGAGATGCAACTCTGATGGCAGTTTATATCCGTTGAAAACAGTTGAGGATGAGTTCTAGCCGTTAATCTGTCTTGTAGTGCTCTGGTTCAAATTGCAAACAGAGAGCTCATAGTCAACTAACTTGGTTGACTAAGTTGGTTCTGTTTTTGTTGGCAGAGAGCACTTAGTCAACTGACTTGGTCGAGTAAAATGATTCTGTTTCTCAAACTTTTCAGCCCCCCATTTCTCTAATTTGAAATTTGGTCAATTGATGTTCTTCCTTGTTTCACCAATAAGCTTCCTTCTTGTTATTCAGTTACATCTTGTTGATTTTATCCCTCTTTTTCTTTCAAAAATACTCTTTGAAGAGTTAATAAATTAATTTCCTGCGCACTCAAGTAAAGGTATTAGACACAAATAAATGGGAATGATTTATTATCATCAAAAACTAATGGAGCCAACAACCTCCCCCATTTTGATGATGACAAAACACTCTTTGATTAATAGCATAGTGTCATTTTAATTCTTTTTAGTTTTCTACAGAATATGAGGATTGCTCCCCTTAAGTATAAGCTCCCCCTTAGTGTATGTAAATTTTGCTTATTTTATTTCAGCCAATTTTATTCTCGTCATATAGAGAATGATATTGTACATTTAGAGTATACATATGTTCAGCAACACAGAGTGATTTGTAGCCATAAATTTTTAGCTACAAGTTTTGACAGATTTTCATCAATGTTCCAATAGTTGTCAACAGTTTATTGATTTCAGATTTAGTCTACATCATTCATGTTTCAAATGATATATTATACACACCATCTATATCTATTTTCAAACAGAAATTATCCATAATGCCATAACAAAAATTATTTATCAGCATGTAAATCAATATCAGCATGGCATCAACAGATTTTGTTCATGACAGTCAAAATACCAAAATAGCAAAATATCAGCATACTCCAATTTATAGTAGTAAAGCAACATAGTCATATCAACATTCATTTTTCACTTTCAACCACATAAACAGCCGAATTAAAACTAAGTGTTTAAGTGCCACCATGGCACAAATAGTAGTTAATAAAAAGTATTTCGAAATTGCCCTTGGACAATTTTGCTTCCTATCTCCTATTTTTCTAAGTTCCTGCTCTTGATTATACTTTTTTTTCTTTCCTGGGTTCTTGGTTCCTCGACCCTAACACATTTCTTTTTAAAAAATTATTCTCTGGTTCCTGGTTCCTACACCCATTCTATTCTACTCCCATTTTTTGTCAGCATCAAAGGGAGGGGCTTCTATTCATCTGATGAGTCAGAGGGTGAGGATTCAGTATTGTAGAAAGGGTTGAGAGGAAAAAGAGAGGGCTTTCGGAGAGGTGATGACTTTCTTGGTGAAGGTTCTGGTGAGGACTTGTCTGAATAGGAATTGGAGAGGAGGCTAAAATTGTTTTAGATTTCTCTGCCAACTTAGAAGACTTTCTTCTCTTGAGAAAAGCTGTCTTGGTTGCCATTGTCTTCTTGCCTTTGGTTGGTAGTTTTGCCTCAGTTCGTGGTGCTGTTGCAGTGGCTTTGGCTTTCCCTGCTTTTGTCTTACTTTGTTAGCTGATGCAGATTTCTTTCCTTTTCCTACACCTTCACCATCTTTTTGAGTTTCTATCTTGGTAGTGTCTTTTTCAGCTTGTCCTTCCTTAACCATTTGGTGGAAGATATCCATGATGGAAACTTCCTTTGAATTTTGAGGAGAAGCTTGGTGTTTCTCTATCTCTGAATGATTTTTGCTTTGAGGTTTAGGGAAGGGTGTCTTGGCTGGTTGATCAATCCTTTGAGGAGAGTCCTCAGTTTACAGAGCAGGATTGGCAGATTTATGGGTGGATCCTTCAGTCTAAATGCCAGAACTTCCAACATGAGGAGCAGATTTTTCTATTGACTTAGCTGAACTATCAGCACCTTGTTGTACAGGTGCAGTGCTGGATGTGGCAGAACTGTCTGCAGCCACAGGTTCAGATGGCATGTTTTCCTTCTCCTTCAGTTTGTTTTCCAACTCAGTGATCTTATCTTCCATTTTCTATAGCTTCACTCATTGGTTAGTCAGCTTACCATCAATCCTCATGAGCAGATTAAAAATCACTTTATTCGAAAATCTGGAGGGAGCTTCTTCAGGTTGAGCAAGCAGACTGTGTTCTTTTCTTGGGCCAGTTTTAGAGGTTTTAATGAACTTTTCTCCATCGAGCACATACCCCATTTTCACCAAGCTGCCATACTGAATAGCTTGATCTTTGGTTTTTACCAAGTCCATATCGTACCATTTTGCCCATATTCCCTTCTTTGCACAAGGGATGTAATCACATTTCCATACGACAGATTTTCCTTATCAAGTCTGCAGGCACTTCTCATTTTCTCAATCATAAATCTTCTCAATTTAAAGCATGCTCCATCAGCCAGAAGGCTTGGAGGCTGATGTAGCTAAGGCTTCCACTTTTACCCTGTATATTGGCTGCTATAAAATAATGTAAAATCCTATTCCGAGGACTGCTTATCAAACCAGAATTACTTTTTGAAGAATATTTTTCTTTCTTTCCATTGATGATCTCCCACAATGAGGACAGATCATATTTTTCAAGCAGTTCAAATTCACTTTCTTTGCATTCTATTTTCAACAGGTCCCCTAAATCCTTAACAGTCACAATAAACTCTTTTCTATTTAGATAAACATTCAACCCATCTTCTACATAATCATCAGAATCTATTAATTCTTTTTTTTTTCAAAGAAATTCCAGAGTAAAATTCTTTGACCAGACTTGGACTATAAGACCTATTCTTAAAGGTGTTGTAACCTTTTAGTTCTAGTTCATCAAAGTACTCTGATAAACTAGTTTGGATTTTGACATTTTCCTCAAAACTCTTCCAATCAATAAACTTTCCATAAGAGATCGGTACATTCTTGATATTTTTGAATCTATACTCATGCAACTTATTCCTAAATTTTGAAGGAGAAAAATTGGTACCTTTGTGGAGTGAAGGCTCTGTATCTTTCTTCTTGCTAGTTTTTTACTTGTTTTCTCTTAGTTTCTTGGATATATCTTTTACTGAACTAGGTAAGATTTTCAGTTTCTTTTTCAGACTTTCAGTTTTTGTTTCTTCCTCCATTGGCCTTTTCCTTTTCTTTTTCTTTGATATCTCTTTGCTTTGAGATGTTCTAGCCATATTGGTTATAGAAATTTCTGAGGGTTTGAGTCGGTTTTAGAGGCAAACAGGGAGATTTAGGTTTTTGTTTCTAGAGCAAGGGTTTCAGGGGAAAGAGGAGGAGAGGTAGTCAGCAGTTATTGCAAAAAAACTGCTCACCTTCCTTTAAGTACTGTCCTATTTTATTTCTTTATAATTTCAAACTTCCCTTTAAAATTTGGTTATTTACCTTTGACAGTTTTTCTTCATTCTTTTTAGCACATTTTACTCTTCTTTCTCTAAACTCACTGAGTCTTATTATGTAAAGCTGTTAGACCACTCTTAGTTGACTAAGAAATCCTTAGTCGACTAAAAGCATTATGTTTTCTATGTGAGAGCCAAAGGTTTTCTTATAATTCCTTCACACTAATCATCCCTAAATTTCTTGTGATCTCATAGAATCTATCTTCACTCAGAGGTTTGGTAAAAACGTCTGTCTGTTAATTGATGTAAAGTATTCACAAATTCTATCTTAATATCATTTTTCACCACATGGTCTTTAATAAAATGGTGTTTAATTTCAATGTGCTTTGTCCTAGAGTGCTGCATAGGATTTTTTGATATATTAATTGCACTTGTGTTATCACAGTATATTAGTACATTATGCATAGTTATTCCATAGTCTTTTAATTGTTGCTTGATCCAAAAGATTTGTGCACAGCAACTACCTAATGATACATATTTAGCCTCTGTTGTCGATAGTGCCACTGATTTTTGCTTTTTGCTGGACCAAGACACAAGCATCCTTCCTAAAAATTAGCATGTTCCACTACTGCTTTTCCTATTAGTTCTGCTGCCAACAAAGTCAACATTTGAATATCCTAAGAGTTGAGTTTCTAGAGTACCATATTCCTAGTTCTTGAGTGTCTATGAGGTATCTAAAAATTCTCTTAACAGCTGTTAGGTGTGATTCTTTAGGCTTTGACTGAAATCTAGCACATAAGCACACACTAAACTGAAAATTTGGTCTACTTGCTATTAAGTAGAGAAAAGAGCCGATCATACCTTTGTAGAGCTTTTGATCTACATCTTTACCTTTTTCATCTAAGTCGAGTTTGGTGGATGGACTCATTGGTGTGGAAATTGATTTCAGCTTTAGCATATCGAATTTCTTGAGCATATCATGAGTATATTTTTCTTGGTTGATGAGATTCCTTCCTCACTTTGTTTGTTTCAAAGATCAAGGAAGTACTTCAACTTTCCCATCATGCTTATCTCAAATTCACTCTGTATTTCCTTTGTAAAGTTTGTGCATAAAGCTTCATTAGTTGCACTAAATATAATATCATCCACATATATTTGCACAACAATTAAATCATTTAGATGTCTCTTAATGAACAATGTAGTATCGATGCTGCCTCTATCATATCCTTTCTCAACTAGAAATTTTGAAAGCCTTTCATACCAAGCTCTAGGAGCTTGTTTCAATCCATACAAGGCTTTATGAAGTTTGAAAACATGATCAGATTTTTGAAAGTCTTCAAAACCAGGTGGTTGTTCTACATATACTTCCTCTTGAATTAATCCATTTAAGAATGCATTTTTTACATCCATTTGGAACAATTTAAGATTCATGAAGCATGAAAAAGCTAGCAACAAACTTATGGCTTCAATCCTAGCAACCGGAGCAAAAGTTTCATCATAATCTATTCCTTCTTCTTGGTTGTATCCTTTTATTACCAACCTAGATTTATTTCTTACTAAATTTCCTTGCTCATCTACCTTATTTCTAAATACCCATTTTGTACCAACAATAGGGTGATTTGAAGGTCTAGGTACCAATGACCATACATGACTCCTTGTGAATTGATCAACTTTTTCTTGCATGGCCATTATCCAACTTCCTTCTTTTTCAACTTCTTCAAAGTTTTTAGGTTCAATTTGAGATATAAAGCTGAAAACTCACAAGTTTCTCTACTTGTTTTCCTAGTTTTAACTCTTTGTGAAATGTCACCTATTATTTGGTCCTGTGGATGATCTCTTGCAAATCTCCAACTCCTTGATAGATCATCATGCTGATTTTCTACTCTTTGCAAATTTTCTAGAGGTAGAGTTTCATTTTCTCTTCTAGGTGAGCTTTCTCCATTATTTTTGTTGTTTTCTAAGCTCATTTCCTCCATTTGTTTTTCTAAGACTTCTACATCTTCATCATCATCAAGAACTTTTTTTTGTAATGCATTTGACTCATCAAAAACTACATGAATTGATTCTTCAATGGTCAAGGTCCTTTTGTTAAAAACTCTATAGGCCTTTGAGTTTAATGCATATCCTAAAAATATTGCTTCATCACTCTTAGCATCAAACTTCCCTAGGGGTTATTTTCCATTGTTCAATATAAAGCATTTACAACCAAAACTCCTAAGGTGAGAAATATTTGGTTTCCTACCTTTATAAAGTTCATATAAAGTCTTTGAAATCAAGGGCCTTATTGAGACTCTATTAAGAATACAAGTTGCTATATTTACTACCTTAGCCTAAAGATATTTAGGTAGGTTGTTCTCACATAACATGGTCCTAGCCATTTCTTTTAAGGTTCGATTTTTCCTCTCTACAACTCCATTTTGCTGGGGTGTTCTAAGTGCAGAAAAATTGTGATCCAACCCCTTTTCATTGGAAAATTTTTCAAACTCATCATTTTCAAATTCTCCTCCATGATCACTCTTTATGCCAACTATGGCTAGTCCTTTTTCATTTTCTACTTTCTTACAATGACTTAAGAATGCTTGTAGAGCATCATTCTTATGAGCAAGAAAATACATCCAAGTATATATAGAATAGTCATTAATTATTACAAAGCCATAAGATTTTCCTCCTAAGCTAGTTGTGCTTATTGGACCAAATAGATCAATATGAAGCAATTCAAGAGGTCTAGATGTTGACAAAATTTTCTTAGACTTGAAGGATGTCCTAACTTGTTTTCCTAATTGGCAAGCATCACATATCCTATCATTTTCAAATTTTAACTCAGGCAGTCCTGCAACAACATTTTTCTTAATTAATTTTGACATGGTATGCATGCTCAGATGTCCTAATCTCTTATGCCATAGCCAACTATCATTTTCAGCATTTTTAACAAGACATACTTCACTATTTACTTTAAGATCTTCAAGAAAAATTACATACATATTCTTCAATCTATTTCCTGTAAATGAGATTTTATTTGTACTCATATCTATCACTTCACACTTAGTTGAATCAAAGCACACTCTAAATCCTTTATCACATAAATGACTAATACTTAGTAAATTATGCTTTAAGCCTTTAACTAACAACACATGACTAATTTGAGTTTGGAAATTCTTACCAACCATACTTATACCATGAATTCTTCCTTTTGAATCATCTCCAAAGGATACGGTTCCTCCCTTTCTCTTATCCAGTTGAGCAAACAACATTTCATGTCCTGTTATGTGCCGTGAACAGCCACTATCCAAGTACCAAGGCTGTTGCTTCTTAAGTTGAGCTCTTGAACATGTCTCTTTTAAGTCCAGCTCAACCTACAAAACAGAATTTCAGTTTTTCTTTATACGTACCCATACTTTGATGGGTCCTTGAGTGTTAGTTGCAACAAAAGATCCCTTAGGAACCCAGATTTTCTTAACTTTCTATTCTCTTTTTTCCTTAAAGCAATCATATGATAAATGACCATGTTTACCACAATTATAACATTTAGGTAATGCTTTAGCTGAATTTTTGTTGTGGTATGCATATCTTTTTTAGGATTCATTTTTCAAACATTTCAGAGCTGTATTTTCATCAAGAGTTATTTACAAAGCTTCAAACTTGTTTTCCAGCTCTTGTTTTAAAACCTCAAAGTCTGTTTTTGAGTGTTCTAACTCAATTTGCAAAATATTTCTTTGCTTAAAAATAGAAGTAAATTCTTGTTTGATTTATTCCAAATCATTTTCAAGAAATGCAACTTTTTTCTGTAATGATTTGTATTTTGAAAAAAGCTTTTCAAATTCATCATAAAGGCATTCATACTCATCCTGTAAATCATCATAAGAATTAATGCAGGGGGATGAGGGTACCTCTATCTCATCCTTTTGTGCCATTAAATAGATGTTTGCTCTTTTTTCAGATTTTTCATCATCAGTTTCAAAGCTTGATGTGTCATTGTCCGACCATGCAGCAGCCACCATTGGTTTCTTGGATTTCTTATTTTTCTTGGGAGTTTCATCTTTCAGCAATGGACACTCGGACTTGAAGTGACCAGGTTTCTTGCATTCGTAGCAGATCATCTCCTTTTTTTTTGTTGGAGTCATTTTTGTTCCTTATTTTCCATGAAGCACCTTGGTCTTTCCTAAAGCCTCTTCTAGTTATCCTTCGATTTCTTCTACTCATTAGCTTTCTAAATTTTCTTGCAACTAGAGCTAATTCTTCATCTTCATCATAGGAAAGCTCTTCCAACTCTTCTTCAAGGATGCTGGCTTTAAGTGCAATGCTCTTTTTCTTTTCCTTTGCTTTGCTTCGATCTTCTTTCTCTTCTTCCTTAAGCTCCAACTCATGAGTAAGAAGAGAACCATAAATCTCATCAAGTGTGATGATGTTCAGATCTTTAGCCTCTCTAATGGCAGTCACTTTTAGTTTCCAAGATTTTGGTAGGCTTCTAAGTAGTCTCTTAACTAATTCATGTTCAGAGATAGGCTTGCCTAGCTGACTTAATTTATTTGTAATGTTTGTAAACCTATCAAACATGTTGGTGATGTCTTCATCAGGCTCCATTTTGAACATTTCATAACTATGTGTTAAGAGAGCAATTTTGGACTCCTTTACATGAGAAGTCCTTTCATAGATTATTCTAAGTTTTTCCCACAGTTGTTTAGTTCTTGTACAGCTTAAGTCTTTGTTAAATTCAGTGGGGGGTCAAGGCACAATGTAATGTGTTGATGGCCTTAAAGTTTATTTGAACTTTCTTAGTTTCAGCCTCAATCCATTCAAACCTTGGCTTAGGCATCAACTTATTTGTCACTATATTTACGGTTTAGGGCATAAAGGGTCCATCAGTTATGACGTCCCACATTTTATAGTTTATAGCTCTAATGTAAATTGACATTCTAGTGCTCCAATAAGGGTAATTAGAGCCATCAAATAGACGTGGTCTGTTTGTAGATTGTCTCTCAGCCACAATTGATTTTTATTGAGCCATTTGGATCCTCCTAAAGGATGTTAAGCCTTAATAGCGAGGAACTAGCTCTGATACCAATTGTCGGTCCCTATAATATGTGTTAGAGGGGGGGTGAATAGCACAATTTGGCTCTTGACATGATTGAAAACTAATTTCTAGAACTTAAGAAAACAAAAACAGAGTATAAAATGCACAGTAATTTAAAGTGGTTCAGTCCAAGACCTACATCCACTACCTTGATTATCCAACCAAGGATTTTCTCACAAACTGACTAACAATTAGTGAAATTCACAAGCTTCCACCAAGCGTTTACAATGATTTTTACCAGGCTCAACCATAACTTTTTACACTAGTTTTTCACAGGCTCAACTAAAACCCCAAAGTGGTTTTCCAAGGCTTAACCACAACCTACAACGATGAAGCTATCCCAAGCTTGAATAACCCCTTAGAATGACTTCCTCATTCTACGAATACAAGAGAAGTAGTAAAAGAAGGTACCTATGATCACTAGTTGATTTGAGTGGTACAAGATTGAGTGCTAAATACAAATGCAAAGAGTAGGCGTTTAAGTGCAGACAAGTACAGTGAATCTTTTCTAGTTTTTCAACTTTCTATAGCTCAAATCTCATTCGAGGCTTCTAAAAAACTTGTTTCTAATTGTTGGAAGACCCTTTTATACTTGGAGATTCAACTCTGATGGCAGTTTAACAGTTTATATCCGTTGGAAACAGTTGAGGATGAGTTCTAGTCATTAATCTATCTTGAGTGCTCTGGTTCAAATTGCAGACAGAGAGCTCTTAGTCAACTAACTTGGTTGACTAAGTTGGTTTTGTTTCTGGTTTGTAGATTTTGGCAGAGAGCACTTAGTCAACTGATTTAGTTGACTAAAATGATTCTGTTTCTCAAACTCTTCAGCTCGCCATTGCTCCAATTTGTAATTTGGTCAACCGATGTTCTTCCTTGTTTCACCAATAAGCTTTCTTCTTGTTATTCAGTTACATCTTGTTGATTTTATCCCTTTTTTTCTTTCAAAAATACTCTTTGAAGAGTTAATAAATTAATTTCATATATTAATTTCCTATACACTCAAGTAAAGGTATTAGACACAAATTAATGGGAATGTTTTATTATCATCAAAAACTAATGGAGCTAACATATATTATGGTAGATAATGCCATTATGAATGCATAATTGGGTTTAATGAATTGTTTCCAAAGGGACTATATTTGAACATTATGAATCTTGGATTTTAAAGGGATATGAATTATTGTATAAGATTATACAAAAAGGCTTGCTTGGGCTTAGTAGGCTGAGCCCATTGGGCCCTTGCGCAGGTCATGGCATGAAAATTTGCGTTGTGACATGATCCTGCTCCATCTCAAGTACTATGCAGTCTACTGGAATGAACAGTTTCCCAACTTTAAGCTAGACATCCTCTATCAACCCACAAGGTTTCTCTATCGTTTTGCCAACTAGTTTCAAGGTGATTATAGTATGTTGAATCTCCTTTAGTCCAATTCTCCTAGCAACAGACAAAGGCATAATTGAGACATCAACACCTAAATCACACTAAGGTTTTGAAAAGTTAAAATTACCAATTGAGCAAAGGATAGAAAAACTCCCTAGGTCCTTAAGGTTTGGTGGAAACTTGTTCTAGATTATTGCCATACACTCTTCAGTGAGTGTAATTGTCTCAAAGTCCTCCAGTTTCCTCTTCTTCGTTAATATGTACTTTATAAACTTCACATATGATGGCATTTGCTCTAAAGCTTTTATAAAAGGAATGTTGATGTGAAGCTTTTTGAATACCTCAAGAAATGTAGAAATGCTTATCAACCTTTTGTTTCTAAAAGCGTTAAGGAAAGGGTGGTGGTGGTAAAGTAACCTTTGCTTCCTTCTCTTGACTTTGCTTGTTAGCTATTTTAATCACGGTTTTATTCTAAATAGACTCATCTAGAAAATTAGCTTACCTAACACCATGTTCAACCTCTTTTTAGCTTGTCAAGGTGTTTGCCATAACTGTTCTTTACCTTCTCTCCTTGGATTCACCTCTGTATCACTAGGCAATGTACCTTAAGGTTGATTGTTTAATAAATTGGCAAGTTGATCAACCTAACTCTCAAGGTTTTGAATTGAAGCTGCTTGACTTTGAATGAGAGATGTTTGACTTTGTATAATGCTATCATTTTGTGTCATGTACTGTGTTAGTTGATCTTCCATAACTGGCTTCTTTTCTGAAATAGGTGCGTCGGCTTGTGGGTGAAATCTTGGAGTTGAGGACAAACCTTGATTATTAGCCCAAGAAAAATTGGGATGATTCATCCACCACGGGTTGTACGTGTTGAGGTAGAGGTTATTCTGTTGTCTATTACCCATAAATTGCGCTGCCTTTGTTAAGCTTGGACACTTATGACTTGCATGATTATCTCTTCATAACTCACAAGCAACAAAAGGACTTTGCAAACTATTAGTACCAAAAGATTCAAGAGTTTTAGTTAAAGCTACTACCTTAGCGGATAATGCTGACAAAGAATCTACATCATCAATTCTAGCTACTCTTCTATGCATTGATCACTATGTTGGCAATTAGTAGTTGTTTGCAACCATTTCCTCCAACAAATCATATGCCTTATCAATTGATTTTGCCATTAAAGTTCCTCGCATAGTGACATCAATAGTGGTTCCAACTTGCCCACTTAAACCCTTATCAAAAGTCTACACCTAAAGCCACTTTAGGAGGCCATGATGAGGACAATGCCGAAGTAGTTCTTTGAATCTTTCCCAAGCTTCGTACAACGATTCAGAATCTAGCTGCATGAATGATGTAATATCATTCCTCATTTTGGCTGTCTTAACTGGAGGAAAGAACATGGCAAGGAACTTCTGATCAAGATCATCCCATGTTGTTCTTGAGCTAGTGGGGAGCTCATTCAACCATCCTTTAGCTTTATCCCTTAATGAGAAGAAAAGAGCCTTAAACGAATTGCATCATCTGTGACACCATTTTGTTTGAAAGTGTCACTAATCTCCAAGAACTTTGATATATGGCCATTTGAATCATCATGAGGAAGGCCCACAAACTAGACTAAAGTTTGAATCATGGTGATGATAACCGGCAAATTGTTTGCTTATATAGTTGGCTTTCAAATGCTCGATTGAATTCCTTGTACCAAAGGAATAGCATAATCCCTTAAGCAATAATTGTCAACTATTACATGCCCTTGGACTTGCTATTCACTCTAATGATCAGCCAATGTATTTACTGGAGCAACACTTTGTTGATTCTCTTGTTGAAGTCTACGAAATGTTTACTCAATTTTTGGATCACAGGGGATTGTCTTCAAGTTATTTTCTCTTCTCATACAATAGTTGAACACAACTGCAAAAGAAAGAAATAAAACTTAAAATTAAGATTAATTTGCAAAATTTTAATATTAGCAAATAACAAAGAAAACAAAATCCCTGACAACGGTGCCAAAAACTTGTTATCGATTTTGCACACGCAAGTATATGTATCGAACAAGTAATATAGTGATGAAGTAGAGTATCGCTCTCATGGATATTTGTTCCTAAAGTTTCAATAAGTACTAAAATTCTAAAACAAATTAATCTTATTTAAGTAATCCAAAAATTGAAGAAAAACTAATTAAAAATCAACACTAAATAAACTAACAAACTAAATAAGTTGAGAAAAGTAGTATATTAAAGACCTAGGATTATGGGTTCATTCAACATTCCATCTGATACTAGCTTTTCTTATTATTTATCTTTCCTGGGTGGTTTTACTGACCTAGAATACAAAGCTTTGGACAAGTCTCCAACAAGTCATTTGTACAAATGCCTAACTTAATTAGTTCATTATATGTCTATAGGAATGAATTAAATTAAGTTCATTAAACAAGTGTCCTAATGTGGCTATATATGGCAATTAACGTATGTTTACTCGAATTGCGAATCAGATCAACTAAATGACATGAACATACACTATTCAAACCTTAGTCCAATCTAAAATCTCTCTGTTGAGTCTCAATTAGATTCATAAATCAATTAATTATTGGCGAGACAATCAAAAGCATTAAGACCATATTCTAATAAGCAAAACTACACTCATTCATGATAAATAAAAGAGAAACTGATATTCAAACTAGATGTTGAAATCCACCACAATTTTAAAAGGATAATTTAGTTCATAATATCTAATAAAGACACTATCCAAAGAAATTTAACCATGAATCAAAGTCAAAGAAAATAAGAAAAACACAAAAAGTAGAGAAAGAAACTGAGTGTTAAAGCTTTGCAATCACAATTCTCTCTCAAATTCTCTTGTTTTCTTACATTGTTCTTGGTTCCAAATCTCTAGAATAGATGGTTGCTGCCTTTTCTTTCAAACATTTGAAAAAAGTCCCTTAAATAGGCTCCAAGTAACCTAATTTCCCACATCTTGCCAAATTTTTAATTTTGGAAAATCGTCCAGCACTACGGTCTTGATTTCTTGGCGCTACGGCATTGGATTCTTGCTATAGTAGCACTATAACGCTACTTCTCCACGCTGCAGCACTAGGGTCTCAGGAAAATGTATAGTGTGCTTCCTTTAACCAGTGCTGCAGTCTTGTTCTCTTAGTGCTATTGTGGTTTATCAACTTTTAACATGATTTTGACCCTGATCTGGTCCGAACTTGTCACAGCCCAAATCTCGAGCTATGATCGATGCATGGATCCAATAGGCATAGCCTATTGGACCCAAGCAAGCCTTTTTGTGAAAACTTATTCATTAAATCACTTGTCTCTCATTTACCTCTAAGGTTCTCGATTCATAATTTTCAAAAATAATTCCTTCCCATGAGTTAAATCATGGCAATCGAGCCTATAGTATTCACAAAATAATATTATCACTTGTTGACTTGTGGCGGCACTATTATTCAAACCAAACACACAGTGTTTACAATAACTTTCATGAATTATACTTAAATAATCATACACACATACAAAAGATGTGACTATGAGTAGAGTGACATTGGTGTGGTTACTATCATTGAGAGTCGTAGTGAACCTACCGAAAGATGAATAAGAGCGAGTGCCTCGACCTAGGATCCAACTACCTTCGATCGTAAAAACTAAAACATGAAGTTGAAAAAAAAGATAAGTATAAACCCAGTGAGTGAACATAGGAAGGGAACAAGCATCCATACTGGAAGTTTTAGAAAACATGATGCACTTATATTGAAAACAATGCAATTTAGTTTAATTTCTTGTAAAGCCCTTAATTGAAAAGAATGAAAACAATAGCAAATCCAATCAAGACAAACAAAATAAAGGGTTTCTCATTACAGCGGAAAGGCATTCTATAGCATATAGTACAATCACATTTTTATTTTCATAACTTGTCTATAGCACGTATATATATATATATATATACATGTGCACCACCGCCGCTTTACTCAGCTCATGTGCACTCCCTGCACGAGCAAGGCAATATCATCATGTGCACTCCTTACACACACATTTTAATATCATCATGTGCACTCCCTACATGCACATTTCAATATCATCACACGTACTCCCACCCACATCATTACCGACATGTGCACTCCCACACTGCACACCATCGGCACCGTCATGTGCACTCCCACACTGCACATGCACGATTATAGCTATTATATAGCATTATTGTGAGACCTCGACCTTCACAAACATGTAGCGGAGGTAGACCTTATGATATGGAGCAAGGGTAGTTTGGTCATTTTCTTGGCGAGCTCCTAACAATGGGTTTTCTAATATTATTAAGGCCTAAGTAAGCCTAAGACATAAATGAATGATGAAAATAAGGATAAAATGATGAAGGAAATAGAAATAATGATGATTTCCAAGGTAGGGGCAAAATGGTCATTTTTCATCTCGAGTCGAAATTTTAAGTTTCTATGAACCCGAGTATTTCTAGACTATTATGGACTTTATCTCAATGTCAAAAGAGTAAAAAGATTGCATTAAGGATTGGAGGAAGACAAAGCCAACTTGTTAAAGGCATTTTCGTAATTTAAGTGAAGTTTGGATAAGCTTAGTGTAATACTTTGTACTTTGATTTGGTGATCAATAAAGCTTATCAGATGCCAATTGAAGCATAATAAGGTATTTTGGCTACCAAGGAGACAAAAGGAGACATGTGAAAAATTTTGTAATAAAAGAATATTTTATTAATAAAATAATATTAAAACAGTAATATTTAATCGGATGTTGGAGTTAGTCGTGAAGAGGGATTACATGGTCAATCCAAGTGGGCGAGAAGAATGTATGAAGGAATTTTTGAGGTAAATGACGTAAGTGAGACCCTCGTAATTTTATTAAATAGAACTAACACGGGTAAGTAAATATTTGAATATTATAGTGACACCGCTTTGAAGTGTAATTTCGATATTTTGATGGTACACATGCAAAGGAAGAAATATAGAAGAAAATTAGAATTTTTTTTTAAATGTGTTGGAAGGATCAAAATTTAAAATATGAAAATTGGAAGGTTGTGTAACAAATAAAATGAAGTTGAGGATTTACAAGTAAATTGTATTAGCTTGAGGGAATAAAATAATAAGAAAATAAAAGAATTGGTAAGTGGTGGATGGGAATGAAGAAAAGTCAAAGCCATTTGGAAAAAAAATAGATTTGGAACAAAGTGGAGTGACCAACCGCCCATGTGGCAAATACATGAGTTAAAAATATATTTTTAAGTGATGAATTGAGTTAGTAAGGGTCGGCCACATGGAACAAAGAAAAAAAGGAGAAGAAAGAATGGTGGGGGGGGGGGGGATCGGCCAATGCAAATAATGAAGGAGAAATGAAATAACTAAAAGAAATGAGTGAGGGGACAAGACATGTCCGGTTGCCTCCAACAATTGTAGTCCATAAAAAAAAAGAAAAAGAAAAGAAAAAAAGTTCAAAGGTGGTTAATTGAAGAAAGAAAAGAAAGGTGTCAAGCATAAAAAAGAGAAAGAGCATAATTTGAAAGAGAAAGAGCCAACCAATGAAATCGTGGAAAAGAGAGAAAGGGAGATAAAGGAAAAGTTGAACAAGAAAGAAGAGAAAAAGTCGAGTGAGAGGAAGAGAAAAGAAAGAAAAGGAAGGGAAAAGGAGCTGAGTTTGAGGGGGCAGTTTTACTGCTATTTAGGGAGGAAAGGAGAGCTATTTTTCTACCATTTTAAGGGAAAGAAAGGGCTGATTTTTTAGGGAGAAAAGAGCAGCTTTGATTGTCGAGTTTTGAGGGAGAAAAGAGCAACTTGGCTGCTGATTTTTGAGAAAGAACGGAGCAGCTTTGGCTGTCAAGTTTTGAGGGAGAAAGGAATAGCTTGGCTACTGATTTTAGAGGAAGAACGGAATAGCTTTGTAATACTCCGTACTTTGGTGTGGTGACAAATAAAGCTTATCGGATGCCAATTAAGGCATAATAAGGTATTTTGGGTACCAATGAGACAATAGAAAATTTTTGAAATAAAATAATATTTTATTAATAAAATAATATTAAAATATTAATATTTTATTTAATGTCAAAATTTTTCATGAAGAAGGAGTATATGATCAATATAAGTGGGGGAGAGGAAGAACGAGAAATTTTTGAAGAAAAATGATGTTAATGGGGCACGCGTGTCTTTCTTAAATAAAGATAGCACGGGGTAAATAATATTTTAAATATTATGGGAACACCGAGTTGGGGTACAAACTTTATATTTCATTTGTACATATGTAAAAAAAGATAATAGAAGGAAATTGGAGATTTAAAGATTTTGGGAGCACTTAATTAAAAAGATGAGAACCTTGAAGGGTAAAATAGTAATTTTGTTACAAAGCTTGGTCAAAACTTTCAAAAGAAGCTTTGACTCTTCTTTTTGTTCCTCATGGCCAACCATCCATGTAAGATTTGCTGAAAATGTAAGGCTTATGTACAAAGAAAGGAAAAGATAAAGAAAATGAGGAGAAAAGATGCGACAATAGTGAAATGGGGAGGAAAAGTCAAGTAAAGTGGCTTTAAAGGTTCCAAGCAATTGTTGACTTGCATTCTAACCACATGGCCAGTCAAGGAAGACAATAAAAGAAGAAGGAATGATGGTATGGGTGGTCACATGTAAAAGAATAAAAAGGAAAAAAAAAAGATTGACAAGCAAGCTTGTCATTGTCGGCCCCACTTGCAAAGCACATCAAACAAAATTTTATCAATTTCTTTTGTTACCAAACAATCATGGAGACAAAAAAGAGAGTCAAAGCTATTAGTGTTATTATTTTTAAATCATGTGTGAAAGTAAGGGGGGGTCGGCCATTGAGATGAAAGGCCATATAAAAGACAAGAAATGAATGAAGGATGAAAGATAGAAAATATAAGAAAGAAATGAAAAGAAAAGTTAAGCCAGTTAAGTGAAGAAGAAAAAAGAAATAGAGAGTCAATTGTGAGGGAGAGCAAAAGAAAAGCAAAAGAATAAAGGACAAAAAAAAGAAAGAAACAGCGGAGAGAGAGAAAAAGAAAGAAGAGAAAAGCCAAACGGTGGGAAGAAAAAAAGAAAGAAAAGGAAGGGTGAAGAAGTTGAGTTTTAGGGGGTGGTTTTGCTGCCAAGTTTTGAGGGAGAAAGGAGTAGCTTGGCTACTAACTTTTGTGGCATAACAAAGCAACTTTTGTTGCCAAGTTTTGAGGGAGAAAGGAGCAGCTTGGCTGCTAATTTTTTTTAGGAAGAACAAAGCAGCTTTGGCTGCCAAGTTTTGAAGGTGAGAGGAGTAGCTTTAGCTGCTGATTTTCAAGGCTAAAAGGAGCAACTTTGGCTGCTGATTTTCTAGGTTTTTGCTATCAGTTTTGAGGGTGAAATGAGCAGCTTTGGTTGCTGATTTTTAAGGCTGAAAAGAGGAGTTTAAGTTGCTGATTTTTATGTTGAAAGAAGCAGGAACTTGCAGCCAGCGGTGAGAGGGAAAAAGAGGAAGAAATTATGGTCTGTATGTCAGTGTAAGAAAGGAAAAAGAAAGAGAAGAAGGGTGCTGCTGATCGGCGGGAGAGAGGAGAAAAAGAAAAGAGAGCAAGAAACGGGAAAGGAAGAAAGAAAAGAAAGCAAAAAAAAAAGAGTGGGCATAGCCTAATAAGAAAAGAATAGGCATGGCCCAATAGAAAAAAATGGGAAGAGCCCATGGAAAGATCCCAATAGCCAAAGAAAGAAAAGTCTAAGAGATAATAAAGGTGGAAAATTGGGCTTGGATGAACCTAGCCCAAATTTGTAAAAGATTTCTTTGCTTTTATTGGGCTTATTATGAAGTTAGATTATTTTAAGCTAGCCCAATTGTTTAGTTAAATTTTTGGCTAGTAGTGATATGAATGAAAGTTAAATTATTTTAATACAACAGTCAAAAAAAAATTCTTTATGATCTCTCATGGGATTAGAACAAAGAAGAAAATAGAAAATTGATGAATAGTGCTCAAGTGTAGTTAAGGAATTTTGAAATGATTCATTGTGAAGAAGCATTGTTGTCGGAGGAATTTATTTACACAAATTAGTTGAAAGTTTTAAGTTGAATGGTATATTATTTCGAAGAAATAAGGAGAAATAATGTGGATCGAAATGGGAAAATAATTGGATAGATTCAAAATGACTATGGTCATCATAAATATAGTTAATACTGTGGAAAAATAAGATGGATTTGGGCGAAAGTTAATTAAAAGGTTGAAGTAGGTACGGGACATTATAAATAAGTTATCGATGTTATAATTTAAAGAATTACATAAGCAACAGATATAAGTAATTTTAGTGAAAATGCCTTAAGATGTGAGTTAATTGAATATGGTTTCGTGATAGGGTGAGAAACAGAGGTGGGATTGATGCACTAAACATATTGAGTTTGGATTATTGCTAGGACATGTTAAAGTAAAGTTAGAGTATTGTGGTGGCTTGCCGAAGTAAATAACAAACGATCGACCGGTGGAAATAGTTAGAGACACCTTCGAACAAATAGCGACCTAATACCTCATTGTTGCCAGGTGAGTGAACTTGCATTTCAAATTGCTTTGGGATTTTGAATGTGTTTGTACAAAACCTTTAAATGATTTTATCCAATATTTCTTAAAACAGGTGCCTTGGGAACATGCCCTTCATAAATTGTTTCTATGTTGTGACATGTGCCTGTTATGGATTCTTGCACTACTACATTATGTTGATATATATATGTTGTGCATTGGTGGTGGATATTGTGTGATAATGATAACCATGCATGTGCACGATGTGGGGGGATGCACATGCCGGTGATGACGGTGGTGAGGGAGTTGGATGATGAGAGTGCCCATGTGCACGATATGGGGGGATGCATACGATGGCACTAACTATGCACAATGTGGGGGGATGCACACGATGACTTCGGCTATGTGCACGATGTGGGGTGATGCACATGAGTCGAATGAAACTATGGTGGTATTGGTGTTTATCTATATATATGTGTGTGTGTATCTATGTTATGAAATAAAAGCTCATGAATATGGTATATGATTGAAATGCATGTGAAATTTGAAATGTTAAAACTTGAGAAACGGTTTCCACTTGATTTTCACCACAGCAAAGATAGATTTCCATTGTGATCAGAAATTGAGTTAAATTGCATTGTCTTCAACATAAATGCATCATGATTTCTAAAACTTCCCCTATTGATGCTTGTTCCCTTCCTATGTTCACTCACTAAGTTTATACTCACGTTTTCAACTTCATGTTTTCAGATTCAGTAGTGGGTAATACGTAGATTGAGGTGTTCGCATACCCCCATCTTTTGGGTAGGTATTTTGAGACTCAGTAGTTACATCTCCCATCAAGAGTCACTCCGTTGACGATCAAAATCTTTGTATATGTTTAATGTGAATTGCAAAGAGAAGTTGACAAACTATCTATGTATGATTTGAATTATGATGCTAATGTGAGCATTCACTTGGGTTTTATGAGCTGCGTTGGAGAAATCCACATTTAAACACTATTAAGCTCATTCTTAAGGAAATATGCTAGATAGATGGGTTAATATACAAGTGCTTATTGAGAGGCTTGCTTGGGCCTAGTGGGCTATGCCTATTGGGTCCTTACACAGGTCATGGCTCGGGAACTGGGCTGTGACAAGCTTTGGCTACCGATTTTGAGGTAGAAGAGAGCAGCCTTGTGTTGCCAATTTTGAGGAAAAAAAAAAGGAAGAAACTTGTTACTGGTGATGAGAGGAAAAAAGACAGGAAAAAGCTACCGGTGTGGAGAGGAAGATATGGTGGAGTTGCTGCTAGTGTAAAGCAGGAAGGAAAGAAAAAAGAGAAAATAAAGGTGGAGAATTGGGCTTGGGCCAACTTAGCCCAAATAGGTAAAGATTTTATTGCTTTTTACTGGGCTTGGTATGAAGTTGGATTATTTGGGGGCTAGCCCACTTGTTTAGTTAAATTTTAGTTATTAGTGATATGAATTAAATTTAAATTACTTTAATATAATATTTAAAAATTCTTTTATGATGTCTCATAGGACTAAAGCAAAGAAGAAAATATGAAATTGATGAATAGTGCTCAAGTGTAGTTAAGAAACTTTAAATGGTTCATCGTGAAGAATTATTGTTGTTGGAAGAATTTATATGCATAAGTTAGTTGAAAGTGTTAAGTTGAATAGTATAATATTTGGAAGGAATAAAAAGGAATAATGTGGATTGAAATTAGAAAATAATTGAATAGATTTGAAATAATTGTGGTTGCCATAAATATAGTTAATATTGTGGAAATGTAAGATGGATTTGGGCGAAAATTATTTAGAAAGGTTGAAGTAGGCACATGACATCATAAATAATTTACCGGTGATATAATCTAAGGAATTACGTAAGCAATGGATATAAGTAATTTTAGTAAAAACAAAATGTATTAAGATGTGAGTTAATTGAAGATGGTTTCATGATAGGATGAAAAATATAAATTTGAGTAAGGATTAACTGATTGAAGTGCTGCTTGTGTACGTATGTAATTAAATATATTGAGTTGGTATTATTGCTAGGAAGTGCAAAGGCAAGGTTAAAGTACTGTGGTGGAGTGCCAGAGTAAATAACGAGCGATCGACCAGTGAAAATAGTTAGAGACACCTCCGAACAAATAGTGACTTAATATCTCGTTGTTACAAGGTGAGTGAACTTGCATTTCAAAATTGCTTTGGGAAATATAATTGTATTTGGATGAAACATTTGAATGATTTTATCCAACTTTTCTTTAAAAATGTGTGCTGGGGAACAAGCCTTTGATAAAATGTTTTGATGTTGTGAAAATGTGAAATGTGCGAAAGGATGAATCCATGTGCCCCTATATTATGTTGGTATGTATATATATGAATATAGGTTATGCATTGATGAATAATGTTGTGTGATGATGATGACTCGGCTATGTGTTAGTAGGGAGTGCGCATTAGTCAATGATGACCCAGCTACATGCGAGTAGGGAGTGCACATGAGCTGATGATGATGACCAAGCTATGTGCGAGTAAGGAGTGCACATGACGATGAATGAAGTGGGGGTGGTGTGTGTTTATATATGTTCATATAGGTATATGTGATAGAAATTTATGATTATAATATGTGATTGAAATGAATAACGAGAAACATTCTGTTTATACTGCCTTGCTTGGATAATTGCTGGAAATTTCCTTTCTTTCCAATTTCATGCTGAATACGGTTCCTTCATCATTAAATGATTTTACAACCAAGGGTGTAATGGAGGGATTTTAATAAGAACTTGAACTAAATGGCATTGTTTTCAAATAAGTGCATTATGTTTTCTAAATCATTCCTTGTCATTGCTTGTTCCTTTCCTATGTTCAGTCACTGAGTTTGTACTCACATTTTCAAAATTCATGTTTTAGGTTTCCTAAGTCAAAGGTGGTTAGATTCTAGGATGAGGTGTTCCTCCCTATCCATTGCTCGGTAGGTTTACCATGACATTAAATGCTAGTAACCGTGTCCAGAGTTACTCTGCTAACAGTCAAGTTCTAATTAAGTGTATATGAATACTTGTTGTGAAACGATCAAATTCATTTGTCAAACTATATATGTGTATTATGGTTGATGATCCCATTCTGAATTCATAGTTGGGGTTTATGAATTGTTTTCAAAGGAATTATATTTGAATGTTACAGATATTTAATTTTAAATGAGTATGGATTAATGTATAAGATTATATAAAGAGGCTTGCCTGAGCTTAGTGGGCAGAACCCACTAGGCCCTTGTGCCGGTCATGGCTCAAAAATTTGGGTTGTGACACTTAGGCTATAAATATCTCATTTCTTCAGCAGCTTCTTGTTCTTCTTCCTCTCATCTCACGTTTCTTCATCTTCCATGGAAGCCTCCCTTAAAGCTTCCATAACTTTCTCTTTCTAGCTTCAATTTTCATGCTTTTGAGCACTTTTGCATAGAACCTTTTGTGCTCTTTCACTCTCCCACCTTAAAACTCTCAAAAGTCTTTGTTCAGCACTTTCTCTCACTAGCTAGAAGTATTAGAGAGAGGAAGAGAGCCTTGCCATAGTAGCTTGAAAACTCTTGAAACGGAGTTCAACTATAAGTCCACCAAGGTTCCAACGAGGCCTCACATGTTCGTTTGAACCAATAATCGAAGTTAGAGTCAATTAAAGACTCAACAAATATCAGTGAGTGAACTTGTATCAAAGTGTTTTTTGGGAAATACATATGTGTTGGGATGAAGCATTTAAATGATTTTACTTGGCTTTTCATTAAATTATGCATGGGAACAAGCCCTTGATAAAATGTTTTGATGTTGTGAAAATGTGAAATGTGTAAAAGGATGAATCCATGTGCTCCTATATTATGTTGGTATGTATAGATATGAATATTTGTTGTGCATTGATGAATAATGCTGTGTGATGATGTTGAAGTATGCAAGTAGGGAGTGCACACATGATGATGTTGAAGTGTGCAAGTAGGGAGTGCACACATAATGATGTTGAAGTGTGTGAGTAGGGAGTGCACACATGATGATGATAGAATGTGCGAGTATGGAGTGCACATGACGATGAATGAAGTGGGGTGGTGTACATGTTTATATATGCATATGTGATAGAAAGTTTATGATTATAATATGTGATTGAAATGAATAATGCGAAACTTGATTATTGTCAATGTGTTCACTTTGACGTACAATATGGTAGGAATGGATTTTGTGGCATGTGATAATCCCTTAATTGTCATCTGCTCTGAATCTCGCTGCAGCGAGAATGCATTCTCGTTGCAGCGAGAAACTCTCGGGTGGTGGGGGCACAAACCAGCCCTGTTTCTCGGTGCAGCAAAAAGAATTCTCACTGCAGCGAGGAATTTCGCTGCAGCGAGAAACTCTCGGGTGGTTCTAAATTTTCTGGTGTAATGCCTTCTCTTTGACACAGATTTTGACCACTTTTTGGTTAGAATTGGGTAAAGTGGTAAACATAAAAGTTGTAACCCAGCATCTTATCTTTCTAATGGTCTAAAAAATAATATCAATTGGACATTTGTAGTGGGAGATATACTTGGAGAACCGAAACATATGCAAACTAAGAATCTTTCTCACTACAGCGAGAAACTTGCTGTCATGCTTGCTACCTTGCTTGATTTTGACATATTTTTCACCCATTTAACTTCATGGATTGATCATGGGTTTTTCCAACATTATGAGGTTATTAATCAAAGTTTTAGATGAGGGGGTTTTAGGAAGAAATTAAATCATTTGCATTGTTTTTGAAACAAGTGCATCATTATTTCCAAGTTCTCCTTATCGATTGCTTGTTCCCTTCTTATGTTCACTCACTGAGTTTTATACTCACGTTTTTAAACTTCATGTTTTCAGATTTGGAGGTACTTGGGACCTATATTGAGTGTTCATGTATGCTCGTTTTCTTGGTAGGTACTATGGCATCTTAGTAGCAGTACCTTCACTTAAAGTCACTCCACTTACAGTTGAGAGTCCTTTGTCTGTGTACACGTATATGTAATGTAAACTACTAAGAGTCATGTTATAAATGATGTATGTATATGTTGGATTGATGATGATGCTCTTATGAGACGACAATGAATGACAGTACTTTGAGACAATACAAATATGAATATTCAGTTGCTATAAAATATTACTGAAACATTTATCATTGAGAATTACAACACTTGGTTTTAAAGATGATGGATGGAATGAGGAACAAGATCTCATAAAGAGGGTTGCTTGGGCCTAGTGGGCTATGCCCACTACGCCCATGTGCCGGTCATAGCCCAAAATTTAGGCTATGACTAAGGTGGTATCAGAGCCCTAGGTTTGGTCAAGTCCTAGGGATCCTTGTGTCAGTCAACGAAGTTGTCAGCGTTAACATAGAGTATTGCTTATGGGTTGTGACTGCAGCACAAGTCATAGACAGAGGCTATATGAACTCCTATTCGTAGGAACCTACCTTTTTGCTAACATTATGTAAAGGTCGTAAGTGATGTCGTTGTCTGGGTTTCAGATGCCACCCGAGACACGAGCTGTTGTTGGAAAAATTTTAAGCAAATGCTCCAAATGAAAGGTTAATGTAATAAGAAATCCCTTTGATTAAAGATAGAGGAAATTGGAGTTGGACTAATAAGTCCGTAATGGCTTATTCATTCAGTAGAGTTATTATTTAAGCCCATAATTATCAATGGGAAGAAATTGGATGACATTGGATCATTATTTAGGTCAATATAAAGGAACACATATGATAATGGTAATAAGGGGCACACTTTGACTGGAATGCATAGTGATGGTTGTAATTTGCTTAGACTATATAGATCTAAGTATTGAGGAAGGTGTAAACTGATGTTTATGTGCACAAAGGTAAGTGCACTATGTTAAATGAGCTTGTCATGTCCCAATAGAGATGGTGTGGGTTTTTGACATATTTTGTAAACGTATAAGTGTCGACTATGTGCATAGCAGCTTAGATGGAGCTAGTTTCGATTTCAATTAAGTAATTGCAAGATCTCAAGGTTTGATTTGAACTATTATGGTTTATAGTTATAAGTACATGAATTAGCTTAAGGGTGAAATTCAATGACTATTATAATTGATCTGTAGTCATGAAGTGAGAGGTTGGTAAACAAATTTTCTCCGAAGAGGAGCCTGAACTTTGTTATGCTGTGCGTGAGGTCAAAGGATTAAAGGACTAGTTGTGGATTTGATAGCTTGAAGTTAAATGACTGAGAGATGTCGAATCTAGTCTAAATGCCATACGGAGTTCTATATTTGAGTTTGGTATACGAATTGCTTTAATGATCAATTTAAAAGTCTATTGGGTTCAGTATGCAATCTATGATAAAAATGATCAATTTCGAATGTGATCTCCATAGAGGTAAAGGATTTGGGAAATATCAATTTTTGGATAAGTTCTAAGAAGGAGTTTCTACATCCTAAGTTTAAGAAATTTTGATTTTTATAGTCGCAAGGGCAAAATGCAACAGTTAAGTAAATCATATACTTCATAAATATAATCGATTAAGGATTGGTGAGTAAAGTTAAGACCTTAATACTAAGTGGTGTATAACTTGATGTTTAGGTATTTAAGAGCTATTTGGAAACAATTGTCTAATCAAGTTACATTAAAATGTTATGGTAAAAGTATATGATCGTTAGTAATGGAATATGCCTAAAGGATGATCTTGGCATACCACAAAAGGTGAAATGTGGAGTAGACATGTCAAAATTGAGGAAAGTAAGAAAGGGGTTCTTACACATTGTCACAACCTAAATTCTAGGCCATCACCGGCGCATGGGCCCAATGGAAATAGCCCACTAAGCCCAAGCAANCATTGTCACAACCTAAATTCTGGGCTATGACCAGCGCATGGGCTCAATGGGCATAGCCCACTAGGCCCAAGCAAGGCTTTTTATGATATCCTATTCCTCATTCCATCCATCATCTTTAAAACCATGTGTTGTAATTCTTAATGATGAATGTTTGAATAATATTTTATAGCAACCGAATATTCATATTTGTATTATCTCAAAGTACTATCATTCATTGCCGTCTCATAAGGGCATCATCATCAATCCAACATATACATACTTCATTTATATCATGACTCTTAGTAGTTTACATTACATATACAGGTACACATATAAAAGACTCTCAACTGTCAGCGGAGTGACTTTAAGTGAAGGTACCGCTATTGAGATGCCATAGTACCTACCAAGAAGATGATCATATGTGGACCCTCAATCTAGCTCCCAATTACCTCCAAATCTGAAAACATGAAGTTTAAAAATGTGAGTATAAAACTTAGTGAGTGAACAGAAGAAGGGAACTAGCAATCAATAAGGAGAACTTGGAAATCATGATGTACTTGTTTCAAAAACAATGCAATTAATTTAATTTCTTACTAAAACCCCTCATTTCAAACTTCGATTAATAACCTTATAGTGTTTCAAAAACCCATGATCAATCCATGAAGTTAAATGGGTGAAAAATGTCAAAATCAAGCAAGGTAGCAAGCATGACAGCAAGTTTCTCGCTATAGCGAGAAACAGTCTTAGTTTGCATATTTTTTGGTTTTTCAAACATATCTCTCACTAAAAAAGTTTAATTGATGTGATTTTTAAACTATTAGAAAGCTAAGAGGCTGGGTTACAACTTTGATGTTTATCACTTTGACCAGTTTTGATCGTAAAGTGGTCAAAATCTTTGTCAAAGTGAGAGCATTACACCAGAATTTTGGAATCACTCGAGAGTTTCTTGTTGCATTTTCGCTACAGCGAGAATCCATTTTCGCTACAGCGAGAATCCATTTTTGGTACAGCAAGAATTCTTTTTCGCTGCAGCGAGAAACAGGGCTAGTTTGTGCCCCCACCACCCGAGAGTTTCTCACTGCAGTGAGAATGCATTCTCACTACAGCGAGATTTAGGGCAGATGACAATTAAGGGATTTTCACTTGCCACAAAATCCATTCCTAACATATTGCACATCAAAGTGAACACATTGACAACAATCAAGTTTCTCATTATTCATTTCAATCACATATTATAGTCATAAACTTTTTATCACATATACATATATAAACACGTACACCACCCCACTTCATTCATCGTCATATGCACTCCCTACTTGCACATAGCTGGGTCATCATCGACTTATGCGCACCCGCTACTCGCATATAGTCGGGTCATCATCAGTTCATGTGCACTCCCACATTGCACATAGCTGGGTCATCATTATCACACAAAGGAGCATCCAAAGCATAACACACAAATCAATATAATGTGATAACACATAAACTATTCATATTGCACATTTCACAAGATAGAAACATTTCATCAAGGGCTTGTTCCCCAAGTTTATTTTTGAAGCAAAAATAAATGAAACTTTCAAATGATTTATTTAAACATGTGGACACTTCCCAAAACATTTTTTTTGAAATGCAAGTTCACTCACTGGTATTTGCTGAATGTTTACTCGACCTCAACTTCGACTATAGCTTCGCATGAAGATGTGAGGTCTGGTTGGAACCTATCACACACCAACATCACAACCAACCCAATTTGCATAAATACAATTCTAAAAGCTATTTCTTAAATCAAGTTCTACTAGTCATCCATAACTAGATTCCAACTACTATTAAATGGCTATCTATTCTCTTTACTCTAATAACTCTATAAATAAATAAATAAACAAACCTCAATAATAAAACAACTCACAACTCCAATTACTAGCCATTACCAACAACCTAAAATTAATCCTCATTCATTACTCACCTTGGTGGATTTGTACTTGAATTCTTTCTCAAGAATACTCAAGCTATCATGGAAAGTCTCTCCCTCTATTTCTAAAATGTTCAACTAGTGAGAGAAAGTGTTGAGAAAAGACTTTTGAGGGTTTTAAGGTGAGAGTGAAAAAGCACAAAAGGTTCTATGAAAAAGTGCTCAAAACCATGAAAATTGAAGCTAAAGAGAGAAAGTTATGCAAGCTTTAGGGGAGGCTTCCATGGAAGATGAAAAAACGTGAGATAGGAGGAAGAAAAATAAGACGTTGCTGGAAATATGAGGAAGCTGCTAAAGAAATGAGATATTTATAGCCTAAGCTTATCCAAACTTCACTTAAATTACGAAAATACCCTTAACAAGTTGGCTTTGTCTTCATCCAACCTTTTATGCAATCCTTTTACTCTTTTGACATTGAGTTAAAGTCCATAATAGTCTAGAAATACTCGGGTTCACGAAAACTTAAAAATTTTAATCCGAGATGAAAAATGACCATTTTGCCCCTACCTTGGAAATCATCATTATTTCTATTTCCTTTGTCATTTTATCCTTATTTTGATCATTCATTTATGTCTTAAGCCTACTTAGGCCTTAATAGCATTAGAAAGCTACTTCTAGGAGCTCACCATGAGAAATGACAAAATTACCCCTAGTTAATGATATCGCGTCTACTTCTAGCTACGAGTCTATAAAATCAAGGTCTCACACACATGGTAATGGTTGTTGACATTTAAATGGATGTGTATATGTATATGTGGAGTTGCTTATGCCATTGATGGAAACAAAGAATTGTTCTTAGCGATTTGAGATTTGAACACAATATCCCTAGTGGTTTGCATATGTGGTATTAGAAGATACTAAATTGAGATAATATACGCTATTGGAAATAATTATGAAAATAGGGGAAGAATAAATTCTAGAATTTTGAAGTAATGATGTGAGCATAAGTAGAATGATCAAGATAGACAAAATTCATGATGATACTAAGTTGAAGTGGTTAAACTATTTGAGTTATAAGATAAAAGAGACAACTAGTTGTGAATACAAAGGAATTGTGGAACACTAGGAGCAATGAATAATTATGTGTGTGGTGTTATATGTATATGGTAAAGTTATTACACAATATGGAAAGATTGTCCTAAGGTAGGATTTATTGATTGATGACAAGTGTTGAGGCATAAGATGAATTTGAAGTATTGGCTTGGCCTATTATATGTGATAAATACAGAAGAATATAAATGGTTATGGAAATCGTGACATAAGATTGGAGGAAAACCAAACGGTTGAGGATGATCAATGTAGTAACCTTAAATGTAGATGAATAGCGTTCATTAAGTAAACTCTAGTAGCCACTACCCCGTAGTGCTAAGAGCACCAAATGTCTAGGATGCATGAATAAGATGTAAAGGGCATGAAGTTGAATTTACAAGCTGAATTATGTTACTTGGACTTGATGTTAAGCTTCGTTAATTGGAGTTTTAAGGTTTTGGAAAAGTATTTATATAAATGAATTGGAAAGTTACTTTATTGCCTTATATATTGACATGTAGGTAAATGAGATAAGAGATTAAGCCTTATTAAAGGCTAAGGAATGAGTGAATGAAAAGTAAGGTAAATAATGGGAGAAATATGGATGTTGCAATGATGAACATAAGAAGCTTAAGAATAATAATCAATGCAAATATACTAAGATAGTTGTGTGGTCCAAATTACGGACAAAGATGCCTTGGGAGATTTGAAACTAATGTCCATTGGAACTGATGAGGTGGAGTGTCATTGGGCATACATTGGATTGTTAAAGTTATGAGTGGTTTTGAAGGTAAGCTCTTGATTGTTTAAGTCCTCAACTGAATTCCACCAAAGGATGTGTTTAAGTGTTTCGAAAGTGTATTGAAAAGCGTAAGAGAATAAATTAGTTAACTTGCCATAAAAGGATCGGAATGGCATGGCCATGAGAGGCTCGTGAGCAACTAGGCAATGTATAGGTAAATGTGCAAGGGAGCTATGATTGGTAGATAAGAGTAAAACTTTAATGATGGGATAACACTCACTGCTTTAGGCAATGAACCATAAGTTATGGGCTTGTATCCAATTTGTGAACACTTTGGTGAGATAATTTGAAGGGGTTCTCACAATGTAAAAACATTAAAGCTCAATAAGCTAATAGTTATATAGCGACGTTGGTGCTCGTGATTGATAAGTTGCGTAATACAAAGGTACGCTGCAAGTCTAAGAATGTTTGGAAATGTTGGTTTAAGACAATGATTGTCTTACCATTATGTAGACCTGATAATGCTACAGTCTTGATACACTTGTGGAGGCAGAGTATACAATGGTAAAGAGTGTTTCTCTCACATGTCTTATTTCATTTTGAGTAATTATCAAAGTAGAATACCTAATAAGGGTAAGCAGGGATTGAACTATGCTTTAAATGCTTAATGAATAGTGGCGATATGCTCTAATTAATTAATATTACCCTTGGTGAGGAAATAGTAGTACACAACAGGATTAGTAGAGATCTACTTAGGAAAGAGATGATGATTTGATATTCAAGTAAGCACGTACGAGTAAAGATTTTGGTAATAAGGCATGATTTAGAGTCAGGATACAAGAATATGAATTGGGACTAAGTAATGTCGAGATCACATAAGAATATAACATATATGTTGGAAGTACAAAAGACAATTAAGAAGTAAAGAAGACTTTTAAGGATTGTGGTATAGCATAAATGTAATGATCAAGCAAAGATAAATTTTCAACAAAATAGTAAGGCATACATGGATACTGAAGGGTAACTTGATGAAAATGATAATTAGTGATTGTGACATGTTTATGACAATGTGGCATAAGGATGAGCGGTAGGATGAAGCTTACACATCTGATTAGAAATGATAAGAAAAAAGTATAAGCATGCAAATTATGTGAAGTTATGCATAGGCTCAATGAGAATTTGTGTGGATTACATAAGAACCAATTTATGGTAGGATGTAAAGTAAATGGCGATTTAAACATTCGAAGGGGTAATTTGGAGTTGATTATACCCTAATATTCATGGATTAAACTTGACCTATGGGAATGAAATGGAAAAGTAAAAAGGGAAACATGAGCTATGATAATATGATGATGAACCTAGGTTATGGATTGGAATGAATAGAGGAAATTTACTTCAAAGTAATTGACGAGGGTTCCTACATGTAGCGATGGATGATGATTCTTAGATGTGTATGTACATACATATATATATGGATATGATTATGTGATTAATTAAAGTGAAGAATTATTTATGGTGATTTCAGTTTTGAATTTGACATGCTTAATGAGTTGTATAGATGACGCGATGATGAGAGTTACCATTAGAAGTTGAGCTAAGTGAGTAAAGGAGAATTCAGGTGCAATAGAGAAAAAATGGATCTTAAGGAATTGGAATTTACATCGTGATTGAGCCATACAAATGGATTAATATGATCAAGATGTAAGGATTAATTAAGTGTTATATCATAGTTAAATTAGACTTCCACAAAGCACTAGTGCCATAGATGGAGAATAAACGATGATAGTACCCTAATGCGAGTAATTTGAGGAATTGATTCAGAAGATGAAACTTAACTTTGTTATTAATGATTCAACATACGAGGAGAAACCAGTTGCTATTCTTGATAGGCAAGACAAAAGCTCCGCTCAAAAGATGTAGCCTCAGTGAAAGTATTATGGCGAAACCACACTAGTGAAGAGGTAACGTGGGAGGCTAAAGAGGAGATGTGGACAAAGTATCCACACCTCTTCAATGCATATAGATGCGCTCTCTTATAGTTCGATTCAAATTCAGGGACCAAATTTCTTTTAGTGGGGGAAAATGCGAGACCTCGACCTTCACAGATTTGTAGCGGAGGTAGACCCTATGATGTGGAGCAGGGGTAGTTTGGTCATTTTCTTAGTGAGCTCCTAAAAGTGTGTTTTCTAATATTATTAAGGCCTAAGTAGGCCTAAAACATAAATGAATGATGAAAATAAGGATAAAAATGACAAAGGAAATGGAAATAATGATGATTTCCAAGGTAGGGGCAAAATGGTCATTTTTCATCTCGAGTAAAAATTTTTAAGCTTTCGTGAACCGATGTATTTCTAGACTATTATGGACTTTATCGTAGTGTCAAAAGAGTAAAAAGATTGCATAAAGGATTGAAGGAAGACAAAGCCAACTTGTTAAGGGCATTTTCGTAATTTAAGTGAAGTTTGGATAAGCTTAGGCTATAAATATCTCATTTCTCCAGTAGCTTCCTCATTTTTCCAGCAGCTTGTTGTTCTTCTTCCTCCCACCTCACGTTTCTTCATCTTCCATGGAAGTCTCCCTTAAAGTTTCCATAACTTTCTCTTTCTAGCTTCAATTTTCATGCTTTTAAGCACTTTTTCATAAAACCTTTTGTGCTCTTTCACTCTCCCACCTTAAAACCCTCAAAAGTCTTTGTTCAGCACTTTCTCTCACTAGTTGGAAGTTTTAGAGAGAGGTAGAGAGACTTGCCATAGTAGCTTGAAAACTCTTGAAAATGAGTTCAACTATAAGTCCACCGAGGTTCCAGCGAGGCCTCACATGTCCGTTAAAAGCAATAATCGAAGTTAGAGTCAATTAAAGATTCAACAAATATCGATGAGTGAACTTGCATCAAAGTGTTTTTTGGGAAATACATATGTGTTGGAATGAAGCATTTAAGTGATTTTACTTGGCTTTTCATTAAATTATGCATGGGAACAAGCCCTTGATAAAAAGTTTTGATGTTGTGAAAGTGTGAAATGTGTAAAAGGATGAATCCATTTGGTCCTATATCATGTTGGTATGTATATATATGAATATATGTTGTGCATTGATGAATAATGTTGCGTGATGATGTTGAACTGTGCGAGTAGGGAGTGCACACATGATGATGTTGAAGTGTGTGCATAGGGAGTGCACACATGATGATGATAGAATGTGCGTGTCACGACCTGGTACTCCCCTCGAGCCCGTGACAACTACCGTGACATCCCGGTAGACATTCGTTACCCGGAGTGCCAACCAGAACCCCGCAAGGCTTTAGTACTATTTTTTTCATCTCCCCTGTGAGTAATCATCTTCAAACCTCGCTTTTAAAGAATTTTAAGCCTTTTCCCTTTCAAAACCATGAAAAAATAATTTTCTTCTCACAGGGGCATTTTCGTCATTTTTCCTCAAAATTTTTTGAACCAGACTAAAGATGTAGTAGATGAGTGGAAAACAGATATTTCATGATTTAAAATAAATTTGGGTGTCTAAAACATTTATTAAAAATGATATTGCAACTATTTGAATAAAATAAAAATATTCAATAAAATATTCTAATTTCTTGTAAAATAATATTTATAGAGTCATCGGTAAATAATTTTTGTAATGTAAAAGCTAAATAAATTCATACGTACTATAATACTAATAACCGGGATATGAAATTTACTTTACAGTGACTCGTGGGCCTACAAGGAACAAAAGTGTAGAAAGGCAGTAAACCTACAATTTTTGGAGTAGTAAAGCCGACTATAATCCTTCACGATATCTACTATCTACAGGCTACCTCGAGACTGAAATGGTTGAAAATGAGGGTGGTGAGATTATAAAATCTCAGTGAGTAAATAGATACCATCTAAACCATCTAAAGTCAAGCAAATGGAGACAGATAAAACAGTTTAACATACTAAAATTCATCACCTTTCAACTTGTTTCAAGCAAATAAAATCAATTCATATAAATCGAGTAATTAACATGGCTTATGAATTTCTTAAAAGCTTTGGCTCTTGCCAAAATCATTCTCATACTCAGTTATCAGGGATACTTTGATCGAGGGCTATCCTAACCGAGTCCGCCAAGGCTGATAAAAAGTTATGTACGCATAAATCATGTTTTTATTTTGAAAACATAGCCCTTTCTTGGCGTTGGCTGAGTTTCCCCTCAAGTGGTGGTTTAACGTGAAGTGAACTCTAAAAGTGTTAGCCTCAAGAGTTATCCACCCGCGCCTCTCATGCTGAGGTAAGAATATAACGGGGTTACCGTGCCCCTCTAATAGGCTGGTCCACAGAATCCGCCCACTGCAATAAGCTAATAATCATCCCACCAATCAATAAAATTCAATAACCTGATATGGCAATTTTATCATTTTCCAGCCTATCAAGGCAAACAACAGTTTATACATTTCAACACAAATACCAATTCAGCCATTTATGCCAATATTGTCATAAGCCAATCAATTAGAACCATAAATTAACAATACATCAAATGGTCTCCAATTACTCTATTTTCAAACCATCACTCAATTTTAAAACAATTTTATGAAATCATTTCATTAAATCACATTTTGTTTATAAAATCAAAAAATTAATCATTTAATTCATTTTCCATAAAATTCACAAAATCGGATAAAAAACACTTTAGATAATTAAGATGATAGTAAGGTTACTCATAGTACTAGGAGTTCAATATACTCCTATTCCTAGTCTTCGGGCACAATCTCTTTACCCTTGTTAGAGGGCTCACCACCTATACATCATACGTGACACGAATTTCAATAAATTGTGTCTATTTATCATAAACTATTTCAGGCTCTATAAATCTATATGAATGCACTAAATGTGATGCAAAATGTCCAAATAGCTGTTTAAATACGGTATTCGACCTAATTCGTACTATTCTCGGTGTAATTGGCTAAAACCTCTAATTTAACTCCAAATCTATTTCTTTCACTTTTTACACTCCAATTATACACAAAATACCTCAATGATTGTGTAAATGATTCAATTTGTCAGTCCGAACCATAGATCACACATGTCTATAAATTAGGTAAAAATTCAGATTTTCATGTCAAAATTTTCCATTAAATTTCTAGCCTCACCAATCATTAAATACCACCAAAATATCATGAAATATCATCAATTTCAGCCTCAAAATCCTCCCTAGAAAATTCGGCCTCTTGAGTTCTAAGCATGAAAAATGAAAAAGAAAGCATGGGTAGTGTAAATCACAATATAAAATCATAAAATTTTACCTTTATTAGCTTAATCCCTTGGAATCCCACACTTTTTCTTCAATTTTCCCACCTAGGGTTTGTGTTCTTTCCTTTCCTCTTCACTTCATGCTTTGGCCGGCCATATGGGTGAGACTAAGAGAGTTTTAAATAGATTTTACAAGGAAATTCTAGAATAATCCAAGCTTGACATAGGGCATGTTTCCATTAGTATATTTGTAATACTTATCCATTAAGCAATCTCCTTTCACCACATAAAATATTTCAATTATCCACAATGTAAAATGTTAATGGCTGAAATCCATGGGCATGACAAGTATTAAGTGGTGTAAAATTTCAAAATTCTAACTTTGCCCCCCGTAAACTCGTAAAATTACTGTTCTACCCCTAGGACTCCAAAAATGTCAGAATTTAAATTTTTCACCTCTCAAACTCAAGTCATACTCCAATGAGTCAAATGTGATCAAAATCTTTTCTAAAAATTCTCATTTTATCCTCGAGTGACAAAATTACCATTCTGCCCCTAGAGCATGAAAATTCCAAATTGACTCCAATTCAGCCCTCGAACTCCAAATCATCATTTTAAGTCATTCTGGGGTTTTAAAATTCTCAATTTCATCTTAAGATCTCTATTTAGACTAGTTCGAGGCTTAATTCAACTTAATAGTACCATTTGATACAATATCGACTTTTGACGATTTTTTGGGGCTTTCCAAGTATGCAAGCATATTGTCAATCATATGAAGGACATGGCAAGTACTTTATAAGGTCGGGCTTGATAGCACTACCCCCCTTAAAATAAAATTTTGACTTGAAAATTTCATTTACTGAACTTAAAGAAAATGTGGGGTATTGTCTTCTCATCTGATGTTCAACTTCCCATGTTATCTCTTCTGTTCGAGCATTCATCCGCAATACTTTAACCACTGGGATGCTCTTATTCATTCTTGTATGTATCCTCATATTTATGTTTACCTCACATTTATGTAGCTTCAATCTTCTTAATCATATTAGTCCATCGCATACGGCTTAATTGCGCTATAGATTACATTTCCTTGATACCATTTCCTTAACTATCTCCCAAAGTCTCTTATGTCCACGCAACTCAGCCTCTAATGGGATTTCTTATCATTACGCTACCTTTATCACTTGTCAACAATCAATAATTCCCATTTCTAAATACTCTTTCCATATTACAACTACTTCCAAATCAATTTTTCTACTAAAGGGGTGTGCACTACAATTTCTATTCAAGCATTTCATAATACATAAGTATCAAACACTTTTTATTTATCCATATATATATATTTAACATCATAGATAAGTCAAATTTGATAACCATTAGTAACCATATTCTCAAAAAGAAAACTCTAGTACTTTCATGATCGAGTACTTATTAAGTAGATCTCGTCTATTACCACGATATATTTAAATAAATAAACCTAATTTTGGATGTATCCTTATGGACTTAATCAATCCTTATAAATCCTAGGTCATAACCAACTTGTTAGTTATACGTCACATACAAACATATCTAACTTGTGTTTCCTTAAATTTTACTCCAAACACTAGATCTCATGGCCTTATTAGTTTATCAATCTAAAAATGAAAATAAACATTTATCTCATCTCAAGTGCACTTTAAAATCAAAGTATCATTTATCAAAATATTTCTAGTATCAACTTCCTTCATCCCTTTTTACCTTAGAAGATTAAATCCATAATCATCCATTTTGAGTCATAGGCTTATGCCAATCAAGGCAAATTTTCACACTTTCAATTACATGAATTTGATTGCACATATTCCATTCTTGTCACGACTCAGAACTTTCATCGGGCCCATGACAACCGCCGCGACATCCCTATGGGCACTTATTACCCGAAATGCGGATCGAAACCCTGCAAGGCTTAGCATCAGCTTCCGCATCTCCCCGGTGAGCGACAGTTATTAAATATCACATTTAAAGAAATTATAAGTCGTTTCGAAATCAAAATAATATAATATTATTTTATGGCTCACAGGGGCATTTTTATCATTTTTTTTCAAAAATACCGAAACTCGCCAAAAACATGATGTGTGGGCGAAAAACACATGTTTCATAATTAAAGTAAATTTAGATGTCTAAAATAATTATTTGAAACGAAATTATAATAATTTGATAAAGTAATAATATTCAATAAAATATTCTATTTAAAAAAAATAATATTTATAGAAAAATCCGTAAATAATTTTTGTAGTGTAAAAGCTAAATATATTCATATGTACTTTAAAGCAGATAACTGAAGTATAAAATATTGTTTACAATGACACGTGGGCCCCCAACTAACCAATAAGGTGAGAATCTATGAACCTACAATTTTGTCGATGCAAGGTTAACTGATGTCCTTGATGCAATCGGCTATCTACCAGCTATCTCAAGCCTGAAATGTAGGGAATTGAGGGTGGTGAGATTATAAAATCCCAGTGAGTAAACAGACACCATCTAAACTATCTATAGGCGAGTAAATGGAGACAAGTAAGATATTCCATTTCATTATGTTTTTCATAACATCAATAATCAATTTACTCAAATAATCAACTTGGTTTATGTATTTCACAAAACTTGGCTCCTGCCAAAATCATTCCCGGGGATGCCTTGGCCTAGGCATCTGACCGAGACCACCAAGGCTGTTAAATGTCTTTACATCCTAAATTCTAGCCATGCCTTGGCGTTGGCTGAGTCTCACTCTCACGTGGTGCTCCACGTGAAGTGCACTCAAATCGTTACCTCTAGAGAAACCCTACACACGGCTCTCTAATCAAGGTAAGGTATATCTGATTCTATGGCCCCCCTCTTAGGCTGGTCCACAAAACCTCCATTGCAGGGATTATGAATTATTTTATCTACCACCTGATTTGTAAAATCCTTTTCTACATGATATGGCAATTTATCGCAATCTAGCCTCTCAAGGCTGAATACATAGTATATATAATTTTGATACAAACACAGACTTTGCCATTCATGCTCACGTATTGCTATAAGCCATATAATTTAAAACACAATTTATAACGCAAGCGAGCAGTCTCTAATTACTCTACTATCAAAATCAGTATTCAATTTTTCAAAAAATTTATAAAATCACAATTTTCCTTAAAATATAGCAATTTACCATTTAAACCCATTTTCTATAAAATCACACAATTGAATAAAACTACTCTAGATAATTAAGATGATAATAAGTTTACTCACAGGTTTCAAAAGTTCAGATTTCGGGTGTACTCAGCTTAGTGATCCCCAAGCGTTTTCCTTGCCTTTGTCGAAGGGCACACCACCTTGACACAATATAAAATCAAGGATAATCATTGCCTCAAACCAGTATTTCCAAGAATACTTATGCTTGTTCCCATCCTCATACTTATGTGACATGTCAGTCATGAGTCTAACTTGACTGTATAGCCATTTGCTCCTTAAGCTTTAATGTTTTCTCATTGCGAAAAGTTTTTCGAATTTATCACATCAGAGTATTCATAAGGTGGATACATATCCATATTTTATAGTTCAAGGTCTAACTTAGCGAACAATGTCTCGTCATTAAAGTTCTACCCTTATCTATCGATCATAGCTCCCTTGCACACTTACCTATACATTCTTGGGTTACTTACAAGCCACTCATGGCCATCCAACTTTTGACCTCTTATAGTAAGTCAAACTAATATATTCTCTTATGCTTTTCCATACGTTTCCTATAATAAAGTTTCATTGAGAACTTAAACAATCCAAGGCTTATCTTCAAAGTCACTCATAACTTTAGTCATTCATTGCATGCCCAATAACACTTTAGCTCACTAACCCCACTGAACATTATTTCAAAATCTCCCAAGGCGTCCATGTTCTTAATTAGGATCATACCATCTAACTTACTATAATTACATTAATTATCCTTAAGTCCTTATGCTTAGCCTATCAACATCCATATCTCCCCCTCCTTCATGTTATTGGCTTTGTTAAAGTATATATGGCTTTTTAACCTTTCACACTACATTCTACATTTATGCCAAGGCACTCTTAATTTCATGTCAAACCTATTGTCATGTAACCATAAATTAAGGTAAGCTCCCCTATGGAATATCTCCTTCCATATGATGCATGGGGATCACAAGATGTATAACTCCAAGTGTATGCCTACATATTGATAATCTCCATATATTTCATGATTATGGAAACCACAATTTTCAAAACTATCTTTTTATCGCAAGTTTGCGATTAGAACATTAATCTCCACATATACGTATACACGCACATTCAAATGTCCATATTCCTCATTATGTATACGGGTATCTATTTTCAAATACCTTCAGACTAATTTCTCTTTGTTCATTTCGAATGGTATGTTTAAGTTTCCTTGTACTATATATCATTGCATCATAATGTCATCCCCATTGAATTATAATCTATTATGCGTGTATGCTTTATAATCCCATTGATACTTCAAAGATTTATCTTAACTTGATCATTGCATCTTATGCAATACCACAATTCCTAAGAGTCATCCTTTTTCCTCGATTATTCTTCATGCCTCTATATTATTTTGTATCCTTCTTGCATTTCGATATTGATTTGTCACTTAAAACTCAGACTCATTTAAATCAGTATGCCTCAAGCATCTTCGAATTCTAATTTCCATAATATATAAGGAAAGTTTCATTATCTAACTTCATTATCAAGGTCAACTTCAATCATCCTTTGTTCCACTCTTTCATATGAATATAACATCATTCTTCCTTAACCAATTTACAAATTGCACTTGTTGCAAAACTTGAAACTAGATTCTCCTTAAGTACTTTTCAATATTAATACTAATATCACTCTCAACTTACAGCTTCCTTTTTATAACCGCATAACCTAATGCTTGCTTTCACGAGATCCATGGTAGAACTTCTTTTGAGTATTTCCTTAGGGATATCTATCTTAAACTTATGTCTCACAACATGTGATCACTTAACCCGTAACTTAGCCATTTATGTGGCATCCCCTTTGGGGCCTACTCCGAAGTATTGTTACGTCTGGGTCCCCATCACTTGACTTACTTGCATACGCCGCGTCGAAGGGCAGCACGACAGGCCCTGCAGGACCTTCTCGCTAAGTTTCAAACCCCAAACCTTTTGCTTCCCCCCTCGAAGGGAACGCCTTTAACCATTTCAGCTTTATATCAACATAATCGACCTTGTGTTGTTACTAGCCCCTTTTTATTCAACTGAGTCGAGACAAGAATTATAAATTCTCATAGCAACACTTTACATTAACTCATTTACCATGCCACACTTGTAATTCGTTATTCATACTTCATCACTTAACATTGATATTCCTTATCGATATCTCATACCTTCATCTTTCTTTACACTTATATTCACAATCCTCATAGAATCAAAAATCCATTATAAGTGTCACTTATATCCTTTCAAATTTGTAGCTGCAACTGAAATTTCAAATTTCACCTTTTCCATAAGAAATTTTGAAGTCACTTATCAGGTATTGTAGTTGCCCATACCATTGATGAATTTCTACGTCAATTCTCAGTAATTATATAAGGCAACTAATCACACCGCTAAGGTGAATGCCCCTCCTCAATGATTATACCACTAATCCACTTCTGTCCTACCAAAAAGGTTCCCATATACATATATCCAGTCATTTAAACAACTACTTCATTCACATTATATAAAATAAAAGTCAACTCTTAATTCCTGTATACAGGTGGTTACTATTTCCTTTATACTACATCTATCTAGAGTTAAAGTAGTACAACTTTAACAAAACACTAAGTATCTTTAGGGCCATCATCACCTTGATCCTCTTTCGGATTCTCTTGGAGCTTTATCTCTTTGTTTTTTTTTTTTAATCTGAGCCTGTTGGATTTTCCTACATTCCTCAATTTCTTTCAAAATGAAATTTTGTTATGCCTTCATTAACGTCGTTACTGTCAACACTTTCATAAGTCTCACTAGTACTAGCGTTTTCCTTTATCCGAACCTTCGCTCCCAAATCCGATGGAGTCCAATTAATAGGAACTCTAAATGGATATCTTTCTAGATTACTGGGTTCAGAACGACATCGGCTTTCAGTGGTGGAATCTATTCATCCCTTACTAGTACAATGTGAGGTATCAGAATCACTGTTTCTCCTAGGCATTGTAAGTGCTATCCATGCACCAGAACCTATATGTAACCAAATGGTAATTTCTTGATCATTTATATCCGACAAGGACAAGTAGGTTTCTATATGCAGATGTATCTATCCAACAAAATCTAATCTAACTTAACTTAACTTGGGGCCACACTGACATTATAGTTTTTTTTTAAAAACAACTTTAAAACCAAATATTCTGGCCTTTAAAACCAAATGCTCTGATACCACTCGAATTGTCACGACCTGGTACTCCTTTCGAGCCCGTGACAACCGTCGCGACGTCCCGATAGACATTTGTTACCCGAAGTGCCAATCGGAATTTCGCAAGGCTTTAGTACCATTTTTTTCATCTCCCTTGTGAGTAATCATCGCCAAACCGCATTTTTAAAGAATTTTAAGCCTTTTCCCTTTCAAAACCATGGAAAAATAATTTTCGCCTCACAGGGGCATTCTCGTCATTTTTCCTCAAAAATTTTCGAACCCTACTAAAGATGTAGTAGATGAGTGAAAAACACATATTTCATGATTTAAAACAAATTTGGGTGTCTAAAACATTTATTAAAAATGATATTGCAACTATTAGAATAAAATAAAAATATTCTAATTTCTTGTAAAACAATATTTGTAAAATCATCGATAAATAATTTTTGTTATGTAAAAGCTAAATAAATTCATACGTACTATAATACAGATAACCGGCATATGAAATTTATTTTACAGTGACTCATGGGCCCATAAGGAACAAAAGTGCACAGAGGCAGTAAACCTACAATTCTTGGAGTAGTAAAGCTGACTATAATCCTTGACGATATTTGCTATCTACAAGCTACCTCAGGCCTGAAATAGTTGAAAATGAGGGTGGTGAAATTATAAAATCCTAGTGAGTAAACAGATACCATCTAAACCATCTAAAGTTGAGTAAATGGAGACAGATAAAATAGTTTAACATACTGAAATTCATCACTTTTCAACTTGTTTCAACCAAATAAAATCAATTCATATAAATCGAGTAATTAACATGGCTTATGAATTTCTTAAAAGCTTTGGCTCGTACCAAAATCATTCTCATACTCAGTTATCAAGGATACCTTGATTGAGGGCTATCCCAACTGAGTCCGTCAAGGCTGATAAAAAGTTATGTACGCATAAATCATGTTTTTATTTTGAAAACATAGCCGTTCCTTGCAATTGGATGAGTTCCCCCTCACGTGGTGGTTCGACATGAAGTGAACTCTAAAAGTGTTAGCCTTAGGAGTTATCCACCCACGCCTCTCATACTGAGGTAAGAATATAACGGGGTTATCGTGCCCTTCTAATAGGCTGGTCCACGAAACCCGCCCACTGTAGTAAGCTAATAATCATCTCACCAATCAATAAAATTCAATAACATGATATGGCAATTTTATCATTTTCCAGCCTATTAAGGCAAACAATAGTTTATACATTTCAACACAAATGCCAATTCAGCCATTCATGCCAATATTGTCATAACACAATCAATTAGAACCATAAATTCACAATACATCAAATGGTCTCCAATTACTCTATTTTCAAACCATTATTCAATTTTAAAACAATTTTATGAAATCATTTCATTAAATCACATTTTGTTTATAAAATCAAAAAATTAATCATTTAATTAATTTTCCATAAAATTCACAAAATCGAATAAAAACCACTTTAGATAATGAAATATCATTAAATTTTCCATTAAATTTCTAGCCTCACAAATCATTAAATACCACCAAAATATCATGAAATATCCTCAATTTCAGCCTCAATATCCTCTCTAGAAAATTCAACTTCTCGTGGTTTTGTGAAGAACAAAAGGATTCCTTGCTAGATTTTCATACTTTCCATTACCAAACAACCAAAAACACTTAATTAGCTTCAAATCTAGCAAAATCAATGTTCAAAACCTCTGCTTTCAAATTCGACCAGCATGGGCTCATCATGCAAACTTGAGTTCTAAGCATCGAAAATGAAAAAGAAAGCATGGGTAGTTTAAATCACAAGATAAAATCATAAAATTTTACCTTTATTAGCTTAATCCCTTGGAATCCCACACTTTTTCTTCAATTTTCCCACCTAGGGTTTGTGTTCTTTCTTTTCCTCTTCACTCCATGCTTTGGCTGGCCATATGGGTGAGACTAAGAGAGTTTTAAATAGATTTTACAAGGAAATTCTAGAATAATCGAAGCTTGACACATGGCATGTTTCCACTGGTCCATGTGTAATACTTATCCATTGAGCAATCTCCCTCCACCACATAAAATGTTTCAATTATCCATAATGTAAAATGTTAATGGCTGAAATCTATGGGCATGACAAGTGGTAGGTGGTGTAAAATTCTAAAATTCTAACTTTGCTCCCGTAAACTCGTAAAATTACTATTTTGCCCCTAGGGTTTCAAAAATGTCAGAATTTAATTTTTTCACCTCTCAAACTCAAATCATACTCCAATGAGTCAAATGTGATCAAAATCTTTTCTAAAAATTCCCATGTTGTCCTTGATTGATAAAATTACCATTTTACCCCTAGAACATGAAAATTCCAAATTGACTCCAATTCAGCCCTTGAACTCCAAATCATCATATTAAGTCATTCTAGGGTTTTAAAATTCTCAATTTCATCTTAAGATCTCTCTTTAAACTGGTTTGAGGCTTAATTCAACTTAATAGTACCATTTGGTACAATATTGACTGTTGACGATTTTTCGGGGCTTTCCAAGTATGCAATCATATTGTTAATCACATAAAGGACATGGCAAGTACTTTATAAGTTCAGGCTTGACAGTGCGAGTATGGAGTGCACATGACAATGAATGAAGTGGGGTGGTGTACGTGTTTATATATGTTTATATATGCATATGTGATAGAAAGTTTATGATTATAATATGTGATTGAAATGAATAATGAGAAACTTGATTATTGTCAATGTCTTCACTTTGATGTGCAATATGGTAGGAATGGATTTTGTGGCATGTGAAAATCCCTTAATTGTCATATGCCCTGAATCTCGCTGCACCGACAAACTCTCGGGTGGTGGGGGCACAAACCAGCCTTGTTTCTCGCTGCAAAGAAAAAGAATTCTCGCTGTAGCGAGAAATTCTCGAGTGGTTCAAAATTTTCCAATGCAGTACGTTTGTTTTGACATAGATTTTGACCACCTTTCGGTCAAAACTGGGCAAAGTGGTAAACATAAAAGTTGTATGCCAGCATTTTATCTTTCTAATGGTCTAAAAATCATATCAATTCGACATTTGTAGTTGGAGATATGTTTGAAAAACCGAAACATATGCAAGCCAAGAATGTTTCTCGCTGCAGCGACAAACTTGCTGTCATGCTTGCTACCTTGCTTGATTTTGACATATTTTTGATCCATTTAACTTTATGGATTGATCACGGGTTTTTGCAACACTATGAGGTTATTAATCAAAGTTTGAGATGAGGGGTTTTTAGTAAGAAATTAAATCAATTGCATTGTTTTTGAAACAAGTGCATCATGATTTCCAAGTTCTCCTTATCGATTGCTTGTTTGCTTCTTATGTTCACTCACTGAGTTTTATACTCACATTTTTAAACTTCATGTTTTCAAATTTAGAGGTAGTTGGGACCTAGATTGAGTGTCCCCATATGCTCGTCCTCTTGGTAGGTGCTATGGCATCTCAGTAGCGGTACCTTCACTTAAAGTTACTCCGCTGACGGTTGAGAGTCTTTTGTCTGTGTACACGTATAAGTAATGTAAACTGCTAAGAGTCATGTTATAAATGAAGAATGTATATGTTGGATTGATGATGATGCCCTTATGAGACAGCAATAAATGACAGTACTTATGAGATAAATCAGATATGAATATTCGGTTGCTATAAAATATTACTGAAACATTCATCGTAGAGAATTACAACACATGGTTTTAAAGATGATGGATGGAATGAGGAACAGGATCTCATAAAGAGGCTTGCTTAGGCCTAGTGGGCTATGCCCACTGAGCCCATGCACCGGTCATAGCCCGAAATTTAGGTTGTGACAATTATCACTCAAAGCATAACACACATATCCCCATAATAGAGGAACAGATGGTTTCATTATATCGCATATTCTACCACATAAAAACATTTCATCAAGGGTTTGTTCCCATGAACGTTTTAAAGAAAAGTCTGATAAAACATTTCAAATGATTCAATTAAACACGTATGCATTTATCCCAAACATTTTATTGCAAGTTCACTCACCTTACGATTGCGGGATACTACATCATTAGTAGTTCGGAGGCGTATCTAGCTATTTTTACTTGCCGATCGTTCGTTATTTCCTCTAGCATGCCACCATAGTACACTGTCTTTACTTTTGCACTTCCTAGCAACAATCCAAATTCAATATCTTTACTGTACATCATTTCTACTTCTCTTTTTCATTCAATCGTGAATCCTTATTCAACAAACTTACATCTTGACACATTTTTACCAAAGTTGCCTTTATCCTTTGCTTGCGTAATTCTTTAATTATAATTACTGGCAACTCATTGATGACTCTAGCACATATATTAATCTTTTCTACAGATATTTATCAAGTTCAACCATCATTTCCACACAAATAACCTAGCATATGGCAGCAATTATGAATTTACTTCCATCAAACATTTTCTACGTCTACATGTACTACCATTCTCATTTACATGTTGCCACCAAGCATAACATCAATATTCATTTATGCATACCAACACCCACAACCTTGTAAGCCTTTTCTAGCAACACATATCCACACATATCCAAACTTTCAATTAATATCATTGCCTTCCAACCATACCCATGATTTCACAATAACACTACATATTGCACATAATCATTCCCACAATATTAAACCAATCATATGCTTCAAATTGTAGCATTAAGCTTACCACTTGGTTTTAGCTTGGATTTCACCCAACAAAATTCATAATTTGCTCACACCCATGAACACCATAGCTGCCACAAATGGTTCACACATTATTACTCCAAAGATTTAACCAACCGAGAGCTTAAAACACAAAAATCCTTACCTTATGTTTCTTGAATCTTGAGACCCACTTGAAATTTCTTCAATTACTCTTCAATCACTTACTACCCAAGCCTCCCACTTCTCTCTCCTTTCTTTTCTTAGCCTATTCTCTCTATTTTTCTTTTCAAATGCAAGGTGGTAAGGTGAAAATAGCATGGGAGCATGAAAATGGCATGGGAGCATGAAGAAGAAGAAGAAATAATCTACTGGAGAAAATAAGAACCGGTCATGGGTAAGGAAGAAAAGAGTCATAGTTTGGAAGCTTTGACCAAACTAATGGCAAAATTACCATTTTACCCTATAAGGTTTTCACCATTTTTAATTGTATCCTCCCACAATCTTTTAAATTTCAATTTCCTTCTATTATCTTCTTTTACACATGTACAACTAAAATATAAAGTTCGTACTCCAACGCAGTGTCCCCATAATATTTAAAATATTTACTTACCCGCGTTAGCTTTATTTAATAAGGACACGCGGGCCCCATTAACGTAATTTTCCTCTGAAATTTCCTCGTTCTTCTTCTCCTCCACTTAGATTGACCATATACTCTTTCTTCATGAAAAATTTCAACATTGAATAAAATATTAATATTTGAATAATATTTTATTAATAAAATATTATTTTATTCCAAAATTTTTCACTTATTTTTTTAGCACCCAAAATGTCTTATTATGCCTCGATTAACTTCTAAATCACTTTTTATCTCTCTAATTCTTTCTTGATAAAAATATTATTATTTTATTATTATTTATTCACGTACAGAATATTTTCTCTAAACTATTCTTTTCGTTTTTCATCACTTTTAAACACTCTAATTAACCTCAATTGGCATCCGATAAGCTTTATTAGCCACCTTATCAAAGTATGGGGTATTACAAAACTGGACAAGGTCGTTAACCAAAAAGTTTTATGCCTATCTCTTAAATTTTGAATGGCTCAAGAATTATGTCAATTGGATTTCTTTATTGAAAGATATGGTCCAAATACCACATCATATTCAGTCCATGTATACTGTTACAATGCTAAAAATTTAGCAAATATTTTGACCACAATTCGATCAGAACTAGGCAAAGTGGTAAACATAAAAGTTGTAGCCCTTCTTTTTAGCGTTCTAGTGGTCCAAAAATCACTTCATTTGAAGTTCTGTAGAGAGATATATGATAAAAATACCACAACATATACAAATGAAGCCATCACCAAATTTGCACGGATTTTAATCAAATGAGCCTTTTTCATCAAATTTCCTACAAAAGCAATAAAAGAAACTAGCAATTACTACTCTTAAAGTAATTTAAAACAAAATAATATAAAATTAAACTAAAATAATTTAAATTAACTACTTAACATGTAATTAAACTTAAACTAGAAAAACACCTAAAATACTAAAATTTGAACCTAAACTCTAAAAAATCTAGCTATTTAACCCCCCAAAATGTGTCAAAATAACTCTATATAATAGAGTTATCAAGAGTGGCGGCACTCAAGAGAAACACTATTAGTTTAGTTTCTTTTTTTGCCTCAGAAAAAGTGTATAAAATGTCTGGGTTTAGTTTTATTGTTATGCTTATTAAAATTTGTAAAATAAATACTCAATATTATAACAATTATAATATTTAACTAATGCCTAATTAAGCTCTTTTAACTAGGTCCTTAGTAGTTAAAACCTAGAATTTGATTTAAGTCTAACTTAAATCATCACACTCTCAATTTAATCCAAATTGCAACCTATGTGTGACCCATTAGGTTCCTAATATATTGGTAATGGAATTGAATTATAATTTTATTAATTAATTAATTAATTTATATGAATCATATTCAATTTCATAGACCAAAATTGGCATCTAGAAATACATCAAGGCCACCTAATTGTTAGGAGAGTCAAAGGATTCTTATTAGTGTGATTCATTCCCTCATCATATATCCCATAAATGATAAGAGCTTGGTGTAGTGCTTACTCTTATTGACCTCCATATTTGTTCTTACAATTAGATTGTTAGCTTTATGGAGACTTATGAAACTCATTTTATAATCTCCTAATCACCTTGGCCAAGGATTTGATTAAGCTAATATTACGAAACGAGAGTGCATGTGTAGGATGTAAATGGTCTCAAGAGTGAGATTCTTAAGAAGGCATATTTGTCAACTTATGTAGTGCATCCCAAATCCACCAAGGTGTACCATGATTTGAGAGAGGTATACTAGTGGGAAGGTATGAAAAGAGATGTAGCCAAGTTTATAACAAAGTGTTTAGTATACCAGTAGGTTAAGGGGGAGCATATGCTAGTAGGTTAAGGTGGAGAATCAAAGGTTCGTAAGGTTCTTACAACCTTTACCCGTTCTCGAGTGAAAGTGGAAACATATATCAATGGATTTCATGATGAGACTACCTCAAACTAGCAAGGGATATGATTCCATTTGGGTTATCGTGGATAGATTGACCAAGTTCATGCATTTCTTATCATTGAAGGTCACATATGGGGAGGCACAATATGCAAAGTTGTACATTGAGGAGAAAGTGTGATTACATGAAGTTCCAATTATTATAGTCTCAAATAGAGGTACCTAGTTTACTAGTTAATTTTGGGATAAATTCCAAGAGGCGTTGGGGTCTAAGCTTAACTTTAGCACTACCTCTCATCCATATACTAGTGGACAATTTGAGAGGACCATACAGCCTTTGGAGGATATGTTACGGGCTTGTGTTGTTGACTTTGGAATCACTTGGGATCAACAGTTGCCTTTGATAAAGTTCACCTATAATAATAGTTGTCAAGCTAGGATTGAGATGGCGATTTATGAGGCACTATATGGGAATAAGTGTAATAGGCTATTGCTTAGTTTGAGGTTGGTGAACAAAAACTCCTTGGACCGGATATGGTTCAAGATTCCATCAACAAGATTCGAATAATTTGAGATAGATTCTTGATAGCTTAAAGATGACTAAAGTCCTATGCTGACCATAGACATCGAGATTTGGAGTTTAAGGTGGGTGCCCATGTATTCTTGAGGGTTTCACCTACCAAGGCTATTATGAGATTTGGCAAGAAGGGCAAGCCAAGATCAGGATATATTAGACCATTTAAGATTCTAGAAAGAGTTGGTGCAGTAACTTATAGATTAAAGCTACCCCTAGATCTTTCTAGTATTCAATCACTGTTCCATGTGTCCAAACTATGTAAGTACAACTCCAAACCAACTAATGTGATTCATCAAAAAGAGATTCAATTGGAAGATGACCTACCATATAAGGAGATGCTAGTTGAGATTTTGGATAGGCAAGTTAAGCAACTTCGCACAAATGATGTAGCTTCGGTTAAGGTCCTTTGACACAATCACTCCAGCAAAAAAGTGACTTAGGAGGCCGTGGATGAAATACGAGTGAAGTACCTTCACTTATTCCAGAATTGAGGTTAGTAACTAGTTGCCTAAATTCAAAGATGAATTTTCTTGAAAAGGAGAAAATGTCAAACCTCATTTCTTAAATTACGTTAAAATTGTAACCTAACTTGTTGAGCTATCAATTTAGTGTTTTTGGACTTAAATTTTGGATTATGTTGATTTAGATATTCATGTTTTGATAACCAAATGTGTTTAGTTGAAAGTTATGGCTTTTGAAGGGTCAAATGGGTTGGTTTTGAACTCAAAAGTAGCATTGTGTACCAAATCTATCAATGCATGCTCATCATGTATCGATAGATCAAAACCTAAAAATGATTTTGAAAACATGTATCCATAGATGAATTGATTTATCAATATATGGCCAAATCTATCAATAGATTTGGTCTAGACTAGAAAAAATAAGGCATTTTGGTCTTTTCTCACTCATTTTAAAAGCCCTCAACCCTTTGACTTTTCCCCATATTGAAAAAAGGAGGCTTTCCTGTGAAAACCCAACCACCTTTTTCCTCTTTTCTCTAAACTCTCATCTTTTAATAAATCCATGGATTTCAAGCCTTCAAAAATCATTTTCAAGATTGGATTTTGATTCCAAGGACTATGGAAAATAAAGCTCTTTTGTTTGAAGCCTCTAAACTTAAGGTTTGATTTCCAAAAATTTGGATTCTCAAAAATTTGTTTTTGCTTATGAAAACTTAGGTTTTGAGTTTGTTTTGGAAACTCACAAGTTCACCAAGGTAAAGTTGTCTTAACTTTAGGTAGAAGTAGACTCAAATTCTTTAGTTAGAGTTAGATTAGTTATTAATTTATGGATTAAAATACTGTTGGAAAATATTTATGGAATAATAGATGATTATTAGCCTAGTATTATGTTATAAAACTAAGTACTACTGATGAAAAACTTCATGATAAGTGTTGTGGAGAAAGTTTGAATTTTTGGAAAACAGAGTATTTGACGATGGGTGCTAGAGAGTAAGGCTTGCTTCTTTGATATGGGTAAATGTAACATTTTTAATTATTTTAGTATAATTAAGCATGCCTATTCTACAACCTTGCATATGAATGAATTTCAATGAGTTTGTGCTGTGAACAAATGTTTACAAGTATGTTTTAATGAAAACTATAGACTAAGTATATATAGTCTACTATGTATTACGTTAGAGCTTGGGGAACAAGCCTTTAAAGTTTTGTCATCTCAAACATCTCGTTTGTCTATGATTGATGTACAATTGATGGTTTTAAATGTTAATGTGAGAATTGATTTCTCTTTGGTGAGGCCATGGTAGTTATGGTCATATATCTTGAAATTGTTAATATGGTTAATTGGCTCTTGTTCTATTTATGTCTCCAACCTTATGTTAATTTGGTGATGGGTTTCACCTTTTGATTGTATGTATATTATGAACATTGGATTGTTGTAATGTGGTAGTTGGAGCCTATTGATAACTCTAGTATATAGAGTTATTTTGACATATTTTGGGAGCTTAAGTAGCTAGGTCTTTGAGATCTTAGGTTCAAAATTTAGTATTATAGTTGTTTTTCTTAATCAAGTTTGATTACATGTTGAGTAGTTTAATTTAAGTTATTTTAGTTTAATTTTATGTTATTTTGTTTTAAGTTACTTTAAGAATAGTTATTTAAGTTTGATTACATGTTAAGTAGCTTAATTTAAGTTATTTTAGTTTAATTTTAGGTTATTTTGTATTAAAGTACATTAAGAATAGTTATTATTGGTTTCTTTTGTTGTCATTAAAGGACATTTAATGAGAAAGGTTCATTTGATGATAAACCACAGAAGTATGGTGATGGCTTCATTTATACATGCTGCAGCATTTTAAAAATAACTTGAGTTACAGAAGTCTAATTGATGCGATTCTTAAGCCAACAGAACATTAAGAGACAGGATACAACTTTCATGTTTACCACTTTTCCTAGTTTGGATCAGATAGAGGTGAGAATCACATTGGAAGAGGCTAGATTGTTGTAGTTCTGCACAAGGCAGCAAATGGATTAAAGATCGCGACCTTGAGTTGCTCAAGGCTGCGGTGCCGAGGAGGCCAAAGCTGCAGCACTGAGGAGAGTTCAGCCACGGCGCTAGAGGAAGTGATGTCTCCATAGTGCCATCTGAGAGTTAAAGGCTGCAGCGCTGAGAATGTAGTGTCACGGTGCCGTGGCACTAATGAGGGCAACCCCGGACGTTAGGAAGATTTCTAGAAACAAAATGTTTTGTTGGAACTCGAAAATTAGGTTTCTTTAGAGCATTTGAGAGAGAATTGAGATCAAAAGATTCTACTATTAGTTTCTATCTCTACTTATGTGTTTCTCTTCTTTTTTTTTTTTGACTTGGATCACGGCCAAATTTCTTTGGATGATGTTTTTATTAGTTATTAGGAGCTAAATTATCGTTCTAGGATTATGATGGGTTTCAACATGTAATCTAAATATTTACTTTTTTATTTACTACGAATGGATATAGTTTTGCTTATTCAAATCTGTTCTTAATGCTTTTGATTCTCTGGCCAACAATTAATCGATATGTGAATCTAATTGAGACTCGACAAAGTGTTTTAGATTGGACTAAGATTTGAATAATGTATATTCACGTCACTTAGGTGATCTAATTCGCAATTAAGGTAGACATACACTTGAAAGACATACATAGCCAAATTAGAAAACTAGCTTAATGAACCTTATTTGATTGATTGTTATCGACATATAGTGATCCAATTAAGTTAGGTATTTACGCAAGCATCTCAACGGAGACTTGTGAATAGCTTTGGATTCTAGGTTAGCAAATCACCCATGAATGTAAATAATAAGAAAAGTTTGTATCAGATGAATTGTTGAATGAACCCATTATCCTAGGTTTTAATCTATTGCCTTTCTCTAGTGAATTTTAGTTTTTGTTAATTAGTTTAGTTTTTGATTGAATTTAGTTTTAATTAATTGTCAACAAAATCGAGTTACTTGAATCAGATTAATTTGTCATAATTTTAGTACTTAGTAAACAATTAGGAGCAAATCTTTACAGGATACGATTTTGGACTTACTATCGATATTACTTGTTCGATACGTACGCTTGCTTGTGCAAAATCGACAACAAGTTTTTGATGTCGTTACTAGGGATTTGTTTTCTTATTTATTTTGCTAATATTAAAATTCAACAAATTAGTCTTAATTTCAGGTTTTCTTTCTCTATTTTTCAATTTCTTTCCGTCGTTGTATGAGAAGAGAAAAAAGCTTAGAGATTATATGTTGTGATCTAGAGACAGAGAGAACATTCTGAAGACTTCGATGAGAAAATCAATAAGGTTTTGCTGAAATGAATGCAATGGCTTATCGACAGGGTGAGCAGCAAATCTAAGAGTGAGTACTGGATGAAAATCATTGCTTAAAGGATTATGTGGCCCAGTGGTACAAGGGATCCCACCGAGCATTTGAAGGTCAGCTATTCAAGCCAAGAATTTCGAGATTAAGTGAGCCATCATCACTATGATCCAAACTTCAATTTAGTTTAGGGGTCTTCCAAATGACTATCTAAATGCCCACATTTCAAATTTCTTTGAGATAAATGACACCTTTAAACATAATGGAATCACGGATGATGCAATTCATTTAAGGCTTTTCCTTTTTTCATTGAGAGACAAAGCTAATGTGTGGTTGAATGCACTCCCTATTGCATCCATTATAACATGGGATGACATTGCTCAAAAGTTTCTTGTCAAGTTCTTTCCTCTAGCTAAGATAGCAAAAATGAGGAATGATATTACATCGTTCATGTAGCTAGATTCTGAATCATTGTACAAGGCTCGGGAAGGATATAAGGATCTACTAAGGCATTGTCCTCATCATGGTCTTCCAAAGTAGCTTTAAGTGCAAACGTTCTACAATGGATTTAGTTGTCATGTTCAAACCACCATTGATGAGGTATATGACCTGTTGGAGGAGGTGCCATTGAACAATTACCAATAGCCAGTAGAGTGATCAATGCATAGGAGAGTAGTTAGAGTTTATGATATGGATGCCATTTCAACATTATAAACATAGGTAGTATCTCTAACCAAGAAACTTGATTCTTTTGGTTCCAACTCAATTCAAAATCCTTTGGTAGTTTGTGAGTATTATGTAGATGGGCATGCTAGGAATCAGTGTTTAGTTAGTTTAAAGATAGTTTAGTTTATGGGAAATAGACAACAGAACAACCCTTACTCCAACACCTATAACTCTAGGTGGAGAAACCATCAAAACTTCTATTTGGGATAATAATCAGGGATCCCTTTAGCTCTAAAGCTGAACATGCCTCTTGGGTTCCAACGACAAGCAAGAGTGCCTACCCCAAAAAAGAAACCATCTACAGAAGAATTACTGATGCAATTCATGGCAAAGAATGATGCTTACATAGCAAAGAATGATGCCATCATTCAAAGTCAAGCAGTTATCATTCAAAGTTAAGTGGAATCAATTTGAAATCGTTATACACAAGTGGATCAACTTGCCAATGCCATCAATAATAAGCCTCAAACGACCTTACCTAGTGATACTGAACCGAATCACAGAAGAGAAGAAAAAGAGCATTGCAATGCAATCACCCTTAGGAGCAAAAAAGAGGCTAGAAGTAGTAGCAAGCAAACCAAACATCATGATAAGCCTATTGAGAATGAGACAATGGTTGAGAATGCTAACAAGCAATTTCAAGAGAAAGATACAAAAGCAAGCCCACCACCACCACCTTTTCCTTAGCGATCTTGAAACAAAAGTTGGATAATCAATTTAAAAAATTTTTAAAGGTGTTTAAGAAGCTTCACATTAGCATTCCTTTTGCAAAAGCTTTAAAGCAAATGCCTTTTTTTGTGAAGTTTTTGAGAGACATCTTGACCAAGAAAAGGAAATTGGAAAACTTTGAAACGGTTTCACTTATTGAGGAGTGTAGTTCTATAATCCAAAATAAGCTCCCACTAAAGCTAAAGGATCTAAAAAGTTTTTCTATCCCTTATACTATTGGCAATTTTAAATTTTTTAAAGTTTTGTGTGATTTGGGTGTTGGTGTTTTAATTATGCCTTTGTCGATTGCTAGGAAACTTGGATTTAATGAGATACAACCTCCTATAGTTTCTTTGCAATTAATAGACAAAACCACTAAGTACCCGATTGGGGTTATAGAAGACGTGTTGTTTAAAGTTGGGCATCTCTACATTTCGGTGGACTTCATTGTGCTTAAGATGAAAGAGGATCTCGAAATTCCTCTAATCTTGGTACGTTCATTCTTGGCTACAGCACGTGCAATCATTGATGTAAAGGAAGGTAAAACAACATTTAGAGTTAGAGATGAGGCAGTTGAATTTACTTCTTTCAATGCAACCAAGTACCCTTCACTCACATATCATTACTATTAAATGGACTTCGTAGATGAAGTTAAAGGTAATCCTACTCCACCACCTACAAGTAAGCATGCACCAATTCTTGAGTTAGAGCCACTGCCACCACATCTTAAAACTAAGCGATGTTATGATGAGCATGATCTTCCACCTTCAATTAATTTTAATTTCGAGTGTTATTAACCAAAAAAGCAAGTTTTTTCCATCGAAACAAAACTCAAAGTGGTCAGTTCTTTACAAGGTGGTTAAGGTCTATCCATGTGGTGTAATAGATATTTGTAGTAAGGCTATTGGAACATTTAGGGTGAACGAGTAGCGTCTCTAGCATTATTTGGGAGGTGAATTGGATCACCAAAGATCCTTAATTACTCTAATAGTCAATAATAAAAGGATGCCATAGTCAAGCTAGTGACTATAAAGATGCATTTTTTGGGATGCAACCCAAGCTTTCAAAACTCATATTTTCTCTTTTTAGTTATTGTTATTTTATTTACTTATATTTCTTTATTAATATTTATTTAGTTCTTTTTTGCAATAAAAAAAAGCTGTCACAGCCCAATTTCTGGGCCATGACCGGCGCACGGACTCAATGGGCATAGCCCACTAAGCCTAAGCAAGCCTATTTATATAACTTGTTCATCATTCTATCAAATGTTCCTAAAGTGACGTTTCATAATTCCAACCTACAAGTACTTTAATAATGTGCTACAACAATCAAATACTTACATTTATATTAACCCAAAATAATGTTAACCATTGCCAACTCATAGTGGCATTACCAATCAAAATATACATATATTGTCTAAGACATATGTCTTAGTAATTTACATCGAGTTTAGCTATACACAACAAAAAGGCACTCAACTTCCAATGAAGTAAGCTAGGTGAAGGTATAGCTATTGAATGCCAAGATAACTACCAAGGAGATGAATCTACGTGGACACCTCGACCTAGGTTCCAACTGCCTCCTGATCTGAAAACATGAAGTTGAAAACAGTGAAAATAAACTCAGAGAGTGAACATAAGAAGGGAATAAGCAAACGATATGAAGAGATTTTGGAAACATGATGCACTTTAGTTATAAACAATACAATTTAGTTTAATTTCTTGTAAAGCCTCTTACTTCAACCTTTGATTATTTAATTATTTAGCATTGAAAATCCATGATAACCCATGAGGTTGAAAAGAATGAAAAATTTCAGCAAATATCTACGTAAGACAAGCAAAACAGAAGGTTTCTTGCTGCAGCGCAAAGCCAGCGAGAATGCATTTTCTTCGTAGTGAAATTCGAACCAAAATCTCGAACCACCCAAGAGTTTCTTGTTGCAGTGAAAATAACTGGGAGTTTCTCACTGTAGCGAAAACAGAGCCAATGCACACCTTCCCCCAACTCGAGACTTTCTCGTTGCAGCAAGATTCATTTTCGCTACAGCGAGAATCTGGCTAGATGAAGTCAGGGGAAATTTTCACTGCTACATAAATCTAATCCTGTTGCAATGAAAATTAGCTTAAACACATTTCACAATAATCAAGTTTCTATAGTCAATGCAATCACATATTAATTCCAAACCTCTATGTAAAGTAAATATATATAAGCATATACACACCACCGCCTCACCCAGCTCATGTGCACTCCCACACCGCACATAATTGGAGTCACCATGTGCATCCCTCACATCGTGCATAGCTAATACCATCGTGTGCATTCCCCACATCGCGCACAAGCAATATCATCATCCACAAACCCCCACCCATCATCATCGGCATGTGCTCCCCCACATCGCGCACATGCACGACTATATTTATTACACAATATCACCTCTCAATGCATAACACATATATGTTTATATCAACATAGTAAAGTAGGACATGGATTCATCACAATCACATTTCAGAACACAACACAAAAAAAAAAATGTTTCATCAAGGGCTTGTTCCCATGTGCATTTTGAAGAAAAATATATTAAAATATTTCAAGTGATTCATGCAAACATATAGACATTTACGCAAAACATTTTAGTGCAAGTTCACTCACCGATCTTTGTTGATGTTTTGATCAACTCTAACTTCGGCTAATGCTCTGAATAGAGATGTGGGGTCTCGTTGGATCCTATCACACACAATGGCATTACAACCAACTTAATTTTCATAAATATAATTCTAAAAGCTATTTCCTAAATCAAGCTCTACTAGTTTTTCCTAACTAGTTTCCAATTCTTATTTGACTAGCCATTTATTTGTATTACTCTAGTCACACTAGAAACAAATAAACAACTTTTCACAATAAAACAGCCCACAAATCAAAATTGTTAACCTTCATCAACAAATTGGAAATAAACCCTAACTCATTACTCACTTTAGGGTTTCTTTGTAGTTGAATTCCTTTTCAAAAGCTTTCAAACTATTGTGAAAAATCTCTCTTTCTCTCTCTAGAACATCCAACTAGTGATAGAAAGTATTAAGGAAAGGCTTTTGAGGTTTCTTAAGGTGTAGAAGTGGAAGAGCATGAAAACCCTATGAAAAGGTGTAGAAAAACATGAGAAATGGAGCTAATTTGGGAAAGTTATAAAGGTTCCAAGGGAGGCTTCCATGGAAGGTGCAAAGAAACATGAAATGGAGAGATGGATGGAAAGAAGAAAAGAGCTATTGGAAAAATGAGAATAAGTTGTTGGAGAGTAAAATATTTATGCCTAAAGTTTATCCAATTTCTCACAAATTACCAAAATGCCCTTAACAATGTCACTTTGTCTTCCCTTTACCTTTATATAATCTTTTTACTTTTTTGACACTGAGACCAAGTCCATAATAGTCTAGAAACACTCGGGTTCACAAAAACATAAAAATTTAAACTCGAGATGAAAAATGATCATTTTGCCCCTATTATGGAAATCATCAGTATTTTTATCTTCTTCATTCATTTTACCATCATTCATCTATTCCTTAGACCTTAATAACATTAGAAAGCTACTTCCAGGACCTCACCATGAGAAATGATGAAATTACCCCTAGTCCGTGTTATAGTGTCTACTTTTAGCTACTGGTCTATAGAGGTCGAGGCCTCACAAAAGCTCCCAACCATAGGAGACTATGATGAAGTTGAGGAGAGGGACAATTTGTAAGGCTCATCCGTAAGTCAAAAGAGTATTCTTTTTTTTTTCTTTTAGTAATATTGGGGACAATGTTGGCTTTAATTTAAGGGGGAATTTCCAGTTTTTAAGCTTTATTTTTCATTTTGCATGTATGTCACAACCCAATTTTTAGGCCATGATCGACGCATGGGCCCAATGGGCATAGCCCACTAAGCCCAAGCAAGCCTTTTTATATGATCTTGTTTGTCATTCTATCCATCACTTTAAATGCCCTATTTCGTAATTCTCAAGTATAATTATTTCAACAATATAACATGGCAACCAACTACTTACATTTATATCATCCAAAATAATTTCACCCATTGCCAACTCATAGTGGCAACATTAATCAAAATTAACATATATTGCTTATGACATGTATCTTAGTGATTTACATCACTTGTATGCATACAAAGGTAAAAAACTCTTAGCATTCAGCGGAGTGACTCTGGGTATGGATACGGCTACTGAATGCCATGGTGTCACAGCCCAATTTTCGAGCCATGACCAGCACAAGGGACAAATGGGCTAAGCCCACCAAGCCCAAGCAAGCCTACTTACATGATCTTATACGTTAATCCATATTCGTTTAGAATCTAAAATTCATAATGCTCAATTATTATTGTTTTGAAAACAACTCATAAAACCCAGTCATGTATTCATAATGGTATCATCAACCATTATATACATACATATAATTTGACAAGTGAATCTCAACATTTCACAACAAATAATCATATAAACGTAATTAGAACTTAATCGTCAACGGAGTGACTCTAGATGGGAGATATGACTACTGAATGTCAAAGTACCTGCCCAAAAGATGGGAGTACGTGGACACCTTAATCTACGTCTCAACCACCCCTGAATCTAAAAACATGAAGTTGAAAACGTGAGTATAAACTCAGTGAGTGAACATAGGAAGGGAACAAGCAATTACAAGGAATGATTTAGAAATCATGATGCACTTAAGTTCGAAAACAGTACAACCTAGTTCAAGTTCTTATTAAAATC
>NC_030853.1:7349566-7360052 GCF_000208745.1 Theobroma cacao | reverse complement strand
TGAATGATTTATTCCAACTTGTCTTTAAAAACGTGTGCCTTGGGAACAAGCTTTTAAATATTTTGATGTTGTGAAAATGTGAAATGTGTAATAGGACGGACTTTTGTGCTCCTATACTGTGTTGATATATATATATATATATGTGTGTGTATTTGAATAATGTTGTGTAATGATATTGACTTGGCTATGTGCAAGATTGTCCTAAGGTGAGACTTATTAGTTGAAGATAGGTGTTAAAGGATAAAATGAGTTTGAAAAATATTGATTCAGCTTAGTGCATATGATAAACAAAATAGAAGATAAACATGGTCATGAAAATTATGTGATAGGCTTGGAGGAAAGCCAAATGGTTGAGCATGATCCCTGTAGTAACTTTAAAGATGGAAGAACTTATTTGTGGAAGAAATTTCCAGCAGCCATAGCACTATAGTACTAACTCTTTAGCACTGCAGTGTTGAAACTATCCCATGTCTAGCAGCCGCGATGCTGCAGCACTGATTATCCAACGTCGCAGCGTTAGGGACACCTCATGTCTAGGATGCATGAGCAAGATGGGAGTGGCACCATAATGAGCTTACAAGCTGAATTATGGCCATTGGTCATTGAGCTTTGTTATTTGGGAGTTTAAATGTTTCAGAGAATGCTTACATGAATGAGTTGAAAAGTTTCTTTATTGCCTTGTATATGCGCATATAATTAAAAGATAAGTTGAAAGATTCTTGAGATGGCTACATTGAGATAAGATACCATGTGAAGTATTAAGATGAATAATATGTTGACCAAAGATAAATCCTAAGAAATAAGGGAGACGAGAGATTAAGCCTTGCCAAAGGCTAAGGAAAAAGGGAGTGAAGAGTTAGATGAATATATGAGATATTGATAAGGGATGTCAATACCAAGTAATGAAAGTGTGAATGAAGGATTACAAGGGTGGTATAGCAAATGGGATTATCCTGAATATCGTTATGAGAATTTGCAATTCTTATCTTGACTCAGCTAAATGAAAAGGAATAGTAACAATAAAAGAACAATTGTGTGGCACACTAGAAACCTATGAAGACAATTTGGGGATTGAATGGATGAGTATGTATTTGTATATCTTTAAGAATAAGTGCATGTCTATAGAATGACATGCTTGGGATGTTAAGGACAACATAAGAGACTAAGTGTTTTGGGAATGCATAGACCTCTTTGAGAAGGAATTACCAATCATACACAGCAAGTATAAAATGTGGAATTTTTGAAACTTGCTGAAGAGCCTAACGGCTAAGTCACAGGTTAAGTGATCACATGCGGTGAGACATGAGTTTAAGATAGGTATCCCCAAGGAAATACTCAAGAGTAGTTCTGCTATGGATCTTATGAAAGCAAGCATTAAGTTATGTGGTTACAAAGAAAAAGCCGTAAGCTGAAAGTGAGGTTCGTATTGACGTTGAAAAGTACTTAAGGAGAACCTTGTTTCAAGTATTGCAGTTTCAAATACAAACTGCAGATTGGTCCGGGGAGAATGATGTCATATTAGTATGAAAGAATAGAACAAAGGATGATCGAAGATAATTTGGATAATGAAGTCCAATAATGAAAACTTCCTAAGGTAGTATGGAAATTGGAATTCAAAAATGCTTAAGGCATGCACGATTCGAATGAGTCTAAGTTTTAAGTGATTCATTAAAGTCAAAATGCAATAAGGATATAATGTATATATTAGAGGTATGAAGAATAATTGAGAAATAAGGATGACTTTTAGAGATTGAGGTATTGCATATGATGTAATGATCCAATAAAGATAAACCTTTGAAAGATCAACAAAATTATAAAGCATATACGGATACCGGATTGCAATTTAATGCAAATGACATGTAGCAAGTGAGATGTGATTAATGACATTGTGATGCAAGGATATATAGTATGATGAAACTCAAGCACATATGAATGATATGAAGTTATGCATAAGCATAACAAGAATGTTGACATGCATTATGAGGATTATATTGAATCTTGGATAGGGATGGGGATGGATAAAGGGAAATGTAGTCCAAGACACGTGAACACATGGATCCCTATGTGTAACGAGGAATGTTGACATTTGAAAATGCATGCACACATGTATATGTGAAATTGATGACTTGACTACCTGAGGTGAAGAATTGTTCTTAGTAATTGGAGATTTGAACTTCATGTATTGATGAGTTGTATAAATAGTACAACGGCAAGAAGTCCCAATAGAAGTTGAACTATGATGATATAAGAAATTTTACAAAAGATAATCAAAGAATGGGATTAAAGAAATATAATCCATAGCGTAGGAATAATTGAAGTATGTGGCGTAAATGCAAGATAAATCCGAAGTATGTGGAAATAATTGAAGGCATTAACCTTTCTCAATGTTGAGACTATGTACAGAAATGAGTAGGGTATGTTTATAATGTTGTAGGCTACATAATAGCATGTGGGGATAAGATGAATGAATGAATGTCGAGAACCTTGGCAGGAAGCGAAACAATAAAATGGTGATTAAGTATACATAAGTAAGCATAATATGTGATCAAAATCGGTATGATTGAGATGGAGTATGGTTCAAATTTAATGATAGTGATAGAGGCATGCTTGGAGTCTCAGTATAAGAGATTATGATTGTGAAGGGTACTGCTGATCTGATTCTAAAGGATAATAATAGACATAAGTGAAGTATTCAGGTTAAACTGGAGGTAAACGAGGTGAATAGATTGAAATTCCCTATAAAAGGAGAAATGGAATAAGATCATGGAATGAGATTGATAACTCGACATCGACATGAATTCGAGGATGAATTCTATTTAAATGGGGGAGACTGTAATACCCTGTACTTGATGTGGTGACTAATAAAGCTTATTGGCTGCCAATTGAGGTTAATTATAATGTTTAAAAGTGATGAAAGATGAAAGGAACAGTTGGGATAAAATATTCTGCAAGCAAGGAAATAATAATAAAATAATAATATTTTATCAAAGAAGAATTTATGAGATAAAAAGTGATTCGAAAGTGAATTGAGGCATAATAAGGTATTTTGGATACCAAGGAGACAAAAGGAGACAAGAGGAAATTTTTGGAATAAAATAATATTTTATTAATAAAATAATATTAAATTATTAATATTTTATTCAGTGTCAAAATTTTCCATGAAAGAGGAGCATATGGTCAATCTAAGTGGGGGAGAAGAAGAATGAGAAAATTTTAGAGAAAAAAATGATGTTAATGGGGCCGCATGTCTCTATTAAGTAATGATAGCGCAAGTAAATAAATATTTTAAATATTACGGGGACACCGCGTTGGAGTACAAACTTCATACTATGTTTGTTCATGTGTAGAAAAAGATAATAGAAGGAAGTTGGAGTTAAATGAGTGTTGGGAGGACTAAACTAAAATGGAAAGAAACAAAAAGGGTAAAACGGTAATTTTACGTGAAGTTTGGTCAAAGCTTCCAAAGGAAGCTTTGACTCTAATTTTTTTCAACCCAAAGCCGTTCTTATCTCCTCCAGCAAGATTTTTTCCTTCTCTCCTCCATGCTCCATGCCATTCTTGAAGCTTCCATGCCATTTTCTCTTTATCCACTGTGAAATCAAGTTTTCTTCACTTCCCCTTCTTCTCCAAACTACTTGAGCACTAAATTTACAGCTTTTAACCCCAATTTCCAGCACATCTAAACCCTAGGAAGAGAAGAAAGAAAAAGAGAGAAAGGAAGAAAAAGCTTGGTTTTGGTGATTCAAGCAAGGAACAGTAAGAATTCTTGCTTTTGGCTTGAGTAGTCTTTGAAAATGAGTTAGTGACTTAAAGAAATGTCTTGTGGCAGCAAAGATTGGCTTCATTGGAGAAAAATTGGTAACATGTAAGCCAATAAACCCATGGGTACATGAAGGACTCAAAGTGGAAATGGAAAACCGTAAGCGTACCACTATGTTTTAAATCCTACGGTTAGTTGAATATTGTGATGAATTACGATTGTTGAAAGGATTTATTTGCCTAAGCTAGTTGAAAATTATTAAGATTCTATGGCATGTTGTTTGAAAGAAATGAAAAAGGAATATTGTGGATGGAGGATTGAGAAACAAAGTATTGAAAGTTAGATTGATAACGATGCGTGTAAACTAGGAAATAATCGAGTGAAAGTGAGAATGATTGTTGCTGCCATATATGTGGATTATGTGTGGAAATATAAGATTGATTTGAGTGGAAATTATTTAGAAAGGTTGAAGTAGACACATGACATCATAATTAAGTTGCCGGTGATATAATTTAAGGAATTACGTAAGCAATGGATATAAGTAATATTAGTAAAAAGTGTATTAAGATTTGAGTTAATTAGAGATGGTTTCATGATAGGATGAAAAATATAAATTTGAGTAAGGATTAATTGATTAAAGTGCTTCCCGTATATGTATATAATTAAATATATTGAGTTCGTATTATTGTTAGGAAGTGCAAAGATAAGGTTAGAGTATTGTGGTGGCGTGCTGGAGTAAACATCGAGCGACCGGTAGGTGAAAATAATCAAAGACACCTCCGATCAAATAGCGTTGTAATATCCTGCTATCGTAAGGTGAGTGAACTTGCATTTCAAAATCGTTTTGGGAGACATAATTGTATTAGTATGAAACATTGAATGATTTATTCCAACTTGTCTTTAAAAACGTGTGCCTTGGGAACAAGCTTTTAAATATTTTGATGTTGTGAAAATGTGAAATGTGTAATGGGACGGACTTATGTGCTCCTATACTGTGTTGATATATATATATATGAGTATTTGAATAATGTTGTGTAATGATATTGACCTGGCTATGTGCGAGTAGGAGTGTGCATAAGCCGATGCTGACCCGGCTATGTGCGAGAGGGAGTGTGCATAAGTCGATGCTAACCCGACTATGTGCTAGTAGGAGTGCACTTAAGCCGATGCTGACCCAACCATGTGCTAGTGGGAGTGCATATGAGTTGATGATGATGGGAAGGTGTGTATGGTGATGGATATATATATATATATATATATATATACATATATAGATATGTGTGTTATAGAAAGTTCATGAGTGTGGTATATGTTGTTGCACATGTGAATCTTGCATGTTCAACTTTGGGAATTATTATGCGTTTCATGTTGATTTTTTTGTCATTTTAGTAGGATGGCTTTTTCTTGAAAGAAATGAAACATTTTCATGGTGATCTGTTTCTTGCTGCAGCGAGATTCATTCTCGCTACAACGAGAAACTCTTGGATTTGGAAGGGTAATGCTGGTCGAAATCTAGCTGCAGCGAGAATACCTTTTCGCTGTAGTGAGGACTTGTCATTTACTTGCCTTGAATTGCACGAATGCTATTAAAATTTTCACTCTTCAAATCCTTTGTCGAGCATGGACCCTTTTTTATCAAGTGATTTACTCATTTGGGGTTTACATGAGGGGTTTTGGTAAGAGCTAAACTAAATTGCATTGTTTTCAAATATGTGTATCATGATTTCTAAACCTTCCTTAACTTTGCTTGTTCCCTTCCTATGTTCACTCACTAAGTTTGTACTAACATTTTTTTTTAAATTCATGTTTTAGGTTTTCTGAGTTAAGGTGATTGGATCCTAGGACGAGGTGCTCCTCCCTAAACATTGCTCGGTATGTTTAACATGCCACTAAGTGTTATCAATCATGCCTAGAGTCACTCCGCTGACGATCGAGGTCTAATTATGTGTATATGGATATTTGATGTGAAACATTAAGGTTCATTTGTTATTCTATATATGTATATAATGGTTGATGATGCCATTATGAATGCATGACTGGGCTTTATGAATTGTTTTCAAAGGAATTGTAATTTAGTATTACGAATTTCGAATTCTAAAGGAATATGGATTAATGTATAAGATCATGTAAGTAGGCTTGCTTGGGCTTGGTGGGCTGAGCCCATTGTGCCCTTGCGTCGATCATGGCCCGAAAATTGGGCTGTGACAATTCTTGTTGCAATAAAATCAATTCACATGTAAATGGGAAATTTTCAAGATTTACCATGCCATATAATCACATATTATAATCATAATCTTTCTATTGCATATACATATGCTTAAGCATATATCAATTAATATACCACCACACCTCATCCTGCTCATGTACATCATAATCGGCATGTGCACTGCCCACTCCACACATGCACGATTGTAATTATCACGACAGCATCATTACCGGCATGAGCACTGCCCACTCCGCACATGCACGGTTGTAATTATCATGACAGCATCATTACCGGCATGTGCACTGCCCACTTCGCACATGCACGGTTGCATTTGTCACACAATGGTACCATTTATGACATAGTATATATATATATATATATCATTACACAGAAACATATGAATTCATCACACTATCTGTTTCATAACATAAAAATATTTCATAAGGGCTTGTTCCCGTGCAAGTTTTTGAAGAAAAACGAATAACACATTTTAGAGGATTCAATCAAACATAAACGTGTATATCCCAAGACATTTTAATGCAAGTTCACTCACCTAGCATCAATTAAATTTTAAGTCGATATTTGGTCGGAGGTGTCTCTAATAATTTTCACTGGCCGATCACTCGTTATTTACTCCAGCATGACACCACAGTTCTCTAACTTTATCTTTGCACTTCCTAGCAATAATACGAACTCTATATATTTAATTACATACGTATACGGGCAGCATTTCAATCAATTAATCCTTACTCAAATTTATATTTTCATCCTATCATGAAACCATCTTCAATTAACTCACATCTTAATACATTTTTACCAAAATTACTTACATCCATTGCTTACGAAATTCCTTAGATTATATCACCGGTAACTTATTTATGATGTCACGTGCCTACTTCAACCTTTCTAAACAATTTTCACCCAAATCCATCTTATATTTCCACACAAAATCCATATATATGGCAGCAACAATTATTCTCACTTTCACTCGATTATTTCCTAGTGTACACGCATCGTTATCTATCTAACTTTCAATACTTTGTTTCTCAATCCTCCATCCACAATATTATTTTTTTATTTCTTTCAAACAACATGCCATACAATCTTAACAATTTTCAACTAGCTTAGGCAAATTAATCCTTTCAACAACCATAATTCTTCACAATATTCAACTAACCGTAGGCTTTAAAACATAGTGTTAAGCTTATCATTTTTCTTTTCCACTTTGAGTCTTTCATGTACGCATGGGTTTATTGGTGTACATGTTACCAATTGTTCTCCAATCAAGCCAATCTTTGCTGCCACAAGACATTTCTCTAAATCACTAACTCATTTTCAAAGATTACTTAAGCCAAAAACAAGAATTCTTACCGTTCCTTGCTTGAATCACCAAAACCAAGCTTTTTCTTTCTTCTCCTCCTAGGGTTTTGGTGTGCTAGAAATTGAGGTTAAAGGTTGTAAATTGAATGCTCAAGAAGTTTGGAGAAGGAAAAGAAAACATGGAAAGGAAAGTGAAGAAAACTTGATTTCATGGTGGATAAAGAGAAAATGGCATGGAAGCTTCAAGAATGGCGTGGAGCATGGATGAAAAAGAAGAAAAATATGCTGGGGGAAAGGATAAGGTAGGTCTTGGCCTAAAAAAATTAGAGTCAAAGCTTCCTTTGGAAGCTTTAACGAAACTTCGCAAAAAATTATCGTTTTGCCCTTTTTTGTTTCCTTCCATTTTAATTTACTCCTCCCAACACTCATTTAACTCCAATTTCTTTCTATTACCTTCTCCTACACATGCACAAACAAAGTATGAAGTTTGTACTCCAACACAATATCCCTATAATATTTAAAATATTTATTTGCCTGCGCTATCTTTACTTAATAAAGACACGCGGCCCCATTAACGTCATTTTTCTCCAAAAATCCTGTCATTCTTTTTCTCCTCCACTTAGATTGACCATATACTCCTTTTTCATGGAAAATTTTGACACTGAATAAAATATTAATATTTTAATATTATTTTATTTCAAAAATTTCTTCTTGTCTCCTCTTGTCACCTTGGTATCTAAAATACCTTATTATGCCTCAATTGACTTCGGAATCACTTTTATCTCGTAAATTCTTTTTCGATAAAAATATCATTATTTTATTATTATTTCCTCGTGTGCAGAATATTTTATCCCAAACTATTCCTTTCATCTTTCATCATTTCTAAACATTATAATTAACCTCAATTGGCATCCAATAAGCTTTATTAGTCAGCATATCAAAGTACGGGGCATTATTCATGGTACCTACCAAAAGGAGAATACAAGTGGACATCTCAATCTAGGTCCCAACTGCCTCCGAATCTGAAAACATGAAGTTGAAAAGAATAAGTACAAACCTAGTGAGTGAACATAAGAAGGGAACAAGCATCAATACGGAAAGTTTTAGAAAACATGATGCACTTATGTTGAAAACAATGCAATTTAGCTTAATTTCTTATCAAAAACCCCTCAATTCAACCCTTGATTATTTAGTGCCTCAGTATTGAAAGATCCATGATCAACAATGAAGTTAAAGAGTGAAAACTAAGGTAAAGTCCAAGCAAGGCAAGCATGGCAGAGTGAATCTCGCTGTAGTAAAATTTCATTCTCGCTACAATGAAATACAAGAAAAATTTTGAACCAACCACCCGAGAGTTTCTCGTTGCAGCGAGAATGAATTTCACTACAACAAAAACCATGGTAAGCATTTTACCCAACCACTCGAGAGTTTCTCGCTGCAGCGAGAATGCATTTTAGCTGCAGCAAAAATCTAGGCTAGTGAAGCCCCAGCCACCTGAGAGTTTCTCGCTACAGCGAGAATGAAATTTCTCTACAGCGACAAACAAGCAATGAAATTAAAACAATTCTTGTCACAGTGAAAATCTATTTTCGCTGAAGTGAAAATCAATTGGAAAGCATTTGTCAAATTTTAACATTCAATATTTAATGCAATCATAATATATTTTCCATAACCTCTCTATATATACCACATATAAACATAAATACAACTACTGGCATCACCCGAATTCTCCCCCAGCTCATGTGCACTCCCACACTACACATAGCTAGGTCATCATGTGCACTCCCTCACTGCACATTACAATATCATCATCAGCATCATGTGCTCTCCCACACCGCACATGGCATAAATCATCGACGTGTGCACTCTCATACCGCACACTACTAGCACCGTCATGTGCACTCCCACACTGTTCACGCATGGTTATAATTATCACATAATAATACCATTCAATGCATAACATACACATCAACATAATGTAGCAACACATAAACTAATCACATTGCACATTTCACAATATAAGAACATTTCATCAAGGGCTTGTTCCCCAAGTACATTTTAAAGCAAAAACAAATAAAATTTTCAAATGATTCATTCAAACACACATATGCATTTCCCAAAACAATTTAGATGCAATTTCACTCACTTGTCTTTGTTGATTCTTCGATTGACTCCGACTTCCACTAATGCTCCAAGTGGAGATGTGGGGTCTCATTGGAACCTATCACACACAACATGTCAAGCTCAACTCGACAATATGTTTATTATGTCATTCCTACATAAGAATGCTTGTTTGCTTACTTGGGTACCTCGACAATCGTTAAAGGACGACAATGTACTAAATGGTACAATTAAGTTGAATTAAGCCTCCAATTAGTCCAAATAGAGATTTTAAGATGAATTTGAGAATTTTAAAACCCTAGAATGACTTAAAATAGTGATTCAGAGTTCGAGGATCGATTTGGAGTCAAATTGGAATTTTCATGACCTAAGGGCAAAATGGTCATTTTGCTACCTAAGGTTAAGATGTGAATGTTGGAAGAAGTTTTTGATCAAGATTGACTATTTAGAACATAATTTGAGTTTGAGAAGTGAAAAAGTTTAATTTTAGCATTTTTTGAGCATAAGAGCAAAATAGTGATTTTGCCATCCTAGGGGCAAAATTGTAATTTTACACCACCCAACACTTATCCAGCACATGGATTTTACCCAATATTATCATGGATAATTGAGAAAATTTAAGTGGTTGAGAGAGATTGCTTAATGGGTAATTCTGACACATGGACCAATGGTAAGGTGACATGTGTCAAATTTTCAACCATTTATTATTTTCCTTATAAATCAGCACAAAATCAGCCCACTTCTCATTCGTATGGCTGGCCAAAGCAAGAACAAAGGAAGAAAAGGAAGAACAAAACCCTAGGTGGAAAAATTCAAGGGAAAAGTGTGAAAATTCAAGGAAACAAGTGAAAAAAAGGTAAGATTTTTCAATTAAGCTTGAGATCTCTCTTTCTTAAGCATTTTTTCTTATTTTCCATGGTTGAATCACATGATTTCATGAGGATACCCATGCTGGCTGAACACTTAGAGGGAGGTTTTGATGCTTGATTTGCTTAGATTTCAATGAATTTTAGTGTTTTTAGTTAGTTAGTGATGTGTAGCATGAAAATCAAGCAAGAAAAATTCATGTTCTTCCATCA
>NC_030853.1:7238302-7348988 GCF_000208745.1 Theobroma cacao | reverse complement strand
GTTTTATAAACAAAATGTGTTTAAATGAAATGATTTTATAAATTGTCTTGAAATTGAATGATGGCTTTGAAAATAGAGTAATTGGAGACCATTTGATGTATTGTGAATTTATGGTTCTAATTGATTGGCTTATGGCAATATTGGCATGAATGGCTGAATTGGTATTTGTGTTGAAAATGTATAAACTGTTGTTTGCCTTTATGGGCTGGATTGTGATAAAATTGCCATGTCATGCTGTTGAATTTTTATTGTATGGTGGGTTATAATTGGCCGCTACAGTGGACGGATTCTGTGGACCAGCCTATTATAGGGGGCACGGTAACCCTATTATATTCATACCACAGTATGAAAGGCGCGAATGGATAACTCCTAAGGTTAACACTTTGGAGTTCACTTCACGCCAAACCACCACGTGAGGGTGAACTCAGCCAACGCCAAGGAACGACTATATTTTCAAAATAAAAACATGATTTATGCGTACATAACTTTTTAACAACCTTGGCGGACTCAGTTGGGATAGCCCTCGGCCAAGGTATCCCTGATAATTGAGTATGAGAATGATTTTGGCACGAGCCAAAGTTTTAAGAAATTCATAAGCCATGTTGATTGCTCGATTCATATGAATTGATTTTATTTGGTTAAAATGAGTTGAAAGGTGATAAATTACAATATGATGATCTATTTTAATCTGTCTCCATTTACTCAGCTTTAGATATTTTGGATGGTATTTGTTTACTCACTGAGATTATATAATCTCACCCCCTTCCTTTCCATCCATTTCAGGCTTAGGATAGTCGGTAGATAGCTCATTTCGTTGAGGGTTGTAGTTGGACTTGCATCCTCATAAAACTGTAGGTTCATAGCCTTCATTACTTTTGGTCTTTCGTGGGCCTACGTATCACTGTAAATTAAATTTTATACTTGGGTTATCTGTATTACAATATGTATGAATTTATTTAGCTTTTACGCTACAAAAATTATTTACTAGTAACTCTATAAATATTGTTTTATAAGAAAATAGAATACTTTATTGAATATTTTTATTATATTCAAATAGTTATAATTTTACTTTAAATGAATGTTTTAGATATCTAAACTTATTTTTGATTATGAAATATGTGTTTTCCACTTGCATACTACATTTTTATCTGGTTTCAAAATTTTTGAGGAAAAATGACCAAAATGCCTCTGTGCTACAAAAATTAATTTTCTATCATTTTGATTTGGAAATAGTTTATAATCTCTCAAACACATGATATTTAACAACTGCTGCTCACAGGAAATGTGAGAAAAACTGACATAAAAGCCTTGTGAGGTTTTGATCGGCATTTTGGACAATGAATGTCTATCTGGACATCGCGGCCGTTGTCACGGGCTCGAAGGGAGTACCAAGTCGTGACACAACAGCATCACACCAACACAATTGACATGAATATTATTCCAAAAGCTATTTTCCTAAATCAAGTTTTGCTAGTAATTCCTAACTAGCTTCCAATTGCCATTTGATTGGCTATTTATTCACACTACTCTAGTCACACTAGAAACAAATAAATAACCTTCAGAAATAAAACAGTCTACAATTTAATTATTGATCATCATCAACAACCTAAAAATCAACCTTAACTCAATACTCACCCTGGTGGTTTTGTAGTTGGATTCCTTTTGAAGAGTTTGTCAAGCTATTATGGAAAGTCTCTCTTTCTAAAACGTCCAACTAGTGAGAGAAAGTATTGAGGATAGACTTTTGAGGGTTCTTGAGGTGTAAAAGTGAAAGAGCACAAAGAATCCTATGAAAAAGTGTGCCAAAGCATGAGAATTAAACTTACTTTGAGAAAGTTATGGAGGTTTCAAGGGATGGCTTCCATGGAAGATGAAAAATATTTAGTGAGGAAGAAGGATGGGAATAAGAAGAAGAAGAAGAAGCTATTGGAAGTAAGGAGAAAGTGTTGGAAAATTTTGATATTTATCCTATAGTTGACTAAAGTTTCACTTATTGACACAAATGCCATTGCATAGTTGACTTTGCCTTCTTCTACCCTTTTGCTCAAACTTTTTACTCTTTTGACCCTGAGAAAAGACAACAATAGATTAAAGGTACTCAAGTTCATGAAAACTTAAAAATTTAGACTTGAGGTCCAAAATAACCATTTTACCCCTATTATGGAAATTATTATTATTTTTATTTTGTTCATTTATTTCATTGTTCTATACATCATTCATTTATTCGTTAGGCCTACTTAGGCCTTAATAATGTTAGAGAAACCCATTTCTAGGAGTTCACCAAGGAAATGACAAAACTACCCCTAACCCACGTCATTGTGTCTACCTCCGCTACACGTCTCTGAAGGTCGAGGTTTCACATTGTATGAGTAAGTTTATGTAACAACTGGTTCTAGATCGCTATCGGCACTCGAGTCTCACAGAAGAACCCGCCAAGTCCCAAGCAAGCCTTTAATTACCTCTTAATGCTATGTCATATACTACCACTCACATATGTAATTGCTTAATATGAGACAACCTTTATAGATGTTTAAAGCAAGTGTTATAAACAATTGACTAAGCATTTGTACGATTTAATCGCAACACAAATTCATTGTCTACAAACTCAATTGTACACTTTCTAGTTTACACAACTATTTACATCCAAAACAAAATATACTATGAATGATTGAACCCTTAACAACAAAGCGAGTTGGAGTTGGGTACTAGGAGATGCCTTTACCTACACTATAGTGGATAGAAATATGCCCACGAAAATACGTTAAGCTTATCACTTATCTGCAAAATGGATATAGTGGGGCGAGTCTCATAGATTCAGTGATCATTGGCTCAGTGAGTAAGGTGAAGATGGGAAAAGGAGTAAAGTAGAGATTTTAAATAGTAAACTTAGCACACAAAAATGTTAACCTTATAAATCAAAATAAGGTGTTTGTGCCTTGCTAATATGCCAAAAAATTTGGGATGTGGTGTAATCGTTTCAAGAAGAATGCAAAAATTTGTGCATTGTATAAATAAATTTCAATAAAAGAAATCATTTAATACCCTTGTATTCATAATAGGGCCAATTATAAGCATGTACGTTCTTGTTTAACAAGTCATGTATAACTGTTCGTATACATCCACATATAATCAAACTTGTGATCAACACTTTATGCATTGAAAGCTTTCCAATGAAAGGGGAGCTGAGAAAAATCAATATTTCTTCACCATGCAAAAGACTTCGAGTTTGAAATCGAAAAGAGATGCTACTCTCGAGTAGGTAATTAGCCGATGGACCCTCTTCCACGTAATAATATCCTAGAGGCCTTCTCCCCTGATTCCCTCTGCCATGGCAAATCTCAACAATGTTGGCCGACATATGAGCATTATCATATATTGTGTGGTCACAACCACGTATAACAGCCCATTGCCATGTCACATATATTCACAGCCCATCGACGACCCAAAAATATCTCTATCTAAAGTTTAGTCGTGCATAAGGGTCACACTATCCCAATATGGCATTCGAACCTACTTTCGATGCTCTTGATTCATCAAAACCATTTTCATAAGTTAACACAATGTTTTCAAAATATTTAACATATAATCATTTTGAAAACAAAATACGATTTGAATTTATGGTGTAAATGTGAGACCTCAACCTCTATAGGCTTGTAACTAAGTATAGATGCAATAATACGAGCCAGGGGTAGTTTCATAATTTTCTCTAATAAGCTTCCAAAAGAAAGTTTTATGATATTTTAAGGCTTAAATGGGTATAAGACTACATAAATGATGTGTGCTGATGAAAACACGAAGAAAACTAGAAGTTTCAATAATTTTCATAACAGGGGCAAAACGATCATTTTTCACCTCGAGTTAAAATTTTATGTTTTATGAACCCGAACATGTCTAGACCATTATGGATCTTGTCCCAGTGTTAAAAGAGCCAAAAGATCGCATAAAAGATTGGAGGAGAATAAGTTAATTAGTGGAGGGGCATTTTCGTAATTTTAAGGAAATGGAAAAAATTGGCCTATAAATATCTTGAAATTCCAGCAACTTCTTGAAATTTCCAGCAGCTATCTTCTTCTTCCCTTCTCGTCTCTCACGTTTCTTCAATTCTTCCATGGGAGTTTACTTCAAGCTTCCATAACTTTCTCTATTTAGCTCCAATTTTCATGCTTTTGGTGTACTCTTCCATAAACCCTTATGCTCTTTCATCCTCTCACTTTAAAACCCTTCAAAAATCTGGTTTTCATACTTTTTCTCACTAGTTGGACATTCTAGAGAGAGAAAGAGAGAATTACACCATTTATTTAGAAGCTATTGGGAGATAATTTGACTACAAAGGAGCCCTAGGGTAAGTGGTTAACTAAGCTCAATTTTTAGCTACAGAAAATGGCTAGTAATTGAGATTTATGAGCTGTTTTATTGTTGACCATGTTCATTACTTTTTAGTGATTAAGATAGTGAACATAGATAGCCATTTAATGTGGTAATTGAAAACTAGCTAAGAGATAGCTTTTAGAGTTCATAGTGTGTAAATTGATCTATCGTTTATGTTAATGTGATCCTAGGTTTTAAGGAAGCCTCATCATCCCATTTGGACAATTAAAGGAATTGGAGTCATCTAAAGGCTCTACAATCAATTGTGAGTAGATTGCCTTCAAAACTTATTTTGGGAATATAATGTATTTGACAAGCGTTTGAATGATTTTATATGATTTTTCATGAAAATGAATGCCTTGGGAACAAGCTTTTTGAGAAATGATTTATGTTATGATATGTGGTTATTATGGATTTCTATGTGGCTGCATTATGTTGATATACATATATGCTTGAATATAATGTTGTGTAATTATATTGACTCGGCTATGTGCGAGTAGGGAGTGCACATAACCCGGTGATGACCCAGCCATGTGCGAGTAGGGAGTGCACATGAGCTGGTGATGATGATGATGATGGGATGGTGTGATGATGATGATGGGTATATGCGTACATATATATACATATGTAAATATGTGTGTTATAGGAAATTAATGGATAATGGTTTATGGTTGTAATGCATGTGAAACTTGACATGTTAAACCTTGAGAAATTGTTATGTGTTTCATATTGGTTTTGAACATTTCAAACAAGGTGGTTTTCTTTGGGAGAAAGGGAAATTTTCATTTGATTCCCTGTATTTCACTACAGCGAGAAACTCTCGGGTTTTGAAAGGGTAGGCTGGTCGAAAACTCACTACAGCGAGGATGCACTTTCGCTACAGCAAGAATGACACTGTAGCTTTTCGTTGTAGCGAAATACATTTTCGTTGCAACGAGAAACCTTTTTGTTTCTGGGTTGCAATTTCGCTGTAGCGAGATTGAATTTCGCTACAGCGAGAAACATTCTGTTTCTGGGTTACAATTTCGTTGTAGCGAGATTGAAACATTCTGTTTCTGGGTTACAATAAGCGAAAAACTTTTTATTTTGGTCTCCTATCTTGTTCAATTACTGTCCTATCTTTCACTTCTTTACTACCATATCAGAGCATGGACTTCCAACATTAAGGATTAAATGAGTTAAGTTTAAAATGAGGAGGTTTAGTGAGAAATCCTCGGCCAGTTGAGAAACCCTAGTTCAGTTAATAACTAAATCCCAACGTCGCTGCAACGAAAATTCATTCTCGCTGCAGCATTACTGCAGAGAGAATGCCTTTCCGCTGCAGCGAAGATTCGTTGTCGTATTTGACTTACTTGTGTAATATTGAAGTTTTTATTCTTCAAATGGTTCGTTATGTATGGGTTAATGATTTTCAAATGATTAATCATTTAAAGGCTTGATGAGGGGTTTTTAATAAGAATGGAAACAAATTGCATTGTTTTGAAAAAGAATGCATCATGATTTCATTAAAGATTCCTTATGGTATGCTTGTTCCCTTCCTTGTTCACTCACTGGGTTTATACTCACCATTTTCAAATTCATGTTTTCAGATCACGAGGCAGCCGGTAACTTGGACGAGGTGTCCTTGTAGACCTGTGTCCATCTTTTGGTAGGTGTCTCAACATTCAGTAGCTGTACATTCATCCGAGTCCCTCCGTTGGAAGTCGAGTGTTATTTTGTTTTGTATAGACAAACTTAATGTAAATTATTAGAATACATGTTGTAGACATTATATGTAAATTTTTAAGGAGTAATGCCAATACGAGTTGGCAATGTATATCACTATTTTGATTCAAAAGTATGAATTATGACTTAGCAATATTTGATGGAAAGATAAGTAGGATAAAATGATAGGCTTGCTTGGGCTTAATAGATTACGTTTATTGGGCCCTTGCGCCGGTCATGGCCCGAAAATTTGGGTCGTGACAGTAAAACCCTTGTATAAAGTTTGAATTTAAATCATGACTGATAAACATAAAATTTGGTTGTTTAACATGTGCAACAAAATATGCACACTACACAAGTATGCAAGGCACGATTTGATGCAAAAGTATTTCACAAGGCTTGTTTCCTGGTTTCTAAAATGCTTTATATATATAGCATATGTAGTATTGCCAAAGCAGTTTCAAAATTTATTTACATTCATAATGGTATATACTTTTCTACTAGCCCATTCTTTCCACAATGACAGTGTATAAAACATTCACAAATAGGTATTCAAATCACTTATCGTTCTTTAGCAACTCATGCTTTCCACAATGGCATTGAATAACTCATTGACAAATTACCATACATATGATATTATAAAATATGGAACCTTTTGAAATAGATACTGAAATACCCCGTATTTTGATACAATGGCTAATAAAGTTTACGGATACTAATTTAGATAAATTACCAAGTTAAAAAGGGTAATTTAGAAGTAAACCTGTGAAATCTCGATCTCCATAGACACATAACTAGAAGTAAACGAGATAATGCGAACTAGGGGTAATTTCATCATTTCTCTTGGTGAGCCCCTAAAAGTAGTTTTCTAATATTATTAAGGTCCAAGTAGGCCTAAGGAATACTTTGAGAGAAAATATTTCGCATGCGAGAAAATAATAATAAAATAATAAAATTTTTATCAGAGAAGAATTTGCAGGATAAAAAGTGATTCGGAAGTCAATTGAGGCATAATAAGGCATTTTGGGTGCCAAGGAGACAAGAGTAGACAATAGCAAATTTTTGGAATAAAATAATATTAAAATATTAATATTTTATTCAGTGTCAAAATTTTTCATGAAGAAGGAGTATATGGTCAATCTAAGTGGGGGAGAAGAAGAATGAGAGAATTTTAGAGAAAATTGATGTTAATGGTGCCGCATGTCATTATTAAGTAAAGATAACGCGAGCAAATAAATATTTTAAATATTATGTGGACACCGCGTTGGAGTACTAACTTCATACTTTGTTTGTACATGTGTAGAAGAAGGTAATAGAAGGAAATTGGTGTTAAATGAGTCTTGGGAGGACTAAATTAAAATGAAAGGAAACAAAAGGGTAAAATGGTCATTTTGCACCCCGAGTCAAAATTTTAAGTTTTCGTAAACCTGAGTAGTTTAGATCATTGTGGACATTGTCCTTGTGTCAAAAGAATAAAAAGATTGCACAAAGGATTGGAGAAGAACAAGTTAACTTACTAAAGGGCATTTTTGTAATTTTTAAGGGAATTAGATAAGTTTGAGCTATAAATACCTTCTCCTTTCAGTAGCTTCTTCAATTTCCAGTAGCTTCTTCTCCTTCCTCCTTCCATCTCACGTTTGTTTCCCCCTCCATGGAAGCATGGTATGAAAACTTCATAACTTTCTCTCTCTAGCTCCAATTTTCATGACTATGTGCACCTTTTCATGGAATCCTTGTGCTCTTTTACTCTTTTACTTCAAAACCCTTGAAAAATCCCACTTTCATACTTTCTCTCACTAGTTAGGTGTTTAGAGAGAGAAAGAGGAGAAAGCTCCCATAATAGCTTGGAAAATTTATTGGCAAGAATTTCAAAGTTATAAGCTACCAAGGTGAGTAGTGAATTAAATTTTTTTTTTTTTGTGCTGGGAATGATTAGTAAGTAGACTTGTGAATGTTGTAGTTGAGGTTATCCACTCATTTTAGAGTGATCAAGGTAGTGAAAATAGATAGCCATTTAAATGGCAATTAGAAGCTAGCTAAGAGAAAGCGTTAGACTTTATAAGTATGTGAATTGACAAATTGGTGATGCTAATGTGATGATAGGTTCCAATGAAGCCCCATCATCCCATTTGGACAATTAGGGAAGTTAGGATTGGCTAAAGGCTCAAAGAATACTGGTGAGTGATCTACATCTCAAAACTTGTTTTGGGAATGTGAATGAAATTGCACAAACATTTGAATGATTTATCCAACTTTTCTTAAAAACAAGTGCCTTGGGAACAAGCCTTTGGAAATTGCCTTTATGTTGTGACATGTGGTTGGTTATGGATTTATGCACTATTACATTTTGGTGGTGTATATATATATATGTGTGTGGTGTGCATGATAATTGATATTGTGTATGATGATTATAACCATGTGTGTGCAAGATGTGGGGGGGATGCACATGCCAGTGATCTCGTGGTGAGGGAGGTGGATGATGATAGTGCCCGTGTGCACTATGTGGGGGGATGTACACGATGGCACTGATTGTGCACGATGTGGGGGGATGCACATGATGACTCCAGCTATGTGCACGATGTGGGGGGATGCACATGAGCTGGGTGTGATGATGGTGATATTGGTGTTTATCTATGTATTTATGCATATCTATGTTTATGAAATGAAAGCTCATGAATATGATATATGATTGAAATGCATGTGAAATTTGATATGTTAAACTTTGGGAATTTATATGTGTTTCATGTTGCATTTGTCATGTGAACAGGGTGGCCTTTTCTTGAGAGAATGGGGAATTTTTACTGGTGCCCTGTTTCTCGCTGCAGCGAGATTCATTCTCACTGTAGCAAGAAACTCTCAGGTTTTGAGGGTTTCACCAGACATGGTTCTTGCTACAACGAGAAAGTTTGTGTTTTATGGCATGAATCTCGTTGCAGCAAAAAACTTTCTGTTTCACTTAGTATCTTGATTGATTGCTATGCTATTTTCCATTTCTTTGGTACCATAGTTGAGCATAGACTTCCAACATTAAGAAATAAACAAATTAAGTTTAAAATGAAGGGTTTGGTGAGAAACCGTCGGCCAGTTGATAATTTAAGTCAAATGTCGCTGTAGCGATAATGCCTTTCCACTGCAGCGAGGACCGGTCATCTACTTGACTTGATTTGTATGAATGTTATTAAAGTTTTCATTCTTCAAATCTTTTGTTGTGCATGGACCCTTTACATTAAGTGATTTAATCAATTAGGGTTTTCCTGAGGGGTTTTGATAAGCACTAAATTAAATTGCATTGTTTTTTAAACAAGTGCATCATGATTTCCAAATTCTTCTTATTGATTGCTTGTTCCCTTCGTATGTTCACTCACTAAGTTTCGTACTCACGTTTTTAAATTCATGTTTTCAGATTTGGACGCAGTTGGGACCTAGATTGAGTCACACACATATGCTCGCTTTCTTGGTAGGTACTATGGCATCTCAGTAGCTGCACCTTCACTATGGTCACTCCGCTGGAAGTCTAGAGTCCTTTTCGTTGAACATATGTACCTTGATGTAAATTGTTAAGATAAATATATTTCTTAAGCAATAGGCATTTATGTTGATTAATGTTGCCACTACGAGATGGCACGAATGACATTATTTTGAATCATAAATAGGAACATATGGTTTCGATGGAAATGTAGTGGAATACTTGTTGATAAGAATTATGAAATATGGTTGTAAGAGTGAGTGATGAAATCAATGAATGGAGTCACATAAATAGGCTTGCTTGGGCTTAGTGGGCTATCCCCATTGGGTCCATGCGCCGGTCATGGCCAGGGATATGGGCCGTGATAGATACCTCCTGTTCACCTCTCTTGGTGGGATGTTACTTCGCCAATAATATCTTCTTAAATGCTTAGTCTTATGAATATGACTTACAATTTATCCTTCTTAGTTTATGCTTGTAGCAATAATCCTTGCTTTGTCAACTTCCTAACATCATTTCAATCTAATGCATTTAATAAGCTTTGTTGCCATTATATTCTGCACTTGCTGTTCATGTTTTATTCTACGATTGCATCTCTTATTCTTAAAAGATAATCGTTTACACAAGATACTTAGTGTAAATTTTGAATTACATAAACCCAACAACTTGTTTATAACTTCAAATGCCCATGTGAATCTTTTCTAGTAACATTTATCGTGTTCAAACTATTGTTTTCATACTATTAATCACATATATGGCATCAACTATAAATTCGAGTTCACCAAATAATTTCTATGCTTATATGCTCATTATTCATATTTAATGTGCTGCCACTAAGCACAATATCAACTTTTGTTCACATTGCACCAATATCATTCTAAATGTTAGAATTCCTTATTCACATTCTTATTCTTTTTAAATCCTTCAACATAACACATTTCCATAATATATTTTTCAAATCTTTTAACTTATACGAGCATTGCTCCTAACTGTTCCTAAGACATCTAAATAAAATTCACATTGCATGCTTTACCCTTGTGATGGCTTGGATTTTGCATGCAACCTTAATATTTCTCCAAAGCTTTAATCATCAAGCTGCCACAATAACTCATAAATAAATTTCCAATATTTCCTATCAACTGTAGGATTAAAAATGCAAGATTATACTTACCCCTTTTCTTTATACCTCAAATTCACCATTCCACAATAGTTTGGTTAAATGAATGTGTAAAACCCGACCCCATAAACACATGTCACGACATACATGCATTGAGCAGCATGTTATTATGCTAGGAAAGCACCTAAGAATAGACGAAACTCGGTATCCTACCTAACGGTACACTTGAGTTGATTTAACCTCGAACTAGTTCAAATAGGAATTGTAGGATAAAATTTAATATTTTATAGTCCAGGAATGACTAAAAATGATTGTTCGGAGTTTGAGGGTTCATTAGGGGTAAATTTGAAAATTTTGATGTTTAAGGGTAAAAATCGTCATTTTGCCACCTAAAATAATAATTTGATCATGGAGTGAAATTTTTGACCAAGATTAACTATTTGGAGTATAATTTAATTATAGGAAGTGAAAAAGTTTAATTCTGGTGATTTTTGGAGTGTAGGGGTAAAATCGTAATTTTACCATCTGCGGACAAAATTTGAGATTTTGAGAGAATTTAGATCAAATTTGACAAATTAGAGAATGGTATGAGTATAAGGGATGAAAAATATGTCTATGGGTAATTTTTCAGTTTTTGGGGTAAAAATGTAATTTTTCACTTTTACAGGGGTAAAAGTGTAAATTTCAAAAATTACTCCACCTAGACTTTGGATAAGTCTGAGAATTTTACCTAAGCTATGGATATTGGGGACAAGTGTATGGTGAAAATTTGAAAACAAATGGATGAAATTTTAAAAATGGGCCAATGGGAATGTGACAAAATGAAAAGTCAGCCCATTTAAACCCCATTTTAAGTGCTGGCCGGCCATAAGGGAGAACAAGAGATAAAATAGAGAGGAAAGGACGAAAAAAAGAAAAACCAAAGAGAAACAAGAAAATTCAAAGGTGAATTCGTGTTTTTCGTCAGTTTACGCGTCTAACGGTAAGATTTTTTGATTTTAGCTTGATTTCTACCTTTCCTATGCCTTTATTTCCATTAAGCATGATTGAGGAGAGAGATCAAAAAGTGATATCAAGGGCTGGACAAAATTCTAGGTGAGAGATTTTGGATTTTTAGGTTTTGATTTTTAGTTAAATTGGTAGTTTTAGTTAGTAAAATGTGTATAGAAATTAAATTGGGCAAGAAAGCACGAAATTTTCACAATACCCGCCCTTGGCTGAATAAGCATTGATGTACAATGATGATGAACTGATTTTTATTCTAAGAGCAATGAAGAAAAATTGGTGAAAAATGGTTAAATGTGATAGAAAAACAAAGTGAAAAATTAACCGAGTAAATGTCCCATTTTTGACCGAATTTTTCAAGGACGAAAGTGAGCTGATTTTGGTGATTTTAGAAGGTTATTGGCTGATATTTAATGGTTAGAAATGTTGTGGAGAAAATGGGACAATTTAGAGCTAAAATGGATCGCGTTAGCAATTTAACGGGTAAAGTGCCAAAAATAGGTTAATACCGAGTTTAAGTTGTTTTAGGCTATTGCATTTCATACCATGCATTAGTATAGGATTTAAGTCAATTATATAGTGATTTAACATCAATGTGGTGAATTGGGTAAATTTTGCAATGTGTTTAGGAGGAGAGCCTTCCGATAAAGGTAAGGAAGTCGTCCCGACGAACAGTGATCGGGGTACCTAAAAATCAGTTAATTTGTACAAACGGTGAGTAAACCTATTATTATTGTAAATTATCTAGAGTTTATTTTTAAATGCTCTTTATGTATTTTATGAAATGAAAACGAGATTAAAACGAGATTTTTGATGTTTTAGAAATAAATGTGACAAATAAAAATATATTGTGTTGATTATAAAATTGAGTAATTGAAGGCTACCAATTATTTTGAAATATATATTTTCCTATGAATGGCTTATGAAATATGAGTATATGTGGCTATATTTGATAAATTGCATTAGAAATTTATGTAAGCTGTTTTTACTATGTAGGCTGGGTAAATAAATAAAAGCCACGTTATACTGTCGAAATTTTATTAAAATTGGTGGGTTTAGTCACTACAGTGACAAGTTTCCGTGGACTGCCTATTAGAGGGGCACGGTAAACCCAGTTATATAGTTACTCCGATAGTAGAGGCGAGGAGGGTAACTCCCGAGGTAGTATTAGAGCTCACTTAACGTCGAACCCCCACGTGAATGTGTAACTCGGCCAACGCCAGGGAACGACTTGTTTTAAAAATAAAAATGTGTTTCATATGTAAATATCATAACTACCTTGGCAGACTCGGTTAGATGCCTCGGTCAAGGTATCCCCGAGGATTAGTTTTGGCTTGAGCCTTGTTTTAATAAAAGTCATAAGCCTTAACAACTAATTTGGTAAATTACAAATATTTTATGATTTAAGGAATAAATTGAAAACCTTATGAAATGGTTTGTAATTTGTTGTTTAAACTTGCCTCCATGTTACTCGCTTTTAGATATTTATGATAATGTTTGTTTACTCATTGGGATTGTAAAATCTCACCCACCTCCTTTCCAAACATTTCAAGTTGTGGTAGCTTGTAGATACCCTATTTTGTTGAGGATTCTAGTTGACCTCTCTCCTCACAAACAATAGGTTGCTATCACCAGTATTTGGTGTATTCATGGGCCACTTGTCATTGTAATTATTATTGTACATTAGAACTTTGTAAATTATTGTATGTATGAATTTATTTTATTCTCACGCTACAAAAATTATTTATGTATAGTTCTATAAAAATTGTTTTATAAGAAAATGAAATATATTATCAAATATTTTTATTTAGTTGAATTAGCCAACTTTTCACTCTAAATGAATGATTTAGATTACAAAAATTTATTTTTAATCGACAGTGGATATTTTTCTACCATACGTTGTATCTTTATCAGGTTTCGAAATTTTTTTGGTAAAAATGACCAAACTACCCCTATGTGGTAAAAATTTTATTTTGATTGTTTTCTATCTAAAATAGTTTATATTTTCTTAAAACTCGATATTTAACAACGATTGCTCACAAGAAAGGCAAGAAACTGATTCGTTAGCCTTGCATGGTTTTGATTGGCATTCCGGATAATGAGTGCCAATCGGGACATCGCGACTGTTGTCATGGGCCCGAGGGAGGTTCCGGGTCGTGACAGAATGTAACTATATCCCTTCCAATCAAACTAATCTTTGCTGCCACAAAGCATTTCTCATTGTTACCAAGCCATTTTTCAAAGAACATTCAAACTAAAACCAAATCCTTACCTTGATTCTCTTGAATCTTGAAACCAAGCTTTACTCCTCCATCAACACTCCACAATTTCTCTCTTGAATGTTGAAGACTCTTAGGGTGATAAAATATCAAAACCCAACAAGGAGGAAGAAAAGGAACTTACGGTTTCCTTAGATTTATACCAAAAACCAAACCCTCACTTGGTTTCTCCTTTCTTCTCATTTCTTTTTCTCTTTTTGGGTGGAGTTTGCAAAAACTAAGTTCTTTCTTTTCTTCTCTTTCAAAGGCACGGTTTTGTCAAAGTTCCAAGCCCCATTCTCTTTTCTTTTTCTTTTTTATTGGTTATTTATTTGGCCACCCTCTTGGGACCAATCATAATGCATGCACATACTTACCTTTTTATTTCATTTGGCTATTTTGCAAGCATATTGCTTTTCACGCACCAATTTCATTCCTTTGTTATTGGTTAGAAATCCTCCTTTATTATCTATATCCATTCTTTACTTTATTTCCACTTACTCCCACCTTATTTGTGTCCAATAGTCTTTCATGCAACTTTCCCACCTTATTCTCCATTTGGCCTCCTCCTTGACCAATGATGTTACATGCAACTATATTTTCTTTTCTTTTCTCTTCCTTGCCGCCATGTGTCATGCATGCCAGATTTCCATGCTTCTTTACACTATTTATTTCCATGCACATGCTTCCTTATACACTTGTCTTGCATGCATTATATCTCTCCTTATTTTATCTCATCTTGTCTTTTGTCATTAGCCAATAAAGTCACATGCAACACATAACAATTTCATGCCTTAACTTTACATGTGGCCAACCGTACACCATGGTATACATGCATGTGTTGGCTTCTTTCCACTTGTAATGCATACAAAAATCTTTTTTTCCACCCTTTCTCCATGCATGACATTAACCTTTTTGTCACTTCGTTCTTATCCTTTTTCTTTGTCACTATTTGTCACATGGTAGGGGTCTCACATGTTCTCCACTTAAGTCAGATCTTTGTATGCAATCATTTGCATGTAATAGTAACCTCACATGCATTTTTCCATCCTCCCACAAAACCTCATTTACTTGGCTAATTATTTCACTTCATACACATTTACATGTGACAAAAAATTCCACTATCTAAATAATATAATATAATATAAATGAATAAAATATTATTTTATTCATGATATTCAATATTTGTATTTTTGTCTCCCCATTTAGACTTAACCTATACCTCACATGATGCAACCTGTTCCTACATCAAAAATTATTTTAATATTATTTTATGAATAAAAATATTATTTTATTTCAAAAATTTTCACTTACTTTTTCAAGTTCCACAGTGTCTTACTTTGCCCTAGTTCACTTCCAAATCACCTTTTAACTTCGTTAATAAAATATTATTATTTTCTTGCATATAAAATATTTTATTCCAAAATATTCCTTTCACGATTCGCAACTCTTTAGCACTACAATTAGCTTCAATTGACCTTCATCTTATCGATAAGGTCATATGGCTACTATACCAAGGTACGGGGTGTTACAATTTAGTTGTTTATCATTTAATTTGATGGATGTTGTAAGAACTTGAGTTAGATTTAATTGCATCAATTTCTATTAATTTACCTATACAATAATGAGAGTTTAATTATATTCTTATTTTGATTCTTTGAAGCATCAAAATATTGTTTGAGTATTATGTAAATTCTTATGTTCAGCTTCATTGTTAAGATGTGATTTCTACAATTTGAGCACTATATCTTTTTCTTAGATTCATTATACATATCTAGAGAAGATTTATGTGAATGTAAAATTTTGAATTACGTATTGAGTTCTAGAATTTGTTTGATTATCTCTCAAGTGAAATCCTAGGCTATGATGGGTTTAGCTATGGATGGCATGCTCAAATTATGCAATGGAAAGAAAATTAAAACTTTATAACTAAACAATCAAAACATGCCTCAACCCATGGATCACCTTGGTGATATTTAACACATAAAAATACAAAATAAATTATTATTCAGAAAGTTACCATGCCAAGTAATTTGGTAATCACAATGGCACTTCTCGAAGCAATCCCAAGAACACCACAAGGAGCAAATACCTTAGCCAATCAAGTGCTTGGCCTCCAATAGAAGTACACACGATTGCACCTGAACCTTCAATAAAATAGGGAGTTTTTAACTATACTTTGTGCTAGAAAAGACGACAACAATTGTCCTTTTCTACTTTTTCACAATTTTAGCCGAACCTCTCTTGAAAGTTACTTCATACGCAATTTTCTCTTTCACATAAAGAGAGTGGTGGCAAAAATAGAACACTTTTCTTTTTCTGACAAAAACTAGGTTTTCTTCAATTGTGAAAAACTCTCATATGGAAAATAGTTAAAAAGTGACTTATATAGTCAGGTTTAAAAAACTTTAATTTTGCAATTAAGCCCTTAATATTATAACACATTATAATATTGGGCCCATTACTTAATTAAACTCTTTTAATTAAGTCCTTGGAAACTAAAATCAAAATTAATTTCCTTTATATTTTGTAGTCAAGGCTTTATAATTATAACTATTTATAATTATGTCTAAAACTAAATTAAACTCTTTTAATTAAGTTTATAAAAGTTAATTACCCAGCATTTGTTTTAAGTTTAACTTAAATCATCACTCTCCAAATTTATTCAAATGCAATCATTGTCTGTGATCCATTAAGTACCTAACAAGTTGGCAAAGGAATTGATTAATGACTTAATTGATTAATATAATTTTCAATCAATTAATTTATAATCAATTCCATAGACGAAGATTGGAATCTAGCAATGCATCATGGTCACCTAATTGTTAAGAGAGTTAAACGGTTCTTTGATATTAATGTACAGTCTATCAGTATAATTCATTCCCTCATCATATATCCCGAAGATGATAAGAGCTTAGTACAGTGTTTACTCTTATTAACCTTCATATTTGTTCCTACAGTTATAGCATTAGCTTTATAGGGAGTTATGAAACCTTTTTCATAATCTCCATGTCACCTTGGCCAAGGACTTCAGTAAGCTAATGTTAACCAAGGATTGATAGGATATGTCCTCTAAAACACTTAAGGTGATGATTCCTATCTTGACCACTCATTTGCCTTCACATGCTTCATACTATACCCAAAAGCATCCTATTTTGGCATCTTTGGTTAGGCACCCATAGAGATGAAATCAAAAAATAACACTCCCCATATAAGACATTCTAGTGTCTCAGGTCTAGGGACTATTTACACAACTGACACATAAGAAGTGTTGCAAGGACACTAAAGTGTATTACCAAATGCATTTCTCACGAAAGGTCATGTTCAATGAACTTGCTCTCTAGGGCAAGCACCTATATTCTAGTTCCAAGTATCTCTATACTTCAATCTATGAGATCGATTGCTTACTTCCAAAGTAAGGAGCATAGAATATACTAGTCTCTAAGCATCATTGATGTGCAATCTCAATGATACATTGACCAAGAACATTTTGAAATTATGCTTTGATACATATGGATCTTATAACTGCAACCCATTATAGTTCTCTTGCAAGACATATTAATCTCATGGACTTCATTCAATTAGACTTATAACTCATTATAATTGATGTTTATTGATGAAGAAAAACCTCTAACCATTCAGCACGAATGATATTGTTGCATGATTATAATCAAGCCTTAGCTGATCTCAATTGGCTGTAGGACTCATCCCAATAGGTTATACATAGTTAAGGAGATGATTTAGGCCATCTTTGGACCGATTGAGCCTTTTGAGCTACCTTTTTATATAGTTAACCTTAGTTAACCCTTTTGAGCCTAAAGTAACATTTTCTTTATTTAAATACTTAATTATTAGCCTAGACCTTTACATAAATAATCCCAATTGTTGCATCCCTCATTCCTAAGTGCATAAGTCAACTTAGGAAATATAATGAGCTAAATAGTGAAAAAAGTAGTAAAGATGACAAGTTCAAAAATATGATTATATTCATCTCACTACCCAATAAAAGAAATAAGTTTGGAGGTGTGAAATAGAGAAAAAGGAAAAGGGAAAGAAAAAAAAAGAAAAAGATTGAAGCGTTGAAGAGAATAAAAATTTAATGAAAAAGGGGTATGCTAGGTGAAGGAAAATAAAGCTCTAAGTAGGTCATAGAATGTCTATGTGCTTAGGTGATTTGAGCTACATATTATTCCATATCCTACCATTACACTACCCATGCATTACAAGCTTGATAAAGTCTTATTGATCCTTAACTTAGTATTAGTCTACATTAGTGTAGAGAGCGATGAAAAGCACACCTATGAAACTTTGTTACTAATTTGAATTTTGGATGCGTACAAACTTATTTGGATTGATTAATGTTCTAGGTAAAAAGATTGCACACACACAAGGAAATCCACTTGACAATAAGCTTGTATTTGAATTAAAACATAAACTTGAATAATATTTGTGTATTGCTTTGAGTTGAGATTATGAGTTAACTTATAAGGGATATTAAATGAGATTGTTTAGTTAGTGCAATTTATTTCTAGTTAAGTTGTTTTCTTCATTTATGTTATTGCAGTTTAGTTTATGTTTTGCTCAAGGACTAGAAAAATTTTAAGTTTGAGGGTATGATAACTCTAATATATAGATTTATTTTGATACACTTTGGGAGCTTAACTAGCTAGGTCTTTGAGATTTTCGATTCAGAATTTAGTATTTTAGTTGTTTTTCTTAATTAAGTTTGATTGCATGTTGAGTAGTATAATTTTATGTTATTTTCTTTTAAATTACTTTTAGAATAGTTATTGTTGATATCTCTTGTTGTTCTTGAAAGACATTTGATGAGAATGGTTAATTTGGTGAAAAATCGCACAAGTGTGGTGATGGCTTTATTCATACATGCTGTAGTATTTTGAGGATACCAAAGCTAAAGAGGACTAATTGATGTGATTCATGAGCCATTGAAATGTTAAAAGACAAGGCTACAACTTTCATATTTACCACTTTCTCTAGTTTGGATCATATCAAGGTGAAAATCGCATTAAAAGAATCTAGTTTGCTACAATTTTGCATAAGGCAGCACATGGAGTGAAAGTCGTGGCCTTGAGTTGCTCAAGGCTATAGCGTCGAGGAGGCTAAAGCCATAGCACTAAGGAGAGTGTGGCCACGGTTTTGGTGTAAGTGATGTCTCCATAGTGCCACCCGAAGTGCCAAAGAGGGCAGAACTGCGATGCCTGGAGATTTCTAAAAATAAAATGTTTTGAGGGAATTTAGAAATTAGGTTTATTTGAAGCTTATTTAAAGGACCTTTTTTAGAGGTTTTGAAGGGAGGATGGCAAGCAACTATTATGGAGTGAAAGAGCCAAGAACGAAGCAAGAATGTAAGAGCATTATAGAAATAATTGAGATTAAAAGCTTCTACTATTAGTATCTTTCTCTACTTTTTTTTCTCTTATTTTCTTTAACTTGGATTCATGGCTAAATTTCTTTGGATGATGTTTTTATTAGTTATTATGAGCTAAATTAGCTTCCTAGGATTGTGGTGGATTTCAACATGTAATCTGAATTTTTTTTCTACTTACTAAATGGGTCTATGTCACATCCCATTTCCTAGAGTGATCGTGAACGGCGCATAGACCCAGATGAGCATAACCCACTAGGCCCAAGCAAGCCTATTATCTTAATCACCATTAAACAATCATTATTACTTGCAGAAGCATCACATAACATTCATTATCATACATTTTCATCATGCATTCATTTTATAAAACTCATTATATAATTATGAAACTTCTCAACTTAATTGTATAAACTCAAAATTTTTATATATATCAACAAGTGCCACTATCACATTGCACAATAACATTAAACATTATCCACACCCTCAGGTGTCCATAATTTTTGCGTAAAATGCCTAAGGATTGGCAACTTGAACATAAACATGTTCATAGTTTGTAAACATAAATGTCAAGCAAAGACCGACTCATTAGTGGAACGTGACTCGACTTGTAGGCTGGAAATGGCTACTAACTCACCTACCAAAAAAGGAATGAAACACGTCTCCATGACTTTGGCTGCTATAAAGTGCAATCTATCATCACTGATCTACAAATAAAAATAAATGGGGGAAAATAACATGTGACTTTGAAAAACTCGGTCAGTGGATACGAGAAGGGGACAAACCAAGGGATAAGACTATTTCCTAAACATGCACTTGTAATCTCATGACATTCTTAAACAATTTAATCATAGAATTCATGAAACTTATTATTTGAACACATTTAAATAGTAATTCATTTGAAAATACGTTACTATAAGCTTTTTGAAATCTTTTACCTTTGAAATTCTCATTAAATTCAATCAAACAACCTGTTCTACACCAAATCTATCGATACATTACTGAATGTATTAATACTTTCAAGCATCTACTGATACATTAGTAAAATATATTGATACATTTCACTCAGAAGCTAACCTAAAGCATTTTGTTTAGAATGTATCAATACTAAATCCGTAAGTATCGATTTTTTTAGCCCAGAACCCAAATTTCTAGGAAAATCCTCCATTTTTACCATTCCTTAAGTTCTCTTAACTCTTGGGACTTTTTTTAAGGCTCAATTGTGAGACCCTGTCAAACTCGATTAAAAGACGGTATTGTACCGAGTGGTACAACTAAGTTAAATCGAGCCTTGAACTAGTTCAAATAGAAATTCTAAGAGGAAATTGAAAATTTTGAAACCCACAGAATGACTTAGAATAGTGATTCGGAGTTCAAGGTCCAGTTTGGAGTCTATTAGGAAAATTGATCGATTAGGGACAAAACGATCATTTTACCATTTGATGATTAAATGGAGATTTCTAGCCAAGATTTGATCACATTTGACCAAGAATAAATATATGAAATATAATATTGATTATTGGAGTATAAAATGATGTTTAGCAGTGAAAAATTGTGATTCTCGGTATTTATGGAGCACAAGGGCAAAATGGTAATTTTGCCACTAGAGGACTAAACGAAAATTTTTTTAAACAATTTTTGCCCCATTTGGTTAATATTGATCAATATTAGTGTTATTTTAGGTTGAAAAGTAGAAATAATGAGATTCCGGTACATTTCGGAGTATAAGGGCAAAATCGTAATTTTTTTGTCTCGGGGGCAAATCAGTAAAATTTTCGCCCCAGCACTTGTCAAGACCAAGGGATTTTAATTGTGGTAGGATTGGATAAATACCAGAATATTTGTGGTGGAAAATTAAGAAGAAAAAGTCAAAAAGTTAAAAATTGGGCCAATAAGCATGTGACACATGGCATGCTTGATTATTTTATTATTTTCTATAGAAATCAGCCCATTAAATCCCCAATTCCCTCACCATATTCGGCCTAGACATCCAGCAACAAGAAAAAAGGAAGAACAAAAGGAAAAACAAGAAAACCTAGGTGGAAATTCAAAGAAAAAGTGAAGAAATCAAGGAAACAAGCTAGGTAAGTTAAAATTTCTTTAATTCTCCTTGATACCTAGCTTACCCATGCTTTTGTTCTTGATTTCCATGGTTGAATATTGAGTTATCATGATGAATTCAATTCTGAAAAATGGGTATGGAAGAGGAATTGTTGTTGGAATAATTTGATTTTAGACTATGTTAGTGTTTAGGGATAGTTAAGCATGGTTATGAACAAAAACACAAAAGAAATATTCAATTTCTCTAGGGTTCCTTGTTGGCCGAACCATGAGGGCTGAATATCAATGGGGGATTGTTTTTATTTCAAGGAAAATGGCATGGAAAATGATGAAGTAAGGTGAAACGGTTATGTAGAAAAAAATTCGATGCTAGTACACCAAATGACCAAATTTTTTCTATAAGGAATTGTGAGGGTTCTAATGCTGAATTTGGCTTTATTTAAATGTATGTGGTAAATTAAGGTATTAGAGGAGAAATGAATTAATTTGGAGGTGATTTGGACACAATCGCCGATTAATCGGGTGATCGGTCGAATTTAATCGATACCGTGATTAAGCGGTAATCGGACATATTTTTGCATTTACATATCAAGCATTAGTAGTTTAAATTAATTTATATCAATTTAGGGACAATATAGTAAATTCCTCGACTTTGTTATTTGTCAAGGTGGTGAGACGTCCGGAAAAGGCAAAGGAATTACGCCTGAGGACTATTAGTCAGAGTTCACCCGGAATCCGGATTTTCGACACCTGTGAGTGGACTGCCTATCAAAATTGTTTTGGGAATATGACTGTTTTGAACAAAGTGTTTGAATGATTTTATGCAATTTTTCATGAAAATGAATGCCTTGGGAACAAGCTTTTGAGAAAAGGTTTATGTTATGAAATGTGGTTATTATGGATTTCTATGTGGCTGCATTATGTTGATATACATATATGCTTGAATATAATGTTGTGTAATTATGTTGACTCGGCTATGTGCGAGTAGGGAGTGTGCATAAGCCGAGGATGACCCGGTTATGTGCGAGTAGGGAGTGCGCATAATCCGGTGATGACCCAGCCATGTGCGAGTAGGGAGTGCGCATGAGCTGGTGATGATGATGATGAGCTGGTGATGATGATGATGGGTTGGTGAGATGATGATGATGGGTATATACGTATATATATATATATATACATATGTAAATGTGTGTGATATAGCAAATTGATGGACAATGATTTATGGTTGTAATGTACGTAAAATTTGACACATTATACTTTGAGAATTTTCATGAATGTTAGGTTGATTTTATTAGTTTAGCAGGATGGCTTTTGTTGAGTGAGGAAAAATGTTTCTCTTGTTGCTTTGTTTTCACTGCATCGAAATTCATGCTCGCTGTAGCGAAAAACTCTGGGGTTTGGAGGGGTTTTAAATAGGAATGAACTAAATTGCATTGTTTGAAACAAGTGCATCATGATTTTAAATTTTTCCTAATTGTTGCTTGTTCCCTTCCTTGTTCACTCACTGGGTTTATACTCACCATTTTCAAATTCATGTTTTCAGATCACGAGGTAGCCGATAATTAGGACGAGGTGTCCTTGTAGATCTGTGTACATCTTCTGGTAGGTGTCTCGGCATTCGGTAGCTGTATATCCATCCGAGTCACTCCGCTGGAGGTCGAGTATTATTTTGTTATGTATAGATGAACTTAATGTAAATTTTAAAAGAGTAATGCCAGTACGAGTTGGCAATGTATATCACTATTTTGACTCAAAGTCATGAAATAGGACTTAGTGATAATAAATAGAATCATAAGTAAGATAAATAATAGGCTTGCTTGGGTTTAGTGGATTACGTCCATTGGACCCATGCGCCGGTCATGACCCGGAATTTGGGTCGTGACAATATTGGTATCAGAGCCCTAGGTTTGTCTAGGTCCTAGAACTTCCTTTTTGTTAGTCCAGCGGAGAGTCGGGTCTTTATGTGGGAACTTCAGTTGTAAAGTGTGAACCGCGGCACATTTTACAACCAAATGACCGCATAGATTCCCTATCTTAGAAACCACCTTTTGCTTTAAGTATGATTATAATATGTGTTTAATAACAGGCGTTTGCTTTTGTCTAGGTAAGAATGCCGCCTAAGACACGAGCCGCCTCAAGACGGGCAGGGGAGCAAGATGTTCCCATTGAGATGGCAGATAGACCACGGGCATCCACCCAGAGAGGCCGAGGTAGACGTGGCAGGGTCACTAGGCCGGTGGGGTTGGATACGCCTGTGAGTAGGCAAGAAGAGGGACAGTCCTCAGGTGATGTAGATAGACACCCAGCTAGGGGTATTACTATTGAGGATTTGGCGGCAGGCCTACAGGGAGTTAACCGGGTTGTAGAGATGATGGCGACCCGCATGGAAGATATACAAAGGGTAGTAGAGGGGAGACCTACAGTACAAGAATCCCCTAGCTCCCAAGGACAGGCCGATCACCAACATCATGAGGAGGAGAGGGGACATCTAGATATTTCTCTTCCTGACTTTCTCAAGCTTAAGCCTCCAACATTTTCAGGGTCTGATGCATCGGAGAAACCCCAGGTTTTCTTGGATAAGATGGAGAAAATTTGTAAAGCCTTGGGATGTTCTAGTGTTCGGTCAGTTGAGCTAGTCGCCTTCCAATTAGAGGATGTGGCGCAAGAATGGTATAGCTCTTTATGTAGAGGCAGACCGACTAATGCAACACCGTTGGCCTGGAGTGAGTTCAATGTAGCCTTCTTAGATCGATTCTTACCACTCAGTGTGCGTAATGCCAGAGCTAGAGAGTTTGAGACTTTGGTACAGACTTCAAGCATGACGGTGTCTGAGTATGACATCAAGTTCACGCAGCTAGCTCGTTATGCGCCCTATCTCGTTTCTACTGAGGAGATGAAGATTCAGAGGTTTGTGGATGGGTTAGTGGAGCCATTATTTAGGGCTGTGGCATCCCGAGATTTCACTACCTATTCTGCAGCAGTGGATCGTGCTCAACGCATCGAGATGAGGACCAGTGAGAGTAGGGCTGCGAGGGATAGAGCAAAAAGGGGCAAGACAGAGGGTTATCAGGGCCGTAGAGATTTCAGCAGTGGTGGTTCATCTTCTAGCCGTCAGGGTCCACAGAGGGACTCACGGTTACCTCAGCAGGGGAGTGACGCACCTGGTGCTAATATTAGGGTGGGACAGAGAACCTTCAGTTCTAGGAGGCAGCAAGATTCTAGACAGAGTAGTCAAGTCATTCGCTCTTGTGATACTTGTGGGAGACGACATAGTGGACGGTGCTTCCTTACTACAAAAACTTGTTACGGGTGCGGTCAACCTGGGCATATTAGGAGGGATTGTCCGATGGCACATCAATCACCAGATTCTGCTCGTGGTTCCACCCAGCCAGCTTCATCTGCTCCGTCAGTTGCTGTCTCATCTGGCCGGGAGGTTAGTGGATCGAGAGGTAGAGGTGCGGGTACTTCCTCTCAAGGCAGACCATCTGGGTCCGGACATCAAAGTTCTATTGGTAGAGGCCAAGCGAGGGTGTTTGCTTTAACACAGCAGGAGGCTCAAACATCCAATGCCGTGGTCTCAGGTATTCTCTCCGTTTGTAATATGAATGCTCGAGTACTATTTGATCCTGGTGCTACCCATTCTTTTATCTCTCCATGTTTTGCATCTCGGTTGGGTAGAGGTCGTGTTAGGAGAGAGGAACAATTAGTGGTGTCTACTCCTTTAAAGGAGATATTTGTGGCCGAGTGGGAATATGAGTCCTGTGTAGTGCGAGTCAAGGACAAAGACACTTCGGTGAATCTAGTGGTGCTAGACACCTTAGACTTTGATGTAATCTTGGGGATGGATTGGTTATCACCCTGCCATGCTAGTGTGGACTGCTATCATAAATTGGTTAGATTTGATTTCCCCGGTGAACCATCATTTAGTATTCAGGGGGATAGGAGTAATGCTCCAACCAATTTGATATCGGTCATATCTGCCAGAAGATTATTACGACAGGGTTGTATAGGTTACTTGGCTGTTGTAAAGGATAGTCAGGCAAAGATTGGAGATGTAACTCAAGTGTCGGTGGTGAAGGAGTTCGTGGATGTATTTCCTGAGGAGCTACCAGGTTTGCCTCCTGAACGGGAGATTGAGTTTTGCATAGATTTGATTCCCGACACTAGACCTATATCCATACCCCCATATAGAATGGCACCTGCAGAGCTTAAAGAGCTTAAGGATCAGTTGGAGGATTTGTTGGATAAAGGTTTCATACGACCTAGTGTATCCCCATGGGGAGCACCAGTGTTATTTGTGAAGAAGAAAGATGGGTCACTTAGGCTGTGCATTGATTATCGACAGCTTAATAAAGTGACGGTGAAGAATAAATATCCTCTCCCAAGGATAGATGATTTATTTGATCAACTACAAGGAGCACAATGTTTTTCTAAGATAGATCTGCGATCTGGGTACCATCAGTTGAGAATCCGGAACGAAGATATACCCAAGACCGCATTTCGAACAAGATATGGGCACTATGAGTTCTTAGTGATGTCATTTGGGCTCACGAATGCTCCTGCAGCCTTTATGGATTTGATGAACCGAGTGTTCAAACCTTATTTGGATAAGTTTGTGGTGGTGTTTATTGATGACATTTTGATATATTCAAAGAGTCGAGAGGAGCATGAGCAGCATCTTAAGATAGTGCTCCAAATTTTGAGAGAACATCGATTGTATGCTAAGTTCTCCAAGTGTGAGTTTTGGCTCGAAAGTGTTGCATTCTTGGGGCATGTGGTATCTAAGGAGGGGATACAAGTTGATACAAAGAAAATTGAAGCAGTGGAAAAATGGCCAAGGCCAACATCAGTTACGGAGATTAGAAGCTTTGTGGGTTTAGCTGGCTATTATCGTCGCTTTGTGAAGGACTTCTCCAAAATAGTTGCCCCTTTGACTAAGCTGACACGTAAAGATACAAAATTTGAGTGGTCTGATGCTTGTGAGAATAGTTTTGAGAAGCTTAAGGCATGTTTCACCACAGCTCCAGTGTTAAGCCTACCGCAAGGCACAGATGGAGTGTTGAGGTATGGAACCAGACTTTATGTGCCTGATGGTGACGGGTTGAGGAGAGAAATATTGGAGGAAGCTCACATGGCAGCTTATGTGGTACATCCAGGGGCTACAAAGATGTATCAAGATTTGAAAGAGGTGTATTGGTGGGAAGGACTTAAGAGAGATGTAGCTGAGTTTGTCTTCAAGTGCCTGGTTTGTCAGCAGGTTAAGGCCGAGCATCAAAAGCCTGCAGGGCTACTACAGCCATTATCAGTACCCGAGTGGAAGTGGGAACATATTGCTATGGACTTTGTAACGGGTTTGCCTCGAACCAGTGGGGGATATGATTCAATTTGGATAGTAGTGGACCGGTTAACAAAGTCAGCTCATTTTCTTCCAGTTAAGACTACTTATGGGGCTGCCCAATACGCTCGAGTTTATGTGGATGAGATAGTGCAACTACATGGTATTCCCATTTCTATAGTATCTGACAGAGGAGCTCAGTTTACTAGTAGATTTTGGGGAAAGTTGCAAGAAGCATTGGGCACTAAGTTGGATTTCAGCACAGCTTTCCACCCTCAGACTGATGGACAGTCTGAACAGACCATACAGACATTGGAGGATATGTTGAGGGCTTGTGTGATAGACCTTGGTGTCAGGTGGGAACAATATCTACCCTTAGTGGAATTTGCCTACAACAACAGTTTCCAAACTAGCATCCAAATGGCACCATTTGAGGCATTATATGGACGGAGATGTAGGTCACCCATTAGATGGCTAGAGGTAGGAGAAAGGAAACTTTTGGGGCCTGAGTTGGTGCAGGATGCCACTAAGAAAATACGCATGATCCATCAGAGGATGTTAACAGCACAAAGTAGACAAAAGTCATATGCTGATAACCGACGGAGAGACTTGGAGTTCCAAGCAGGAGATCATGTATTTTTGAAAGTTTCGCCAACTAAAGGGGTAATGAGGTTTGGCAAGAAAGGGAAGTTAAGTCCTCGGTATATAGGACCCTTCGAGATCTTAGAAAGGGTTGGAGTAGTGGTATATCGTTTGGCATTACCGTCAGACCTTTCGAATATCCATCCCGTGTTTCATGTATCCATGCTTAGGAAGTACAACCCAGATCCAACACATGTACTACGGTATGACACCATTCAGTTGCAAGATGATCTAAGCTATGAGGAACAATCGATAGCTATCCTTGATAGGCAAGTTAAAAAGCTCCGTTCAAAAGATGTAGCCTCAGTGAAAGTATTGTGGCGGAATCACACTAGTAAAGAGGTAACGTGGGAAGCTGAGGATGACATGCGGACAAAGCATCCACACCTCTTCGATATGTAAAGGTAACCCACTCTACATTGAGTTTAAATTTGGGGATCGAATTTTTATTAGTGGGGGAGAATGTGAGACCCTGTCAAATTCGATTAAAAGACGGTATTGTATCGAGTGGTACAACTAAGTTAAATCGAGCATTGAACTAGTTCAAATAGAAATTTTAAGAGGAAATTGAAAATTTTGAAACCCACAAAATGGTTTAGAATAGTGATTCGGAGTTCAGGGTCCAGTTTGGAGTCCATCAAGAAAATTGACAGATTAGGGACAAAACGGTCATTTTACCATTTATGATGAAATGGAAATTTCTAGCGAAGATTTGATCACATTTGACAAAGAATAATTATATGAAATATAATATTGATTATTGGAGTATAAAATGATGTTTAGCAGTGAAAAATTATGATTCTCGGTATTTATGGAGCACAAGGGCAAAATGGTAATTTTGCCACTAGAGGACTAAACAAAAATTTTTTTAAAACAATTTTTGCCCCATTTGGTTAATATTGATCAATATTAGTGTTATTTTAGGTTGAAAAGTAGAAATAATGAGATTCCGGTACATTTCGGAGTATAGGGGCAAAATCGTAATTTTTTCGTCCCGGAGGCAAATCAGTAAAATTTTCACCCCAGCACTTGTCAAGACCAAGGGATTTTAATTGTGGTAGGATTGGATAAATACCAGAATATTTGTGGTGGAAAATTAAGAAGAAAAAGTGAACAAGTTCAAAATTGGACCAATAAGCATGTGACACATGGCATGCTTGATTATTTTATTATTTTCTATAGAAATCAGCCCATTAAATCCCCAATTCCCTCACCATAGTTGGCCTAGGCATCCAACAATAAGAGAAAAGGAAGAACAAAAGAAAAAACAAGAAAACCTAAGTGGAAATTCAAAGAAAAAGTGAAGAAATCAAGGAAACAAGCTAGGTAAGTTAAAATTTCTTTAATTCTCCTTGATACCTCGCTTACCCATGCTTTTGTTCTTGATTTCCATGGTTGAATATTGAGTTATCATGATGAATTCAATTCTGAAAAATGGGTATGGAAGAGGAATTATTGTTGGAATAATTTGATTTTAGACTATATTAGTGTTTAGGGATAGTTAAGCATGGTTATGAACAAAAACACAAAAGAAATATTCAATTTCTCTAGGGTTCCTTGTTGGCCGAACCATGAGGGCTGAATATCAATGGGGGATTGTTTTTATTTCAAGGAAAATGGCATGGAAAATGATGAATTAAGGTGAAACGGTTATGTAGAAAAAAATTCGATGCTAGTACACCAAATGACCAAATTTTTTCTATAAGGAATTGTGAGGGTTCTAATGCTGAATTTGGCTTTATTTAAATGTATGTGGTAAATTAAGGTATTAGAGGAGAAATGAATTAATTTGGAGGTGATTTGGACACAATCGCCGATTAATCGGGTGATCGGTCGAATTTAATCGATACCGTGATTAAGCGGTAATCGGACATATTTTTGCATTTACATATCAAGCATTAGTAGTTTAAATTAATTTATATCAATTTAGGGACAATATAGTAAATTCCTCGACTTTGTTATTTGTCAAGGTGGTGAGACGTCCGGAAAAGGCAAAGGAATTACGCCTGAGGACTATTAGTCAGAGTTCACCCGGAATCCGGATTTTCGACACCTGTGAGTGGACTGCCTATCAAAATTGTTTTGGGAATATGACTGTTTTGAACAAAGTGTTTGAATGATTTTATGCAATTTTTCATGAAAATGAATGCCTTGGGAACAAGCTTTTGAGAAAAGGTTTATGTTATGAAATGTGGTTATTATGGATTTCTATGTGGCTGCATTATGTTGATATACATATATGCTTGAATATAATGTTGTGTAATTATGTTGACTCGGCTATGTGCGAGTAGGGAGTGCGCATAAGCCGAGGATGACCCGGTTATGTGCGAGTAGGGAGTGCGCATAACCCGGTGATGACCCAGCCATGTGCGAGTAGGGAGTGCGCATGAGCTGGTGATGATGATGATGAGCTGGTGACGATGATGATGGGTTGGTGAGATGATGATGATATGTATATATATATATATACATATGTAAATGTGTGTGTTATAGCAAATTGATGGACAATGATTTATGGTTGTAATGTACGTGAAATTTGACACATTATACTTTGAGAATTTTCATGAATTTTATGTTGATTTTATTAGTTTAGCAGGATGGCTTTTTGTTGAGTGAGAAAAAATGTTTCTCTTGTTGCTCTGTTTTCATTGCAGCGAAATTCATGCTCGCTGTAGCGAAAAACTCTCGGGTTTGGAGGGGTTTTAAATAGGAATGAACTAAATTGTATTGTTTTGAAACAAGTGCATCATGATTTTAAATTCTCCCTAATTGTTGCTTGTTCCCTTTCTTGTTCACTCACTGAGTATTGTACTCACGTTTTATAAAAATTCATGTTTTCAGATCAGGTGACTGTTGGACCCTAGATCGAGGAGTCCCCGTAGTGCATCTCCTGGGTATGTGTCTGGCATTCGATAGTAATCCCTTTTATTGTAAATGTCTCTGCTGGAAGTCATGGGTTCTTTTGTATTGTGAATACAATCTAGCAATGTGAATATGTGTATGCAATGTAAATTGCTAAATACATTACTGGTATAGTGCATGTATATTATTATCGATAATGCCATTTTGTTTTGGCTATGTTCACACCCGGGAAAAGGTGTGTGTGTATGCATGATATGATAAATTTGTTAAGCAAAGGTAAATGGATAGGCTTGCTTGGGCTTAGTGAGCTATGCTCATTGAGCTCATGCACTGGTCATGGCCCGGGAAATTGGGTCGTGACATCAATCTTCTTCACTAAGCACATTCTCATGTCATTATAGGCTGCAAATCATGAATAAAGCTCAAACAAGATTAGTATGCAACATACCCTAAACATAATAATTATGATCATTCCATTAACATTAAACACATACTTTGTGATGGTACATCCCCCATCACCTTAGGCCAGCAACGTACATCCCTTTGCCCTTGGGCATTTATGATGCATCATAAGAGTGAAGTGGTCACTTGCATCCCGTGAGAGTGGAATTAATTGCACTCATAGAGTTCTCATACTTATAGCATCAGGTATGTGGCATGTCCTTCACATACAAGCTTACTCATCTCATATAGTATATGGAAGAATAGATCACGTACATAATCTCATGCATTCATCATGCCTTCTCAATCATTTAAAGTATTTTATGGAATGTACATCATATACTTAATTTCATGGCATTGATCATACTTTCAGAATCATCTCATGTATATACAGCATATATATAACATAGCATATTAGATGGGAACACATCATGCAATCCATCATACATTTCATGCCTCCTCATATCTAACATGCACATCATAGCATCCATGCATTGATCATAAATCATATCTTGTACCCACACTAGTCCAAAGACCGAAGTAATGAAGTTTTTTAAACAATAAGGTGCTTGTCCCCTTTGTTGAAAACTAATACATAATAGAATATTTACATATGTAATAGATTTGTAAACGTTTTGAAAACCATTATGTCAATGATATCACAATCACTAACAATTCATTTCCTTAGAAAATCATTTTTCATTCTTGAAACTCAAATCCTTTGATAAACGATTTTAGAGATATTATTTCAGCATACATAAATTATCTTTTTCATAGAAATCATATTAGCTTGACATATCAAAATGATTTCAAAGTGGTGTATCCACTCACCTTAATCAAAGACCCGATCAAAGCCTTTCTCTTGTCATTTCCTTGGAGTTTTTAATCGTTCCTATCACATAAATATCGTGGAAATCACTTTCTAAACTAATAACTTAGGATTAATCGTTCTAGGAGCTTTCAAAAGTTACTCATTTTTTACTAAGTCTACTTTCTCTCACTAAACCCATTCTGCAATCCTTTCATCTCCCATTTTTACCTTGAATTTCTAGGCCAAGAAACAACATTTCCAAAAAAAAAAAGATAAGCTTGTAAGGTTTCAAATGGTAAAAATGTCATTTTTACCATTAAATATAAAAAAAAGGAATGTTTTTTGCTTAAAAATGAGTTAAGAGGGTTTTAGGAGAGAGTTATTATTGAAAAATGCAGCTAAGGATTGTTAAACCTCGAAAAATGTGGGGTATTTATAATTTTTAAAGTGAAAATACCATTTTGCCCTTTTTATTTTTCTAAAAATAGCATAATGTTTCAATACATTAGGCAAATGTATTTATACATTGTGTACTAGAAAACGATTCTATCAATACATTTGGCCATTTATTGATAGATGTTCATAAAAATCTAAATTTATCAATACACATCATAGCATTTATCGATGCATGTTTTTCAATTCCCCTTTAGAAAGATTTCGAGCTAAATCAATCGATACATAAAGATCATGTATCGATACTTTTCTTCCAATAAGCAAAAAAACACTTAGAAACTTGTCCAATTGGACTCAACTTAAAACCAAACTTTGTACATAAGCTCAAAACATTAAAACATGAAATTTTTTCAATTTCAAACGAAGTTTCATATGTTCAAAACAATTTTACCTTGCACATCTAAGGGTACCTAGAAATCCTACAATAAGGTGGGATTTCACAATGTAGTTTTGCTTATTCAAATATGTTATTAATGCTTTTGATTGTTTAGCCAACAATTAATTGATTTGTGAATCTAATTAAGACTTGGCAGAGATATTTTAGATTGGACTAAGATTTGAATAGTGCATGTTCACATTAGTTAGGTGATCTGATTGGCGATTAGGATAGACATACTCCAATTTCCATACGTAGCCAGATTAAAACTCTAGCTTAATGAACCTTATTTAATTGATTACTATACTCATAGAGTGACCTAATTAAGTGAGGTATTTGTGCAAGCATCTCGATAGATCCTTGTACATAGCTTTGGATTCTAGGTTAGTAAAACCACCCATGAATATAAATAATGAGAGAAGCCGGTATCAAATGAAATGTTGAACGAACCCATAACCCTAGGTTTTAATCTATTGCCATTCTCAAGTGAATAATTTGTTTCTATTAATTAATTTAGTGTTTTCTTTAATTCAGTTTTAATTAATTTTCAAAAAAATTGAGTTACTTGAATAAGATTAGTTTGCCATAATCTTAGTACTTAGTGAAGATTTAGTAACAAATCTTTATGGGATGCAGTTCTGGACTTATTGTTTATATTATTTGTTCAATATGTATACTTGCATGTACTAAATCAACAACATGTTTTTGGCACCATTGCTGGGGATTTCTTTTCCTATTTATTTTGCTAATAGTAAAATTCAATAGATTAGTTTTAATTTAATTTTTATTTTTGTTTTTCAGGTTTGTTTCGTCGTTGTATAAGAAGAGCAAAAAGCTTGGAGATTATATCGTGTGCTCCAAAGATTGAGAAAACATTATGAAGACTTCGATGAGAAAATCAACAAGATTTTGCTCAAACAAATACAATCGCTGATCAATGAGGTAAGTAGCAACTGCAAGAGTGAGTAGTAGCTAAAAATCATTGATTAAGGGATTATGTTGCTCCATTAGTACAAAGAATTCCATCAAGCATTCAAAGGTCAACTATTTAAGCCAATAATTTCAAAATCAAGTCGACTATCATCACCATGATTCAAACTTCAGTCCAATTTAAAAGCCTTCCAAATAATGATCCAAATGGCCATATTTCAAACTTCTTAGAGATATGTGATACCTTTAAACATAATGGTATCACAGATGATACAATTCGTTTAAGGCTTGTCCTTTTTCATTAAGGGACAAACCTAAAGGATGGCTGAATGCACTCCTTACTAGATCCATAACAACATAGGATGATCTTGCTCAAAAGTTCCTTGCTAAGTTGTTTCCTCCAACCAGGATAGCAAAAATGAGGAATGATATCACATCATTCATACAAAACCTTGTGAATCATTGTATGAGGCTAGGAAAGATATAAGGACTTGTTTAAGTGATGCCTTCATCATGGTTTTCCAATATGGCTACAAATGCAAACATTTAACAATGGGTTGAGTGGTCATGTGTGAACCACCATTGATGACACTGTGGGAGGAGCTTTAATGGCTAATTCAACTGATAAGGCATATAATCTATTGGAGGAGATAGCTTCAGACAACTGTTAGTGGCCAAAAGAGTGATCGATGCATAGGAGAGTAGCTGAAGTTCATGACGTGGATGCCTTCATGACATTATCAACATAGATAGCAATTTTAACTAAGAAACTTGAATCTTTTAGTGCTAACTCCATTCAGAGTCTTTTTGTGATGTGGTATTATGGAGATAAGCGTGCAAGCAATTAGTGTCCAAGCAGTACAGAAACAATATAGTTTGTGCGGAAAGACAACAAAACAATCATTACTATAACATCTACAACCCAGGGTAGAGGAACCATCCTTACTTCTCATGGGGTAACAATTAGGGATCATCTTCAACTTAAAGGCTAAACATACCTCCTGGGTTCCTACAACAAGCAAGAACACCTACCCTAAAAAAAAACCATCTATAAAGGATTTGTGATGCAGCTCATGACAAAGAATGATGCCATCATTCAAAATCAAACGACTCTCAGTCAAGGTCAATCAGCATCAATTTGAAACCTTGAGACCCAAGTTGGCCAACTTGCAAACTCATTAAACAACAAAACACTACTTAATGATACAAAGGCAAATCCCAAGAGGGAAGGTAAGGAACATGTCAAGGCAATTACCTTGAGAAGTGGTAAGGAAGTGGAAAGTAACTCAAATCAAACTAAACAAAAAGACAAGACAGTTGAGAAAGGGACATAAATTGTAAGTTTTAATGAGTAATGTCAAGATAATGAGACTAAGGTAATAGACCACCACCACCTTTTCGTCAACGCTTCAAGAAATAACAAGAGGAAAGCTAATTTAAAAAATTTATGGAGGTGTTTAAAAAGTTTTACATCAACATTCCTTTTGTTGAGGTTTATAGCAAATGCCTTTATAAGTAAAATTTTTGAAGGATATCTTATCTGAGAAAAGGCGATTTGGTGAATTTAAAACAATAGCACTCATTGAGAAATATAGTGCAATCATACAAAACAAGCTTCCTCCAAAGCTTAAGAACCCTAGCAGCTTCATTATTCCATGCAAAATTGGTGCCTTATTTTTTGCTAAGGCATTGAGAAATTTGGGGGCAAGTATTAATTTGAGGCCTTTGTCTATCTACAACAAGTTGGGCTTAGAGGAGACTAAGCCGCTATTGTGACTCTACAATTGGCAAATAGAACCCTCAAATATTCGAAAGGTATAGTAGAAGATGTACTTGTAAAAGTGGATAAGTTCATATCTCTAATGAACATCATAATGCTCGATATGGAGGAGGATAGAGAGGTTCGTACTATACTTAGGAGACTTTTCTTACACACTGCTAAAACACTTATCGATGTAGAGAAAAGGAAGCTTACCTTGCAAGTACAAGATTATGAGGTAACATTTAACATTTTCAGAGTGTTAAAGTTTACTAATGACGATGATGGGTGTTTTATAGTTATTGTGGTGGATAGGGCCACAAATGAAGCTTTTAGGGAAAGTCATCCTAAAGACCCACTTGAGGCATAATTGGTTATTGACTCTAAGATAAGTGATGAGGATATCATAGAATGTATAAATGTGTTGAATGCCCCATTTTGTGTTTTGGGAACATAATTTACTGCATTGGATCTCTTTTCTTTTTCATCCCCACTAGTGAAGCTGTCTATCGAGGAACCTCCTCATTTGGATGTCAAACTATTGCCAAACCATTTAAGGTATGTATACATACCTAATAAAGTTTACGGATGCCAATTGAGGTTGATTACTGAGTTAAAAGGGTAATTCAGAAGTGAACCTGTGAAATCTCGATTTTCATAAGCACATAACTAGAAGTAGACTCGATAATGCAGACCAAGGGTAATTTTGTAATTTCTCTTGGTGAGCTCATACAAGTGGATTTTTTTATGCTATTAAGGTCTAAATAGGCCTAAGGAATGAATGAATAATGTTTATGATGGTAAATAAATGAGGAAGATAAAAATAATGATAATTTTCACGGTAGGGGTAAAATGGTCATTTTGCATCTCGAGTCTAAATTTTTTTAGTTTCGTGAACCCGAGTACCTTTAGACTATTATGGACTTTGTTTAGGTGTTAAAAGAGCAAAAAGGTTGCACAAAGGATGGGAGGAAGATAAAACCACCATGTTAAGGGCATTTTGGTAATTTCAATGGAAATTTGGATTAACTTGAAGCATAAATAGCTGAGCTCTAGCAGCTTCTAGTAGCTTCTGTTTCTTCTTCTTCCTCCCCTTTCACATTCCTTTTATCCTCCATGCAAGCTTGCTTTGCAACTTCCATAACTTTCTCTCTCTAGCTCCAATTTTCATGTTTTTCTGCACTTTTTCATAAAAGCTTTGTGCTCTTTCACTCTCTCACTTTAAAACCCTTGAAAAGTCTTTGTTCAACACTTTCTCTCACTAGTTGAAAGTTTTAGAGAGAGAAAGAGAGAGTGGCCATAGTAGCTTGGAAGCTTTTGAAAAGGAATTCAACTACAAAAAAAAAAAACCATCAAGGTGAGTAATGAATGAGGATTGATTTTAGGTTGTTAATAATGGCTAGTAATTGGAGTTCTGAGTTGTTTTATTGTTGAGGTTTGTTTATTTATTTTTAGTGATACTTGAGTAGAGAGAATAGATAGCTAATCAAAAAATAATTGGGAGCTAGTTAGGAATAACAAGTAGAGCTTGATTTAAGAAATAACTTTTAGAAATGTATTTATGCAAATTGGGCCGGTAGTGATGTTGTGTGTGTGTGACAGGTTCCAACGAGGCCTCAAATATCCTTTTGAAGTAATAATTGAAGTTTAAATCGATTAAAGAATCAACAAGACCGATGAGTGAACTTGCATTTCAAAATTTGTTTTGGGAATGTGAATGTATTTGCACAAAACCTTTGAATGATTTTATCCAACTTTTCTTAAAAGCGGGTGCCTTGAGAACAAGCCCTTAATAAATTATCTCTATGTTGTGACTTGTGGCTGTTATGGATTCATGCACGGTTACATTGTGTTGGTATATATATATATATATATATGTTGTGCATGGATGGTTGATATTGTGTGATAATTATAACCGTGCGTGTGCACGATGTGGGGGGGTGCACATGCCGGTGATGATTGTGGTGAGGGAGATGGATGATGATAGTGCCCGTATGCACGATGTGGGGGGATGTACACGATGGCACTGACTGTGCACGATGTGAAGGGATGCACACGATGACTTCGGCTATGTGCACGATGTAGGGGGATGCACATGAGCTGGGTGAGATGATGGTGGTATTGGTGTTTATTTATGTATATAAGTATATATATGTTGTGAAATAAAAGTTCATGAATATGGTATATGGTTCTAATGCATGTGAAATTTAGCATTATGAATCTTGAGAATTTTCCATTTTCTTGCAAATTAATTTTTATTACAACATCAAATGGATTTTTAGTGCAAAGAAGGTCTTTTTTACACTTAGGTGCCCTGCGTCTCACTGCAGCAAGAAACATTCTGTTTTGGCAGCCAACAACTCCCTACAACGATAATGAATCTTGCTGTAGCGAGAAACTCTTAGGTTTTAATGCAGTACCTTTAATTAGATAATGATTTTGACCACGTTTCATTCTGAAATGATAAAAATGGTAAAAACCAAAGTTGTAGCCCTGTCTCTTAGTTTTCCAATGGTTTAAAAATCAGGTCAATTGGACTTCTGTAACGGGAGATATGCTACAAAAACTGAAACATATGCAAACTAACACTATTTCTCGCTGCAACGAGAAACTTTCTGTGTTGGCCTCCCGAATCTCGCTATAGCGAGAATGAACTTCGCTGCAGCAAGGAACTTGCTACCTTGCTTGATTTTGACATATTTTTCACCCATTTAACCTCATGGATTGATCTTCAAGTTTTGCAATACTATGAGGTTATTAATCAAAGTTTGAAATAAGGGGTTTTTAGTAAGAAACTAAATCAATTGCATTGATTTTGAAACAAGTGCATCATGATTTCCAAATTCTTCATATTGATTGCTTGTTCCCTTCTTATATTCATTCACTGAGTTTTATACTCACCTTTTTTTTTAAACTTCATGTTTTCAGATTTGGAGGTAGTTGGGACCTAGATTGAGTTGTTCACGAATGCTCGCCTTCTTGGTAGGTGTACCTTCACCCACGGTCACTCCGCTAACGGTCAAAAGTCTGTTACTTGTGAACATGTATATGTAATGTAATCCGTTAATATCCATGGTATAAGGTAAATATGTATATTTGATTACTGATGCCACTATGAGTTGGCAAACGGGTGACATTATTTTGAGATAATAAAATGGTGAGTATTGGGTCACCATAAAATGTTACTGAAATATTTGTAGTTAAGAATTACAATATGTGGTTTTAGAAATGATGATCGAGATTGCATAAATAGGCTTGCTTTGGCTTAGTGGGCTATGCCCATTGGGCCCATGCCCCGATCATGGCCCGAGATTTGGGTTGTGACATATATCTTGGTGACTCATCTACTCTTCCTATTATTGTTTCATCTTATCTTAATAATAAGAAGGAAGATCAATTGTTGAGAGTTTTAAAAGAGCATAAAAAGGCTTTGGGGTGGACAATTGTAGATACAAAAAGGATAAGTCCTTCAATATGCATGCATAAAATTTTGTTGGAGGATAATCATAGAGCCACTATCAAGCATTAAAGAAGATTGAACCTAATCATGAATAAGGTGGTCAAGAAGGAGATCATCAAGTGACTAGATGCTGGCATCATTTATCCTATTTTGAATAATGAGTGGGTAAGTCCAAGTCAATGTGTACCAAGAAAGGTGGGATGACAGTGGTTGCAAATGAAATAATGAGCTCATTCTCACATGGACATTTACTAGTTAGAAAGTTTACATGGACTACCAGAAGATAAATAAGGCCATAAAGAAAGACCATTTTCTTTTACCATTTATTGCCCAAATGTTGATAGACAAACGAGAAAGGAGTACTATTGTTTCTTGGATGGGTATTCAGGATATAACCAAATTACAATAGCTCTTGAGGATCCAGAGGAGATAACCTTCACCTGTCTTGTTGCACGTTTTCCTTTAGGAGGATCCCATTTTGACTGTACAATACTTTAGCCACATTTCAATAATGGATGATGGCTATCTTTTTCGATATGGTGGAGCAAACATTAGAGGTATTTATGGATGACTTCTCTGTATTTGGAAATAATTTTGATGAATGTTTGTTGAATCTTGACAAGGAGTTCAAAAAATGTGAAGAAACAAAATTGGTACTAAATTAGGAGAAGTGCCATTTTATGGTACAATAAGGTATTAGGCTTGGTCACAGGGTAGCAAAGGATTTGAGGTGGACAAACCAGAGATAGAGACCATTGAGAAACTTCCACCATCAACTTAAGTAAAAGTTATTAAGAGTTTCCTCTGACATGCAGGTTTTTATTGGCGATTCATTAAAGATATTTCTAAAATGGATAAAACTTTATATAATCTCTTAGAAAAAGATGTCCAATTTAAATTTGATGATGCATGTCATGCTGCATTTATAAAATTAAAAAAAAATGACATATACACCCATTGTTGTAGTTCCTAATTGGTCACTTCCATTTGAGCTTATGCATGATCTTAGTAACTATGTTGTAGGTGTGATGCTAGGACAAAGAAAGGATAAAATTTTTCATTCTATATAATATGCTAGTGAAACCTTGACCAAATCCCAAATGCAATACACCACCACTGACAAAGAATTATTTGCTAGTTTTATGCATTTGACAAGTTTCCACATACTTGATTGGCACCAAAGTTATTGTTTACACTAACCACTTTGCAATAAACTATTTGATTCCTAAGAAAAATGCCAAGCCTAGGTTTATAAGATGGATTTTACTGCTATAAGAGTTAAATTTGGAAATCAAGGACAAAAAAGGTTTAGAGAATCAAGTAACAAACCATCTATCCGGGTTAGAGCATGATAGGCATGGCAAGGACTTAACTTTGATCAACGAGACCTTCCCCGAAGAACAATTACCATAGGTTAGTCAAAAGAATTTACCATGGTATTTTGATTATATCAATTTTATTGTAAGTAAGCTTTTTCCTCCAAATCTAAATTTTCATCAAAAACAGAAATTTTTGCATGATGTAAAATTGTGTGTGTGGGATGAACCATTTTTTTTCAAGCAATGTGCTAACAGAATGATAAAAAAGTGCATTCTGGAGGAGGACGTTGAAAGCTTATTAAGACATTATCACTCTTTAAAAGATAGGGGCCATTTTGAAGGAGATAGAATGATAGCCAAAATTCTTCATCAGGTTTGTATTGGCCAACACTTTCAAAGATGCTCACAAAATTGTTTTGCATTGTGATAGGCGTCAAAGTGTGGGGAACATTTCAAGAAGGCATGTGATGCTGCTCAATAACATTCTTAAAGTGGAGATTTTCGATGTGTAAGGAATTGATTTCATGGAACCATTCATATCGTCCTTCAACAATTGCTATATATTGGTGGCCGTTGACTATGTGTCAAAATCTGTGGAAGCCTCTACTTTCCCTACAAATGATGCTAAGGTTATGCTGAAATTTTTGAAAAAAAAAAATATTTTCACTAGATTAAAAATGCTGAGGGTTATAGTGAGTGATGAAAAGAGTCACTTTGTAATTAATGTTTTATAGATTTGCTTGCAAAGTATGGAATGACACACAAGGTAGTGACAGCTTATCACCATTAGATGAGTGGACAAGTCGAAGTGTCAAATCGAGAAATTAAAAGGGTTTTAGAGAAAGTTGTATCTCCATCAAGGAAGCATTGAGCCAGTAGACTTGATGATGAAATTTAGGCATACAAAACCACGTATAAAACTCTAATAGGTATGTCTCCATATCTATTTGCATTCAGAAAAGCATGTCACTCTCTAGTTGAGTTGGAGCACAATGCATTATAAGCCATCAAGAAGTTAAACTTTTACTTGGAAACAGCTGGTGAGAAACATTTGCTTCAATTGAATGAGATGGATGATATATGTTTGAATGCTTATGAAAATGCTAAAATTTACAAAGAAAAGACAAAAAAATGGATTATTAAAAAATTATTAAGCATAGTTTCGAGCCAAGTCAATCATTTTTGTTGTTTAACTCATGCTTAAAGCTATTTTTGGGCAAGTTGAAATCAATATGGTTGGGACCCTTTATTGTATCAAAGGTGTTTCCATATAGAGTGGTAGAAATAGTAGATAGGTTAAGCAATGAAACATTTAAGGTGAATGGGCAATGGTTGAAGCATTACTGGGGAGGTAACATTGTTCGTCAACAATCCTCCATCCATATTTTCAGTCCTAAATGAGCTTTCAAGGTAGTCTAGCTATCGACTATAAAGAAAGTGCATCTTGGGAGACAACCTAAGTTTCTAAACAGAACTTATTTTCGTGTTTACTTTCTTTAGTTTATATTGATTTTTGTTTGCAATATTTTTGGCTTTCATTTGATTTCTTTATATACAATTCTAATTGTTTTGTTTCATGTGTTTTGCAAGTCTTAGGATGCAAATTCAAAAAAAAAAAAAAACAATACCACGGCTCCAAAAAGGTCAATATCACGGCATTGAAAGGATGCCCTCTCTCATATAAAAATCCAAGATGAGGTTGGCGCAATGCTGAAGACCTAGCACCATGGTGTCATGTGAAGATCCAACCTATATAATGGGCTGGGCTAAAGCACCTCAGTGCCTGTCGGGCTAGCCTCTTTAAAAGGCTCAATTTTCTCTTATTTTCTCCCTTCTTTCATCTTCTCGGGTTCTTTCTCTCTCTACCTTCCACCTATTCCAAAAACACTTGCACAACTCACAATTTTGGCACAAATTCTCTCATTTGGAAGCAAGGAAATCACATCATCAACTAATTTTTATGCAGTAAATATTCAAGTTTTGTTCTTCGAGGAGTTTTCATCTTCAATTTATTTAGCTATTAGTGAGGGGATTGTGGTTATTGTTTAATGGGTTGGTGAGTGATGGAGAATTATAGTACTTGTGCTTGATTTTAATTCCTTTTACATTGATTATTTGTGAAATTGGTTGATAGAGGTGAATAGTGAAGAATTTTTTGCATTTGAATAGAAATTGTGGAAGGAGGATTCTTTGTGCAATAACAGCTTGTTGACATTGTGTGAACTAAGTTGTGGACTTGCTGCTTATTTTGTGCTCATGGAATATAAATTGTCTCAATATTTGTTGAGTGATTGATGGAACCTAAGAAGAGAGCTAAAGGTAGTAATAGTGTTACTGGCTTTGATCGTAGTAAGTTTATTTCTGCTAAGGCAGCTGTAAGACATGCAAAGTCTCTTGTGCAGAAAGTTCCCATTCCAGAGCACAACATTGATCTTTATCCCATCTTATATGGTTCAGTTCATAGGGTCATTAATGCATGGCAATGGGAGAAAATTCATGAACAATTGAAGCAACTATATTACCTGTTATTTGAGAATCTTATGCTAATGCTGTTGAACATGAGAATGGGCAGGTCCTTTTTGTGGATGTTAGGTACACTTTGATAGTTAGTCCATTAAGCAATTCTATAACTTACCTGACATTGAGAATGATGATTATGGACAATTTGTGGTTGGCAATATTGATTCGAATGGAGTTCTTGGAGTGTTTTGTAATGAAGGTACTGAATTGAAAATGAATAAAGGCATACCTATGTCTTTGAAGGCTATTGCTATGAAGAATGATCATAAGCTTTGATATCATTTTTTGGTTGCAAGATTACTTTCAGTGAACCATTTTAGTGATGTGACAACGGATCAAGCTATTTTGTTATATGCAATTGTTTTCAGAATGTCAATCAATGTGGGTCAAATGATAGCATTGTTCAAGCTGCTCGCTTGCCACATGATGGATTATGGTTTCCATCTTTGATCACGACATTGTGCCAGAAAGTGGGTGTGAGTTGGGATAAAAATAAAGAAATATTACATCTTAAGGCTCTTTTGGAAGTAGATGTTATACACTAGTTTTATTCTAAGGAGTTTTCAACTGTTGAAGGAAGTTCTTCCTCAACTCCATGCCATCCACCACCACACAGGCAACCTCAACACTTTTCAATGTATTAGAGGATGGAACGATTTGAACTTTGAATGGATTATCATGCAGCATGTATGTAGTTAATTGAGCAGATGATATGAGCTTATTCTGAGCGTGTTTAAACACTTAAGCTTTAGCATAGACCCTTATATTAATATTTCTTATTTTTTCATCCTTCATTCCTAAGTGCATAAGTCAGTTTAGGAAGTATTAGGAGCTAAATAGTGAAAGAGATAGTTGATGGAGTTAGATCTAAGTGGATTGATGTGTCTATGTAAAGTATGGATTTCAAATATTTTCTTTTATAAAGGAAGCAAGCAATCCACTTACACAAGCAGAAAAACACATCATTCATATTGCAAGTAACATAATCACATCCTAAAAAATAAGAATATATTAAAGTAAAATAAACGCAACTTTTATTTCATGATTCTTATTTTTGGACACCTAGTGAATTGTAGTAAATTCACTACCACACCAACAATTGATTTCTCAACCAAACAAGCTTGCCACTTATTCTTCAAGAATGCTTTTAACTTAAACCATGAGTGGACAAAGTATGGAATGCTATACCACAATATGACAACCGATTTGTCTCTCTTTTCTTCCAAAAAATTAATGGTTTTTTTTCTTTCAAGATATCAGCTAAGAATGGGAGAAAGGAAGAGAGGTGTAGCAAAGTTAAGAGGAAGAGGAAAGAAGTGGCTTTAGAGACATTCACAAAAGAGATACATAGATTTCTTTTCTTCCAATATCTTTTCTTTTTATTAAAACTCTTGCCTCAAAGGTTTAAGCAAAATCAAATAGCTTTGAATCAATCTTGACCATTTTTTTAGTGTTATAGATGCATCAAACATGCTGCATAATTATCAAAATTAAAATTAAAGAATAAATAATTTAATATTTTAATTATCATTTACAGTTCTTGATAAAATAAAACTTCTTGTTGAATAATAACATTTATTTTATTATTGTCCATCTTTATCTAAAAAGAAATAATAATAAATAAAAGAGTGCTAGTCAAACATGAAGTCGCCTTTTATCAATATGTATGTCCAGATTCATTTTGCAAGAATCCTCCTAGCATTATCTTAATTTAAGACAACTATTGTCTTTAATTATGACAAAGCATGTTATCCTGTCTAAATTGAGACAAACATGTTTTCTTGTCTAGATTAAGACAAAATATATTTTTCTTATCTAAATGAAGACAAAATATGTTTTCTTGTCTAAATTAAGACAAACATGTTTTCTAGTCTAAATTAAGACGTAATATGTTTTCTTGTCTAAATTAAAACAAAACATGTACAAGTTGTCATTTTTGTACACTATTTAATTAGTCAAATAAAACATGTATTCCAACTTAAGCAAGTTGAATTCTATGAATCTAAGTGGGGAATCTATTTGGACATAGATATTCCAAGCTCCAATAAACTTAGAATTATTCTTAATCTTATTAAGATACTTCAAACTTATTAACCATGAAATCACTCCACCATAGATTCATGGTTGCACTCTTGGATTAACTATAATTATAAGAAATGATTCAATACTTGATATTAATTATTAGTTGTCCAATTGTAAACCTTATTGTTAATCCTCATATCTATCCAATGACAAAAGGTGAAATTATCATTTCATTTCAATTTTGTCCCCTAGTCTCAAACTTCATCCAATTAGTGATTCAATACTCTAGACTAATCTTTTGAGTATCAAGATGTGATTAGTAGCTAATTCATCAATCCACTAAGCCTAGATTAATCACCAATCTTTTTGAAATCACTAAAAATGATGTTAATGCTATGAACTCCACTATTTGGATATATGTTCCTAGATGTTCATCCCGATTATAATCCGAACATACGAAGTCTAGATCAACGCTTTATGATGATCATGCCCATGCTATATCAAAGATTATATGAAGACAAAACATGAGTCCACTATCTATTAGGATTTTGGTTCTACTATAAGTAAATGCATAAGTGTGAGATCAAGGTTCAAGCAATGATTAAACTTAAATTTGATTCTCACATTATTCTAGTTAATGTTATATTGTCATTACTCGAAGTCAACCATTTCGATGATTTGAGACTCATCAGTCCCTTAAAGTGAATCACATTTGTTTTGTTGGAAGAAATCTAGATACTATAGCCTTAAGAGAATGAAATGACTAGCTTTATTTTATGGCTATGAACAATTTTTAGATTCAATTAAAATACATGTTCTTATGTATGACTCTTCATACATATGTATTTTAATATCTCAGTAGAATCATGGTATCTTAATAACTAGATAATGAATGTTTACTTAAAACAAACTCTTTGTCTTGTTATCAAAATGTACTTTCATTACAAATAAATTAAGTGAAATTAAACATGAGAATTTACTTGCTTTCCAAGACATCGTATTCTTAAATTCCTAAGAGTAGTAAAGATGGAAAATGATGAAAAGTTCAAAAATATGATTGTATTCATCTCACTACCCAATAAAAGAAATAAGTTTGGGGTGTGTGAAATTAAGAAAAGAAAAAGGGAAAGAAAGATAAAGAAAAAGATTGAAGTGTCAAACACAAAAAAAAAAAACATTTGATGAAAAAAAAAGGGGTATACTAGGTGAAGAAAAATAAAGCTCTAAATAGGTTCTAGAATGACTATGTGCTTAAGGTTATTTAAGCTACATATTATTCCATATCTCACCTTAACCCTAGCCATACATTACAAGCTACTTAAAGTCCTATAGATCCTTAATTTAGTATTAGTCTACATTAGTGGAGAGAGAGATGAAAAGCAAACTTATGAAATTCTATTACAAATTTGAATTTTGCATGAAGATAAACTTATCCAGATTGTATAATGTTCTAGGTAAAAAGATTGCACACACACACACAGAGAAATCCACTAGACGATGAGCTTGCATTTGAATTGAAACATGAACATGAATATTATTTATGTGTTGCTTAGAGCTAAGAATATGGATTAACTGTTGAGGATGTTAAAGGTGATTAATGAATTGGTGCAATTCATTTCTAGTTAAGTTGTTTTTCTTAATTTAGGTTATTGTATTTTAGTTTATGGTTTGCTTGAGGACTACCAAAATCTTAAGTATTAGGGTATGATAACTTTAATATATAGACTTATTTTGACATTTTTTAAGGGTTTAAGTTGTTTGATTTTTGAGATTTTAGGTTTGAATTTGACTAATTTAAATGTTTTTCATAATTAATTTTGATTACACGTTGGTTAGTTTGATTTAAGTTATTTTAAGTTTATTTATGTTATTTTGTTTTAAATTACTTTAAGAATAGTTATTGCTGATTTTTCTTATTGCTTTTGTAGGAAATTTGATGAAAAATGCTCATTTGAAGAAAATTTGCACAAGTATGGTGATGGCTTTATTTGTATATACTGCAGTATTTCAAGGATAACATGAGCTATAAAATTTCAATTGATTCAATTCTTGATCCATTAGAAAAGTAAAGGATAGGGCTACAACTTTCATGTTTACCACTTTGCCTAGTTATGACCAGATAGAGGTGAAAATTGTGTTGGAAAATTTTGGACTACTTTAGCTCTGTACAAGGCAACACATTGAGTGAAGCTCGCAGCCTTGAGTTGCTCAGGGCAGCAGTGCCATGGAAGCCAAAGCTATAGTTCTGAGGAGAGCAAGACCACAGTGCTAGTGAAATAAAGGGCATCATACAAATTCCCGAGAACAGAGCGTAATGACGCTGAAGAAGCAAAGCCACGACATCCAAAGAAAGGTTGTAACATCGTGGGACCAAGGAAAGGAAGGCCCTGATGCCACAAGGATGATGGGCACTATTATAGCAAATGGCACAGTGCTGCAATGCCAAGGAACCCAAGGCCATAGCACTAGAGAGGACAACAAGCATATTTGGAAGTTCGGTCTTTTGAAGCATATTTAATGAGAATTTTTTAAAGGTTTTAAAAGAGAGGGCGACAAAAAACTATTCTAGAGAAAATGAGCCAAAAACAAAGCAAGAAAGCAAGAGAAATTAAGAGAGAATCAAAATCAAAAGCTTCAATTGTCACGACCTGGAACTCCCATCGAGCCCGTGACAACCGCCGTGACGTCTTGATCGACATTCATTACCCAAAATGTCAACCGGAACCCCGCAAGGCTTTAATATCAGATTTTCATTTTTTCTGTGGGTAACTGTTGCCAAATACCACATTCTAAAAGATTTAAAACTGTTTTCAACTTAAACAAATAAAAAACTAATTTTCGTCTCACAGGGGTATTTTGGTCATTTATCCCAAAAATCTCAAAATCAGTTAAAAATATAGTATGTAAGTAAAAAACACATATTTCATAATCAAAAATAATTTTGGATGTCTAAAACATTCGTTTAAAATGAAATTATGACTATTAAAATAAAATAAAAATATTAAATAAAATATTCAATTTTCACATAAAACAATATTTTAAGAACACTGCATAAATAATTTTTACAGCGTAAAAGAAAAATAAATTCCTACATACCATAATGCAGATAACAAAAGTATAGAATTTAATTTACAGTGACACATGGGCCCACGAATGACCAAAAGTATCAAAAGAAATGAACCTACAATTTTTGGATGTGGCAAGTTCAACTGTAATCCTCGTCGATATTAGTTATCTACAATCTATTATGAGACTGAAATGGGTGGAAAGAAGGGTGGTGAGATTATAAAATCCCAATGAGTAAACAAACATCACTCAAAATATCTAAAGTCGAGTAAAAGGAGACTATTAAAACATTTCATCAAATTGTAATTTATCATCTTTCAACTTATTTCAACCAAATGAAATCAATTTATTTAAAGCAAGTAATTAGTATGGCTTATGAATTTCTTAAAAAACTTGGCTCATGCCAAAAATTATTATCATACTCAGTTATCTGGGATACCTTGGCTGAGGGCTATCCTAACTGAGTCCGCCAAGGTTATTAGAAAGTCATGTTTTTATTTTGAAAACATAGTCGTTCCTTGGCGTTGGCCGAGTTCCCCTTCACGTGTTGGTTTGGCGTGAAGTGAACTCTAAAAGTTATACCACGGGAGACCCTACTCGCATCTCCAACCAAGGTAAGAATATAACAAGATTTCGTGCCCCTCTAATAGGCTAGTCCACAAAACCCAACCCACTGCAGCAGGTCAAACCCACCATACAATAAAATTTTAACAGCATGACAGGGCTAGTATATTACTACCCAGCCTGCAAGGGTAAAATAAAGCAATTCATACAATTCATAAAAAAAAACACAGCCCAGCCAGTCATGCCAATACAATAACATAAGCCATTAATTCAATTTTAAATTTACAACATATCAGTGGTCTCCAATTACTCTATTTTCAAAATCGTTATTTCGTTTCAAGACAATTTATAAAATATTTTCATTTAAACTCATTTTATTTACAAAACATAAAAATTTACCATGTGAACTCATTTTCATAAAATTCACCAAAACCGAATAAAAACATACTTTAGATAATTAAAATGATGGCAAGGTTACTCATAGTGTCTAAAGTGGAGATTTTCGAAATACTCAGACTATTGGTCCTCGGGTGCAATTCCCTTGCCTTTATCGGAAGACTCACCACCTTAACACAGTATAAAATCGAGAAATTCACCGTATTGGTACTAAATTGAAATTAAACTAATTTAGACTACTAATGCATGATATGGAATGCAAAAATGTCTAAATTTTGCCTAAACACAATGTTAGCCTATTTCGGTCTTTTACCCGATAAATCGATTTACGCATCCGTTTAAACTCCAAATTATTTTTTTTCAATTTCTATACCTCAATTGCACCCAAATTGACTTAATGTCCCTCGGTGTGGTGCAAATTGTCAGTCCCGATAGCAAATTACAAAAATACCGCTAGTGGGTAAAAATTTGTATTTTTGCTCCGAAAGTTCCCATTATTTTTCTAGGCTCATAATTCATCATTATTCATCATAATTCCTCAAATAAACATCAAGATCAGCAGCCAATATTCCCCTAGAAAATTTGGCATAATGGGTTTCAATGGGAGAAAATTATTTCTCTAGCTTATTTTTGCTATATTTCAATATAACCTAAATAAAATCACTTAATTCAATTAAAATCAACCAAAACTGAAGCTTAAAACTCATCCATGGAGGTTTGGCCAGCATGGGTGTCCATACCCACTTTCTAATTTTGCATGGAAATGAGAAAAAATGCATGGGTAGTGAAAATCACAAGGAAAATCAATGAAATTTACCTTTTTAATGCTTGATTTTTTTATTTCTCTTGATTTTCCCAAAAATTTTCAGCTAGAGTTCTTATTTCTTTTCCCCTTTTTCTCTCCTGGTTTGGACGACTTGAAAAAGATGAGAATTCTATAAATTTTCACCTTTTTAAAGGCTAAAATAATATAATATTATTTTATTTTTTGTTTCTTTTACTAATGCCTTAAATTCTAGCCATCCATTTGATTCCAAATTTTCACCATACACTTGTCCCACATATCCATAGCTTAGATAAAATTCTCAGACTTATCTAAAGTCTTGGGGGAGTAATTTTTTAAAATTTACACTTTTGCCCCAGTAAAAGTCGAAAATTACATTTTTGCCCCAAAAACTGAAAAATTGCCCATAGACATATTTTTCATCCCTTATACTCATACCATTCTCCAATTTGTCAAATTTGATCTAAATTCTCTCAAAATCTCAAATTTTGTCCGTAGGTGGTAGAATTACGATTTTGCCCCTACACTTTAGAAATCACCGGAATTAAACTTTTTCACTACCAAACCCTCAAATTATACTCCAATAAGTCAAATGGGGCTAAAAACATCTTTTATAAAAATTCTCATTGTGTCCCTAGGTGGCAAATGATCATTTTGCCCCTAGATAGTGAAAATTTCGATTTGACTCAAAATTGATCATCGAACTCCAAATCACCATATTAAACCATTCTGGGACTTTAATATTCTTAATTTCATTTTAAAGTCTCGATTTGATCTAGTTCGACACTTAAATTAACTTAATTGTACCATTTGGTACATTGTCGTCTTTTAACGATTTTTCTTTTGGGGCTTTCGAAGTATGCAAGCATATTGTCAATCATATGAATGACATGGCAAGTATTTTTGAAGGTCGGGCTTGACATCAATCATTAGTTTCTTTCTCTACTTTTGTGTTTCTCTTATTTTCTTTGACTAGGATTAATGCCTAAGTTTCTTTGGATGATGTTTTATTTAGATCTTATGAACTAATTTGCTTTTATAGAATTGTGATGGATTTCAACATGTAATCTGAATATCAGTTTCCCTTTTCTTTACTATGAATGGATATAGTTTTGCTTATTCAAATTTGCTCTTAATGCTTTTGATTGTTTGGCCAACAATTAACTGATTTGTGAATCTAATTGAGACTCGACATAGAGATTTTAGATTAGACTAATATTTGAATAGTGTATGTTCATGTCACTTAAGTGATCTAATTCGTGATTAGGATAGACATACACCAATTGCCATATGTAGCCAAATTAGAACACTAGCTTAATGAACCTAATTTAATTGATTACTATAGATATATAGTGACCCAATTAAGTTAGGTATCTGTGTAACCATCTCAATGGAGACTTGTACATAGCTTTGGATTCTACCTCTGTAAAACCACCCATGAATATAAATAATGAGAAAAGCTGGTATAGGATGAATAGTTAAATGTACCCATAATCCTAAGTTTTAATCTATTGCATTTCTCAAGTGAATTTTTAGTTTCTATTAATTAATTTAGTGTTCGCTTTAATTTAGTTTTAATTAATTTTCAAAAAAATTGAGTTACTTCAATATGATTATTTTGTCATAGTTTTAGTACTTAGTGAAGATTTAGAAACAAATCTCTAAGGGATACAATTTTGGACTAACTATTGATATTACTTGTTCGATACGTAAACTTACGTGTACTAAATCAACAATAGGAATCCCATGTTAGTGCTGTGAAGAGAATACTTTGATATCTTAATGACACACCTAACTTATGTATTTAATATCCAAAGAACTCCTCCTTTGTTTTGCACTCATATTCGGATGCCAACTTTAGATGATGTAATGTAAATAGAAAAAGCACATCTGGGACTTGTCAATTCCTAGGTAAAATGCTAATATCATGCATTACAAAAAAAATAAGGCATTACCGATGAACGGTAATAGTTAAAATTTTGTTGGTACGTTACATTATTGATGAAAAATGACACATATTTTTGTCGATATTTTGTCAAAAAACTGTGATCGATAATGGTAAATCTGTTGATGATGAAATATTTCGTCGGTATTGTGAAACTTAGACCTTCATAGACACGTAACTAGAGGTAGAACTTATGTCAAAGGTTTAATTTCAAATAATGATGCTAGTTTTATGTTACTTATAATTATTTTATGCCATTATAAGAATAGGATAAAAAACTAATTTCAATTGGTGAAGAAAGGTGCATAGTGGGTTGTTGCTCTATTTGCACATATTTCGGTTTTTCAAGTATATCACTCACTAAAGAAGTCTAAATGACATGATTTTTGAACCATTAGAAAGCTAAGAGGCAGAGCTACAATTTTTATGTTTACCACTTTGCCCAGTTTTGACGGGAATGTGGTAAAAATCTTCATTGAATTGGAAGTACTGCACTAGCAGAATAAATTCAAACAGAACGCTTGAGCTCCGCGATGCTGGAAATTGAGACTCGCGGCCCTCACCGTAATTTCTACAAATAATAAGTTTAGGGGATTTTTGAAGCTAGGACTCTTGAGGGCTACTTAAGGGACCTCTTTTAAAGGATTTTGGACCTTTTCCAATGTCAAAAGAGTAAAAGATTGCACAAGAAAAGGAGGAAGACAAGTGGCCTTGTTCAGGGCATTATTGTAATTGCATGAAGATTTAGATAAGCTTTAACTATAAAAATCCCATTCTTCAGCAGTTTCTTCAAATTTCCAGCACTTCTTGTTCTTTTTCCTTTCTCATGTTTTCTCACCTTCCATGGAAGCTTGCTTTGAAACTTCTATAGATTCTCTCGAGTTAACGTCGATTTTCATGTTTTTGTGCACCTTTTCACAAAGTTCTTTGTGCTCTTTTACTTTTTCACCATAAAACCCTCAAAAGCCTTTCCCTAATACTTTCTCTCACTAGTTGGACATTAGAGAGAGAAAAGGAGATTTTACACAAGAAATTGAAAGCTTTTGAAAGGGAACTCAATTACCAAGCTAGCAAGGTGAGTATTGAAATTGAGTTGATATTTTTAGTGGTTAGATCTGTGAGTGTTTTGTAGCTAAGGATATATTCATTTTAGTGCGATTAGAGTAGTGAAAATAGATAACCACTTAATGGTAGTTGGAAACTAGTTAGGAATAACTAGCAGAACATGATTTAGGAGATAGCTTCTAGAACCATATTTATGTGAATTGAGTTAATTGTGATGCTATTATGATGATAGGTTCCAACGAAGCTCCACTGCCCCATTTGGACCATTAGAGGAAGTGGAATTGAGTACGAGTTTAACAAATACTTGTGAGTGACTTTGCTTTTCAAAATATTTTGGGAAAATGTTTACATGTTTCAAACAATCATTTGGGAATCTTATCAGTTTTTGCTTTAAGATTGCCTGAGAACAAGCCCTTGATAAAATGTTTGATGTTGTGAAATGTGAAATGTGTAAAACGATGAATCCACATGTTTTTGTATGATGTTGATATATATATATATATATATGTATACTATGTCATAAATGGTACCATTGTGTGACAAATGCAACCATTCATGTGCGGGGTGAGTGTGCACTTGCTGGTGATGACGGTGGTGAGGGAGATGGATGGTGATACTGTCCAGTTATGGGCACAATGTGGTGGGATGTACATGAGCTGGGTGAGATGGGATATCCAGCTATGTGCACGATGTGGTGGGATGCACATGAGTTGGGTGAGATGGGATCTTCGGCTATGTGCATGATGTGGTGGGATGCACATGATGAATCTTAAAAATTTATCATTTATTTGCAAATTGATTTTATTGCAACGAGAAACACTTTGTTTATACTGCTTTACTTGGATAATTGTTGAAAATTTCTCTTCTTTCCAATTTCATGCTGAATATGGTTCCTTCATCATTAAATGATTTAATAACCAAGGGTTTAAAGGGAAGGATTTTAATAAAAACTTAAACTAAGTTGCATTGTTTTCGAATAAGTGCATCATGATTATCAACTTTCCTTGTTGTTGCTTGTTCCCTTCTTATGTTCACTTACTGAGTTTGTACTCACTGTTTTCAACTTCATGTTTTCAGATCAGGAGGCAGTTAGAACCTAGGTCAAGGTGTCCACATTGTTTCATCTTTTTTGGTAGGTATGTTGGCATTCAGTAGCCGTCCCTTCACCTTGGTCATTTCGTTGGAAGTCAAGAATCATTTTGTTTGTGAATACGTTCATGTGATGTAAAGTATTAAGATATGTGTCTTAGACACTGTACGTATACTGTGATGAGTAATGCCACAAGTAGTTGGCAATGGTTAACATTATTTGGGTAATGTGAAATGCAGTTTTTGATTGCTACAGCATATTAATTAAGTACATATAGATTGGAAGTATGAAAGGTGACTTTAAGAATAATCGATGGAATGATGAACAAGATTACGTAAATAAGCTTGCTTGGGCTTAGTGGACTACGTCCATTGAGTCCATGTGCTGGTCATGTCTTGGAAATTGGGTCGTGACAGACTTGGTATCAGAGCGCTAGGTTGTTTAGGTCTTAGGACTTCCTTTTGTTGATCCAGTGGAGTCTCGGGTCTTTATGTGGAAACTTCAGTTGTGAAGTGTGAACCGCAACACATTTTACAACCATGGGACCGCATAGATTCCCTATCTTAGAAACCACCTTCTTCCTTAGATATGATTATAATTATAAAATGTGTTTGATAACAAGTGTTTGCTCTTGTCTATGTAAGAATGCTGCCTAAGACAAGGGTCACCTAAAGATGGATGGGGGAGAAAGATGCTCCTAATGAGATGACAGATAGGCCACGGGCATCAACCTTTAGGGGGCGAGGTAGATGTGGTAGGGCCACTAGGCCAGTGAGGGAGGATACGCTTGTGAGTAGGCGAGAGGAGGGACAGTCTTCGAGCGATGCTCATAGACAACCAACTGGGGGCATTACCATCGATGACTTGACTGTAGGCCTGCAGGGAGTTAATCGGGTTGTAAAGATGATGGCAGCCTGTATGGACGATATACAGAGGGTAGTGGAGTGGAGACCTACAATACAAGAATCCCCCAGCTCCCAAGAATAGGTCGATCGCCAACATCATGAGGTTGAGAGGGGTCATTTAGAGATTTCCCTTCCTGATTTTTTGAAGCTTAAGCCTTCGTCATTTTTAGGATTTGATGCGTCAGAGAAACCCCAGATTTTCTTAGATAAGATGGAGAGAATTTGTAAAGCCTTGGGGTGTTCTAGTGTCCAATCAGTCAAGCTAGCCTCTTTTTGATTAGAGGACATGGAACAATAGTGGTATAGTTCCTTATGTAAAGGCAGACCAACGGATGTAGCACCGTTGACTTGGAGTGAGTTCAGTACAGCTTTCTTAGATCGATTTTTACGACTCAGTGTATGTAATGCCAGAGCAAGGAAGTTTGAGGCTTTGGTACAGACCTCGAGTATGACAGTGTTTGATAACTACATAAAATTCACACAGTTGTCTCAGTATGTGCCTTATTTAGTTTCTACAGAGGAGATAAAGGTACAAAGGTTTGTGGATGGGCTAGTGGAGCCATTGTTTAGGGTTGTGGCATCCTGAGATTTCAATACTTACTCCACAACAATGGATTGTGCTCAGCGGATTAAGATGAGGACTAGTGAGAGTACGACTGCGAGGGATAGAGCAAAAAGGGCCAAGACAAAGGCTTATCAAGGTCTTAAAGATTTCAGTGTGGTATCTCGTCTTCTAGCCGTCAAGGTCCATAGAGGGACTCACGATTACCCTAACCAGGGAATGATTCACCTAGTGCTAGTGTTGAGGTGGGACAAAGAACCTTCAGTGTTGGGAGGTAGCAAGATTCGAGACAGGGTAGTTGACATAGTGGGAGATGACATAGTGGACGATACTTACGTACTATGAGACTTTGTTATGGGTGTGGTCAAGCTAGACATATTAGGAAGGATTGCCTAATGGCTCATCAATCACAAGGTTCTGCTAGTGGCTCCACCCAGCCAGCTTCGTTTGCTCCTTCAGTAGCTGCCTCATTTAATCGGGAGGCCAATGGATCAAGAGGTAGAAGTTCTGTTACTTCTTCTCAGGGCAGGCCTTCTAGGTTTGGATGTTAGAGTTCCGTCGATAGGGGCCAAGAAAAGGTGTTTGCCTTAACATCGCAAGAGGCCCAGACATCTAACGTAGTGGTATCAAGTATTCTCTCAGTTTGTAATATGAATGCTCGGGTATTGTTTGATCCTGTTGCTACCCACTCTTTTATTTCTCCATGCTTTGTTTCTCATTTGGGTAAAAACCGTGTTAGGAGAGAAGAACAATTAGTGGTGTCTACTCCTTTAAAGGAGGTATTTGTGGCCGAATGGGAATATGAGTCTTGTGTAGTTCGAGTCAAGGAGAAGGATACTTTGGTGAGTTTAGTGGTGTTAGACACCTTAGATTTTGACGTGATATTGGGGATGGATTGGCTATCACCCTGCCATGCCGTGTGGACTGTTACCATAAATTGGTTAGATTTGATTTCTCGAATGAGCCACCATTTAGTATTCAGGGGGATAGAACCAATGCTCCAACCAATTTGATATTGGTCATGTCTACCCGAAGGTTATTACGATAGGGTTCTTTAGGTTACTTGGCTATTGTAAGGGATACTCAGGCAAAGGTTGGAGATATAAGTCAAGTGTCGATGGTGAATGAGTTCATGGATGTATTTCTTGAAGAACTACTGAGTTTGCCTCCCGAACAAGAGATTGAGTTTTGCATAGATTTGATTCTCGACACTAGACCTATATCCATACCCCCATATAGAATGGCACCTGCGAAGCTTAAAAAGCTTAAGGATCAGTTAGAAGATTTATTGGATAAAGGCTTCATCCGTCCTAACGTCTCACCATGGGGAGCACTGGTGCCATTTGTAAAGAAGAAAGATAGGTCACTTAGATTGTGCATTGACTACTGATAGCTTAATAAGGTGACAAGGAAGAGTAAGTATACTCTTCCAAGAATAGATGATTTATTTGATCAACTACAAGGAGCACAATGTTTCTCTAAGATAGATCTGCAATTTGGGTACAATCAATTGAGGATCCGAAATGAAGATATACCCAAGACTGCATTTCGAACAAGATATGGGCACATGAGTTCTTGGTGATGTCATTCGGGCTCACGAATACCCCTACGGCCTTTATGGATTTGATGAATCGAGTGTTCAATCCTTATTTGGACAAGTTCGTGGTGGTGTTTATTAATGACATCTTGATATACTCGAGGAGTAGGGAGCAGCATGAGCAGCATCTTAAGATAGTGCTCCAAACTTTGAGAGAACATCGATTGTATGCCAAGTTCTCCAAGTGTGAGTTCTGGCTTGAAAGTGTTGCATTCTTAGGACATGTGGTTTCCAATGAGGGGCTACAAGTCGATCCAAAGAAAGTTGAGATAGTGAAAAAGTGGCCAAGGCCAACATCAGTTACAGAGTTTAAAAGTTTTTGGGTTTGGCTGGCTATTATTGTTGTTTTGTGAAGGACTTTTCGAAAATAGTCACCCTTCTCACTAAGCTAACACGTAAAGATACAAAATTTGAGTGTTCTGATGCTTGTGAGGATAGCTTTGAGAACTTTAAGGCATGTCTCACCATAGCTCCAGTATTAAGCCTACCGCAAGGCACAGAGGGTTACACGGTATTTTGTGATGCATCGTGGGTTGGTTTAGGGTGTGTATTAATGCAGCATGGGAAGGTGATTGCGTATGCATCAAGGCAACTTAAAAGGCATGAACAGAATTACCCGGCACACGATTTGAAGATGGCAGCAATTGTGTTTGCCTTAAAGATTTGGAGACATTACTTGTATGGTAAGACTTGTGAGTTATATACGGATCACAAAAGCTTGAAGTATATATTTCAGCAGAGGGATCTTAACTTGTGACAACATAAGTGGATGGAGCTGCTAAAGGATTATGATTGTACTATTCTTTATCATCTCAGTAAGGCAAATGTAGTAGTGGATGCCTTGAGTCAGAAATCGATGGGGAACCTAGCACATATCTCCGCAGATAGGAGATCCTTGATTAGGGAGATGCATAGCTTGGGAGACATGGGTGTGCATTTGGAAGTTTCGGAGGCAAATGCATTGCTAGCACATTTTAGAGTGAGGCCTATCTTAACAGACCGAATTAAGGAAGCACAAAGTAAAGATGAGTTCGTAACTAAGGCCTTAAAAGACCCTCAAGGAATGAAAGGAAAGATGTTTACTAAAGGCACAGATGGAGTATTGAGGTATGTAACTAGACTTTATGTGCCCGATAGTGATGGATTGAGAAGAGAAATATTTGAGGAAGCACACATGGCAACCTATGTGGTACATCCATGGGCTACAAAGATGCATCAAGATTTGAAAGAGGTATATTGGTGGGAAAGACTTAAGAAAGATGTAGCTAAGTTCGTCTCCAAGTGCTTTGCTTGTCAACATGTTAAAGCAGAACATCAAAGGCCTGCAGGGCTACTATAACCATTACCAATGCCTGAATGGAAGTGGGAGCATATTGCAATGGATTTTGTAACAGGTTTGCCTCGAGCTAGTGGGGGCTAGAACTCAATTTGGGTCATAGTAGACCAGTTAATGAAATCAGCTCATTTCCTTCTAGTTAAAACTACATACGGGGCAGCCCAGTATGCCCATCTTTATGTTGACGAGGTAATACGACTGCATGGCATTCCCGTTTCTATAATATCTGATAGGGGGCACAATTCACCAGTAGGTTTTGGGAAAAGTTACAATAAGCGTTGGGCACTAAGCTGATTTTAGCACGGCTTTCCACCCTTAAACTGATGGACAGTCTAACGGATAATACAGATATTGAAAGATATGTTGAGGGCTTGTGTAATAGACCTTGGGGTCAGGTGGGATTGATATCTACCCTTAGTGGAGTTTGCCTACAACAACAGTTTCCAAGCTAGCATCCAAATGGCACCATTTGAAGCATTATATGGATAGAGGTGCAGGTCACCCATTAGATGGCTGGAGGTGGGAGAAAGGAAACTTTTGGGGCCTGAGTTGGTACAGGATGCCATCGAGAAAATACGTATGATTCATCAAAGGATGTTCTCAGCACAAAGTAGGCAAAAGTCATATGTTGATAATAGACAGAGGAACTTGGAGTTTCAAGTAAAGGATCATGTATTTTTGAAGGTCTCACCAACAAAAGAGGTAATGAGGTTTGGAAAGAAGGGAAAATTGAGCCCTCGGTATATAGAACCCTTCGAGATTTTGGAAAGGGTTGGAGCAGTGGCATATCGCTTGGCATTACCGCCAGACCTTTCAAATATTCACCCCGTGTTTCATGTGTCAATGCTTAGGAAGTATAACCCAGATCCATCTCATGTAATACGGTATGAAACCATCCAACTAAAAGATGATTTGACCTATGACGAGCAACTAGTAGCTATCCTTGATCGACAAGTCAAAAGGCTCCATTCAAAGCATGTAGCCTCAGTTAAAGTGTGATGGCGAAACCACACCAGTGAAAAGGTAACATGGGAAGCTGAGGACGAGATGCGAACAAAGTATCCACACCTCTTTAATATGTAGAGGTACGCTGCCTTATAGTTCGATTTAAATTTAGGGACCGAATTTCTTTTAGTGGGGGAAAATGTGAAACCTCAACATTCATAGACGCGTAACTAGAGGTAGAACTTATTTGATGCTAATGATGCTAGTTTTATGTTACTTATAATTATTTTATGTCATTATAAGAGTAGGATAAAAAAATGATTTCAATTGGTGAAGAAAGGTGCATAGTGGGCTGTTGCTCTATTTGCACATCTTTTAGTTTTTCAAGCATATATCCCACTACAGAAGTCTAAATGACATGATTTTTGAACCATTAGAAAGCTAAGAAATAGAGCTACAACTTTTATGTTTACTACTTTGCCCATTTTTTATGAGAATGTGGTCAAAATATTCATGAAAGTGAAAGTACTATGCTAAGAGAACAAATTCAGACAGAACGTTTGATGGCCGTAGCGCTAGAACTTGAGAGCCACTACCCTCACTGTAATTTCTACAAATAATAAGTTTAGGGGATTTTTGAAGCTAGGACTCTTGAGGGCCACTTAAGGGACCTCTTTCAGAGGATTTTGGAGCTTTTCCAGTGTCAAAAGAGTAAAAGATTGCACAAGAAAAGGAGGAAGACAAGTGGCCTTGTTAAGCGCATTATTGTAATTGCATGAAGATTTAGATAAGCTTTAACTATAAAAATCCCATTCTTCCAACAGCTTCTTCAAATTTTCAGCACTTCTTCTTCTTCCTTTCTTATGTTTTCTCACCTTGCATGGAAGCTTGCTTTGAAACTTTCATAGATTTTCTCGAGTTAACCCCGATTTCATGTTTTTGTGCACCCTTTCACAAAGTTCTTTGTGCTCTTTTACTTTTTCACCATATAACTCTCAAAAGCCTTTCCCTAATACTTTCTCTCACTAGTTGGATATTTTAGAGAGAGAAAAAGAGATTTTTCACAAGAAATTGAAAGCTTTTGAAAGGGAATTCAATTACCAAGCTAGCAAGGTGAGTATTGAAATTGAGTTGATATTTTTAGTTGTTGAGGATGGTTGGTGGTTAGATCTGTGACTGTTTTGCAGTTAAGGATTTATTCGTTTTAGTGCGATTAAAGTAGTGAAAATAGATAGCCACTTAATGGTAGTTGGAAAGTAGTTAGGAATAACTAGTAGAACATGATTTAGGATATAGCTTCTAAAACCATATTGATGTGAATTGAGTTAATTGTGATGCTATTATGATGATAGGTTCCAACAAAGCTCCACCGTACCATTTGGACCATTAGAGGAAGTGGAATTCAATAAGGATTTAACAAATGCTGGTGAGTGAACTTGTATTTCAAAATATTTTGGGACAATATTTACATGTTTCAAAGAATCATTTGGGAATATTATGGGTTTTTGCTTTAAGATTCCCTAGGAACAAGCCCTTGATGAAATGTTTGATGTTGTGAAATGTGAAATGTGTAAAATGATGAATCCACATGTTTTTGTATGATGTTGATATATATATATGTATACTATGTCATAAATGGTACAATTGTGTGACAAATGCAATCGTGCATGTAAGAGATTAGTGTGCTCTTGCCGATGATGACGGTGGTGAGGGAGATGGATGGTGATACTGTTCGGCTATGTGCATGATGTGGTGAGATGTAAATAGCTGGGTGAGATGGGATGTCCGACTATGTGCACGATGTGGTGGGATGCACATGAGCTGGGTGAAATGCACATGATAAATATTAAAAATTTGTCATTTATTTGCAAATCGATTTTATTGCAACAAGAAACACACTGTTTATACTGCCTTACTTGGATAATTGTTGAAAATTTCCCTTCTTTCCAATTTCATGCTGAATACGGTTCCTTCACCATTAAATGATGTAATAGCCAAGGGTTTAAATGGAGGGATTTTTATAAGAACTTGAACAAAGTTGCATTGTTTTCGAATAAGTGCATCATGATTATCAACTTTCCTTTTCGTTGCTTGTTCCCTTCTTATGTTCACTCACTGAGTTTGTACTCACTGTTTTCAACTTCATGTTTTTAGATCAGGAGGTAACTAGAACCTAGGTTGAGGTGTCCACATAGTTTCGTCTTTGTTGGTAGGTATGTTGGCATTCAATAGCTGTCCCTTCACCTTGGTCATTCCACTGGAAGTCAAGAATCATTTTGTTTGTGAATGCATTCATGTGATGTAAAGTATTAAGATATGTGTCTTAGACAATGTAGGTATGCTGTGACGGGTAATGCCACCACTAGTTGGCAATGGTTAACATTATTTGGGTAACGTGAAATGCAGTTTTGATTGCTACAACATATTAATTAGGTTCTTATATATTGGAAGTATGAAAGGTGACTTTAAGAATAATTGATGGAAGGATGAGCAGGATTACATAAACAGGCTTGCTTAGGCTTAGTGGACTACGTCCATTGAGTCCATGTGCCAGTCACGTCTTGGTAATCAGGTTATGACAGGTATACCGATCAAATATTCTTTTCGTAATTTCATAGACAAAGGCTTGAATCCATCAATTGGTTTTTTGTTGATAATGGGGGAATTTTATCGATAATAGTACTGACAGATTAGGATCTGTCTGTAATTTTCATCGATTATTGTCGATGTCATTATTCTGTTGTAATTTTGTCTATAAATATCGACGAAATTACCAACGAATAGTCAACAGAGTCAACTTTGAAGCTCACCAGTATTATCCATCAACAAAGGCTTTAAATCAGTCAGTATTCCATGGGTATTGCGAATTAACTCTGTCGGTAAAGGATGAATCTCGTCAGCAATTTCATTGGTAATTGATGAATTTCGTTGATAATGGATGAATTTTGTAGATAATAATTGTAGAATCAATTTTTATTTGGATATTAAATTTTTTCTAGTTCGTAATGAAATTATTATATGATGTTGTTCTTAATAAATAGAAACCATATATGCATATAAAAATATGAAAATGTAATACAAATCATAATTAATAAAAAAATCCAATATAAACATCTGATAATAACTGAAATAAATATCTAATACAAAGCTCACTGAAGGGATGGGGGTGAATGTTGCTACCGTAGTTGTGGTTGATGCGATGGACCTAACTACTATGATGAGGAAGACTAAGAGGTGTCTGAAGGCGGTAACCTTACTGCAATGACCTTTGATGAGGAAAACTTGTGGTTAATTTTGCCCATTGACGTCATCAAGGTACTGACATTACTAACCAGTTGTCAATATCCCTCAAGCTTAGGTGTAAGAGTCGGAAAAGGTTGTTAGCTATAACATGATCAAATAAAAAAAACACAGCAAAATAAAAAAAAAATGATGCACCTACCTCAGATGAACTTGTTGTTTTTAATGTGAACGGAACATTATGAGAAATGCAATCAGAATTAATTACCTTGCCAAATGATATCATGATCAAATAGTATCCTCTTGATGTTTAAAACCCGTGTACACCCCAAAGTGTGTAAGAACCTGAGCCATTCAATCACTTGACCTCTAATGTTGCACACACAGCTACAATGGAATCTTCAATGAGATGGGAACTTCCAACAATGCCTTTGTGCCAACAAAGTGGAGAATAAATTGTCCTTTTCTTTACCTCTTAGTCTTCAGCCAAATCATGCATGAAACTCATCCAAAAGGCTCTGACAAGGAATGGCGGCACTAAAAAGAGTTGCATTAGTTTTCTATAAAACTAAAACTGCTAACCAAAAGAGGTTTAAAAGATGACCTTATACCTCGGTTAATTAACTTATTAAGTTTGCTAATAAGTCCTCAATATTATAACCTCTTATAATATTGACCATAGCACTTAATTGAACCATTTTAATCAAGTCCTTATAAGCTAATTAAGCTAGTTTATGATTTCAATCCAACTTAAATCATCACATTCCTAATTTAATCCATAATGCAACTTTATGTGTGTGATCCATTAGTTTCCTAACATGTTAGCAATGAAATTAAATTCTTAATCTTTATTGATTAATTTAAATGAATCCAATTCATATTAAATTAATCAATTCAATTCCATAAACCAAGATTAGCATCTAGCAATACCCACCCAATTGTTAGGAGAATCAAACGGTTCTTTGATAACCTTTTAGTGTATAAGTTATCAATGTAATTCATTCGCCCATCCTATATCTCAAAAATGATAAGAGCTTGGTGCAATGTCTTCTCTTATTGACCTTGATATTTGTTCTTGCAGTTAGATCATTAACTTTATAAAGACTTATGAAACTCATTTCATAATCTCCTAATCACCTTGGCCAAGGATTTGGTTAAGCTAATATCAACCAAGAACTAATAAGATATTTCCCCTTGAATCACTTGGGGATATGATTTCTATCTTGACCATTCATTTTCGTTCATATGCTTCATACAGTAATAAAAAAATCCTAATTTGTCATCTTTGGTAAGACCGATAAGGATGAAATCAAAGCATCGTACTCCACATAGAAGATAACTTGGTGTCTCAAGTCTAAGGAGTAGTTACATGACTGACACATGAAAAGTATTACACAGACAGTAGAGTACAATATTGAATGCACTTCTCATGTCGGGTCATGTTCAGTCAACTTGCTGTCATGACCCAACTTAGAGGTTTGTGATCAGCACATGAGTCTGGCAGGCAAAGCTCGCGAGACTTGAGCAAGCCTTAGAACCTCGAATCGCATAACACGTAGCCGAGGGATTTCATAACAAATATTCATAAATGAAATTCAAATTCAAATATAAAACATTATCCCTTGCACATGATTCATACATAATATTAATAAGGCCATACATTAGTCATCAAAGCGGGTTCGAACCTAACAACCCTTAATACAAGTTCAAACAGCATAGCATCCCTACATACATAACTAAACCAAAGGTAAACAGAAGCTCACAACAGACAGAGCGGAGTGGACATATCAGGTGCAAACTTACTGGATGCCAAAATCAATTTATCAATGGATGAACCTTGCCACGCACTGCCTAATGGCCTATTTATCTACGCATGGTACAAAATGGTTGAGTTATCTAATACTTAGTTAGGGGTGCAGATAAATCAAAATCATATATATAAACAAATAATTATTTAAAGCATGACCAATGCAACCAAACATTCTAACAAACATCTCCAATGTTAGGGGAAATCATCATCCCTAAAAAGTCTCCTTAAATATCATATATATCACTAGGCTTGTCCTCACAGACATTCAAAGTTATCCTCCATGGCACACTATAGTTGCCAAAGTATCATATCAAATTCAAATCAAATTTGTCTAGGCCTACCTAAGGCTATCTCATGTCATACACAAATCAAATCACAATCATGGAGTGGCCTTCCCTTGGACATCATCAAATCACACATGGTGGCCAACTAGCAAAATCAAATCATGCTCAGGGCAAGGTCGCTAACAAAGAAACAAATTACGCATGTGTCGAAGCAATAAGTGGAAAATCAAAGTCATTGTCTGGAGTAATCTCCCAACAGACGACATCACCTTGCAGGCAAAAAATAGAGTCACAGGTGGGTAAGACTCCATTCAACCTCAAATCAAATCAAAATCCAAAATTCATCCCTCGAATGGAATACAAATCCATAAATAAGGCTATTATGCCTTCATTATTCCATATGTCTACATTAATCATAAATCATGTTAAACGAGCTTTAAAGATCTATAAGTTCAATGTGATTTTAAATGCTCTCAAATCTCTAAGGCATCAAAGGCTCATAATCCATCAAGGATAAATTGTCTAAAGTGATCTACCTTTTACACACTCATCATATCCTCTAGACTTCCTAGTTTAGGCTCACATATTCAACATATGGCACCAAGTGGCTTGTCCAAAGCATACACATCATAACACATACGCACATATAATCATATATATTCATATATATGGTTCTTCTCTATCCTAGGCATGGTCATCTAGGCCTACATACAAAATCTAGTACTAGTGTAGCGCATCTATCATGCATCATGCATCTCATGCATTTTAAATTAACCTACTGATAGTGATAAATTAGAAATGACCCCACCGCCAAGCTTAACTTTAACACCTAATTATCCCCTTGTTCACTAACTTGGTCAAATAGGTCAACCTCCCTTTTAAAACAGATTAAACATCAAAATATAATTAAATTTCTAACTTTTCAAAATATCCGGCTTTGCTAAAAATAACTAAATTCTTAGCAATTCAACGTTCAAGCTCAAATTCTTCAATAATGAGCTAAACCCATACCTTAGAAGTTAGATTGCATGAATCTAAACTCCAAATTCCAACAAAATCGAGGGGGAATCACTAAAGTTGAAAATTTTGGATTTCTAAGTTATTAACCAATTAAATTGAAAACTAATTGGTAAAAAGGCATAATCTTATCTCTAGAGGCATTTTCCAAGCTCTAAGTCACCTCAAACATCCTCAAAAATCTATTTGGGGGTTAGGGTTTTTGGTGGGTTAGAGAAAGAGAGAGACTTTAGGTTTTTATGTTAAAATGAGCAGATAGCCTGAGACCCTTTTTATTTTTGCTTCTCCTCAGTGATGTATTGATACATTTGGGAATGTATTGATACATTTTCATGGGTTTTGACCAAATCTATCAATACATTAGGGCGATGTATCGATAGATTTCAAGTAGAATGCTCACTGCCCAAAAAAGTATCGATACATGAGGGAATGTATCAATACTTTTTCCCTTGGGTGCTCTCTGTTTCAAATCTATCAATATATTTGGACAATGTATCGATAGATGTTCATATTACTATGAGTGTATCGATACATTGGGGAATGTATTGATACATTTTCCCTCAAACGACTTATGTAGTTCACTCTATCTAGAATGTATCAATACTTTTTCCCTTAGGTGCTCTCTGTTTTAAATCTATCAATGCATTTGGACAACGTATCAATAGATATTCATCCTACTATGAATGTACTGATACATTGGAGAATGTATCGATACAATTTCCCTCATACACCTTATGTAGTTCATTCTATTAAGAATGTATCGATACATTTTGTAGTACCCCATACCTTGATATGATGGTTAACAATACTAGCTTTATGTTAATTATACTTATTTTATGTTTTTATAGGAGTAAGATCAAAAATAATTTCAATTGGTGAAGAAAGGTGCACAATGGATTGTTACTCTATTTGCATATATTTCATTTTTTTCAAGTATATCTCCCACTACACAAGTCCAAATGACATGGGTTTTAGACCATTAGAAAGATAAAAGGCAGGGCTACAACTTTGATGTTTACCACTTTTTCCAGTTATGTCGGGAATATGGTCAAAATCTTTGTTGAAGTGAAAGTACTACGCTAGAGGAACAGAATTTAGCAGAACCTTTGAGCGTCGCGGTGCTGGAAATTGAGAGCCGCGACCCTCACCGTAATTTTCACAAATAACAAGTTTATGGGATTTTTGAAGCTAGGGCTTTTGAGGGCTATTTAAGGGACCTCTTTCAAAAGATTTTAGACTTTTTCCTAGTGTCAAAAAAGTAAAAAGATTGCACAAGAAAAGGAGGAAGACAAGTGGCCTTGTTAAGGGCATTATTGTAAATTGCATGAAAAATTAGATAAGCTTTAGCTATAAATATCTAGTTTCCAACAGCTGCCTCCCATTTTCCAGCAGCTTCTTCTTCTTCTTCCTCCCATCTCACATTTCTCTCTTTTTCCATGAAAGCTTCTCTCAAGCTTCCATCACTCTCTCAAACTAACCTTAATTTTCATGCTTTACACACCCTGTCGTAGGNTGCAGCTTCTTCTTCTTCTTCCTCCCACCTCACCATTTCTCTCTTTTTCCATGAAAGCTTCTCTCAAGCTTCCATCACTCTCTCAAACTAACCTTAATTTTCATGCTTTACACACCCTGTCGTAGGGTTTTTCATACTTTTTTACTCCTTCACCTTAAACAAACTCTTAAAAGTCTTTCTTCAATACTTTCTGTCACCAACTAAACTTTGTAGAGAGAGAAAGAGAGGCTTCATGTTAGCTTGAGGATTCTTGGGAAGAAATTTAATTACAATCACCAAGGTGAGTGATGAATTAAGACTGGTTTTAAGTTGGTGATGATGGCTAGTAATTAGAATTATGAGTTGTGTTATTTGCTGAAGTTGTTTATCTATTTCTAGTGTTACTAAAGTAGAGAAACGAAATAGCCAATCAAATGATAATCGGAAGATATATAGGAAGGGCTAATGAAGCTTGATTTAGGAAACAACTTTTGGAATGATATTAATGTAAATTGGATTGGCTGTGATATTTCTATGCGTGATAGGTTCCAATAAGGCCCCTCAGCCCCATTTGGACCATTAGGGAGGGTAGAGTCGATTAAAGGTTCAATAAATACCGGTGAGTGAACTTGCATTTCAAAATGTTTTGGAGAAATGTTTACGTGTTTCAATGAATCATTTGGGAATTTTATCGATTTTTGCTTTAAAATTTCTTGGGAATAAGCCCTTGATAAAATGTTTAATGTTGTGAAATGTGAAATGTGTACAAGGATGAATCCATATGTTTTTTGATAATGTTGATATATATATATACTATGTCATAAGTGGTACCATTGTGTGACAAATGCAACCGTGCATGTGCGAAGTGAGTGTGCACTTACTGGTGATGACGGTGGTGAGGGAGATGGATGGTGATACTGTTCGGCTATGTGGACGATGTGGTGGGATGCACATGAGCTGGGTGAGATGGGATGTCTGGCTATGTGCAAGATGTGGTGGGATGCACATGAGCTGGGTGAGATAGGATGTCCGGCTATGTGCACGATGTGGTGGGATGCACATGAGCTGGGTGAGATGCACATGATGAATCTTGAAAATTTGTCGTTATTTCCAAATTGATTTTATTGCAACGAGAAACATTTTGTTTATACTACCTTACTTGGATAATTGCTGGAAATTTTCCTTCTTTCCAATTTCATGCTGAATGCGGTTCCTTCATCATTAAATGATTTTACAACCAAGGGTTTAATGGAGGGATTTTAATAAGAACTTGAATTAAATGGCATTGTTTTTAAATAAATGCATCATGTTTTCTAAACCATTCTTTGTCATTGCTTGTTCCCTTTCTATGTTCACTCACTAAGTTTATACTCACATTTCTAAACTTCATGTTTTAGGTTCTTTAAGTTAAAGGTGACTGGATCCTAGGACGAGGTGCTCCTCCCTATTCATTGCTCGGTAGGTTTGTCGTGGTACTAAGTGTTAGCACCCACGCTCAAAGTCACTCCGCTGACTATCAGAGTCTTTGAATGTGTACATGTAAACTGGATGTAACTTGCTAGGAATCGTTTGGCAAACTATTTACGTATATTTCGATTAATGGATACCATTATGAGTATATACCTGGATTTTATGAATTGATTTCAATGAAGTTATTATTTGAACATTATGATTTATAGATCTTAAAAAGGGAGTATGGATGATACATGGACTAATGTACAAGTTCATACAGGAAGGCTTGCTAGGGCCTAGTGGGCTATGCTCATTAGGTTCTTGTGCCGATCATGGCCCAAAAATTGGGCTGTGACACAGTTGGGAATGTATCAATACATTTTCCACTATCGAAGTACTAGAATGTTTATTTACATAAGAGCAATAGATTATGAAATGTGGGATGCCATCATTGATGGACCTTATATCCCCTCGACCATAAATGTTATGAGCAATGAAAAGATACCTAAGTCGAGGACTCAATGGACAGAAGTTGAAACCAAAAAGGTTTAAACATACTTTAAGGCTATTAATATGCTACACTATGCCTTGACTCCCATAGAATTTAATAAAGTGTCAAGTTGTACCACTACCAAACAAGCTTGGGACAAACTTAGAGTTATCCATGAAAGACTTACAAGTCAAGGAGTCTAAAATTGCTCTTCTAACTCACAACTATGAAATGTTCAAGATGGAACCTAGTGAAAATATCACCAGCATGCTTGATAGGTTTACTAACATCACCAATAAACTCAGTCAGTTAGGTAAGCCAATCCCTTAACATGAACTTGTCAAAAGACTTTTTAGAAGCCTACCTAAAACTTGGAAGCCAAAAGTGACTACTATTCGAGAAGCTAAGGATTTAAATGTCATCACACTTGATGAAATCTCCAGCTTTCTTCTCACTCATGAGTTGGAGCTTAAAGAAGAAGAAGAAGACAAGAAAGAAGCCAAAGAAAGAAAGAAGAACATTGCTCTAAAAGCAAGCACTCTTAAAGAAGAATTAGAAAATCTATCATGTGATGATGATGAAGAGTTGGCCATGGTAGCAAGAAGATTTAGAAAACTCATAGGACAAAAAGATAGAAGACTAGCTAAGAGAAGCTACAGAAAATATCAAAGTTCTTTATGGAATATTAGAAATAAAAATGAATCTAACAAGAAGGAAGATATTATATGTTTTGAGTTCAAGAAACCTGGACACTTCATGTCACGACCCAATTTCCCGGGCCATGACCGGTGCATGAGCTCAATGAGCATAGCTTACTAAGCCCAAGCAAGCCTATCCACTTACCTTTGCTTAACAAATTTATCATATCATGCATACACACACACCTTTTCCCAAGTGTGAACATAACCAAAACACAATGGCATTATCGATAAATAATATACATGCACTATACTAGTCATGTATTTAGCAATTTACATTGCATACACATATTCACATTGTTATATTGTATTCACAATACAAAAGGACCCATGACTTCCAGCGGAGACATTTACAGTAAAAGGGATTACTATCGAATGCCAAACACATACCTAGGAGATGCACTACGGGGACTCCGATCTAGGGTCCAAAAGTCACCTGATCTGAAAACATGAATTTTTATAAAACGTGAGTACAATACTCAATGAGTGAACAGGAAGGGAACAAGCATACCATAAGGAATGTTTATCGAAATCATGATGCATTCATTTTCTCAAAACCATGCAATTGTTTTAGCTCCTTTAAACCCCTCATGTAAACCCCACATGAGTAAATCACTTTACAAAAATCCATGCTCAACTATGGTATCAAAGAAATGGGAAATATGGCAAAAACCCACAAGTTAGCAAAATGGACAGAAATTTTCTCGCTGCAGCGAAACAGAGCAACAAGAGAAAAGTTTCCCTTCACTCAACAAAAAGGCCATCCTACTAAACCAACAAAATCAACATAAAACTCATGAAAATTCCCAAAGTGCAATGTATCAAATTTCACATATATGTCAACCATATATCACATTCATGAGCTTTCATTTCATAAGTCTAGATATGCATAATTTGATAGACAAACATCAATATCATCATAATCACACCCGGCTCATGTACATCCCCCCACATCGTGCACATAGCCGGCACCATCGTGTGCATCCCCCCACATCGTGCACAATCAGTGCCATCGTGTACATCCCCCCACATCGTGCACACGGGCACTATCATCATCCATCTCTCACGCCACCATCATCACCGGCATGTGCATCCCCCCACATCGTGCACACACACGGTTACAGTCATTATACACAATATCATTCATCATGCACAACACACACATATATATATCATCATATTGCAATAATGCATGAATCTATAGCAATCACATATCACAACATCAAACCATTTAACAAAAGCTTGTTCCCAAGGTACATTTTCTAAGACAAGTTGGATAGAATCTTTCATATTCCCCAAAACAAGTTTGAAATGCAAGTCCACTCACCGGTATCGAAAATTCGGATTTCGGGTGCACTCGGACTAATAGCCCTCAGGCGCAATTCCTTTGCCTTTTCCGGACGTCTCACCACCTTGACAAATAACAAAGTCAAGGAATTTACTATATTGTCCCTAAATTGATATAAACTAATTTAAATTACTAATGCTTGATATGTAAATGCAAAAATACGTCCGATTACCGCTTAATCGCGGTATCGATTAAATTCGACCGATCACCCGATTAATTGGCGATTGTGTCCAAATCACCTCCAAATTAATCCATTTCTCCTCTAATACCTTAATTTACCACATACCATTTAAATAAAGCCAAATTCAGCATTAGAACCCTCACAGTTCCTTATAGAAAAATTCGGTCATTTGGTGCACTAGCACCGAAATTTTTTTTACATAACCGTTTCACCTTAATTCATCATTTTTCAAGCCATTTTCCTTGAAATAAAAACAATCCCCCATTGATATTCAGCCCTCATGGTTCGACCAACAAGGAACCCTAGAGAAATTGAATATTTCTTTTGTGTTTTTGTTCATAACCATGCTTAACTATCCCTAAACACTAACATAGTCTAAAATCAAATTATTCCAACAACAATTCCTCTTCCATACCCATTTTTCAGAATTGAATTCATCATGATAACTCAATATTCAACCATGGAAATCAAGAACAAAAGCATGGGTAAGCTAGGTATCAAGGAGAATTAAAGAAATTCTAACTTACCTAGCTTGTTTCTTTGATTTCTTCACTTTTTCTTTGAATTTCCACCTAGGGTTTCATGTTTTTCCCTTTGTTCATCCTTTGTTCTTGTTGCTGGTTACATAGGCCGAATATGGTGAGAGAATTGGGGATTTAATGGGCTGATTTTTTATAGAAAATAATAAAATAATCAAGCATGCCATGTGTCACAAGCTTATTGACCCAAATTTTTAATTTTTTGACTTTTTCTTCTTAATTTTCCACCACAAAGTTTCTGGTATTTATCCAATCTTACCACAATTTAAATCCCTCGGCCTTGACAAGTGCTGGGGCGAAAAATTTACCGATTTGCCCCCGAGGTAGAAAAATTATAATTTTGCCTCTATACTCCGAAATATACCGGAATCACATTATTTCTACTTTTCAACCTCAAATAACACTAATATTGATCAATATTAACCAAATGGGGCAAAAATTGTTTTATAAAAATTCCCGTTTAGTCCTCTAATGGTAAAATTACCATTTTGCCCTTGTGCTCTAAAAATATCGAGAATCACAATTTTTCACGACTAAACATCATTTTATACTCCAATAATCATAATTATATTTCATATAATTATTCTTGGTCAAATGTGATCAAATCTTGGCTAAAAATCTCCATTTTATCATCAAATGGTAAAATGACTGTTTTGTCCCTAATCAGTCAATTTTCTTGATAGACTCCAAACTGGACCTTAAATTCCGAATCACTATTCTAAGCCATTTTGTGGGTTTCAAAATTTTCAAATTCCTCTTAGAATTTCTATTTGAACTAGTTCAAGGCTCGATTTAACTTAGTTGTACCACTCGATACAATACCGTCTTTTAATCGAGCTTGATAGGGTCTCACACTTCATATCGGAATGCCCCTTGCTGAAGGAGGAAACTCCCATGACAAATAAAAAATCAAAGAAAGCTATGGTGGCAGCAACTTGGTCTGACAGTGATGTTTCAAGTTCAGAAGCTGATAAAGAGAAAGTGAAAGAAAGAGCACACCTATGTTTGATGGCCAAAGATGAAGAATCTGAGGTATCTTCTACTCTTTGTGATATTTCGATTGATGAATTTTAAGAAGAATATGAATGCCTCTATGATGAGTTTGAAAAACTTGCATCAAAATATAAGGCTTTAAAAAGAAAGACTACATCTCTTGAGAATGATTTAGAAAAGATAAAACATGATTTCAACTCTATTTTTGAACAAAGAAATTATCTTCAAACTGAACTAGAACACTCTAGAACAAATCTTGAACTTCTGAAATTGGAACTTGAAAATAGAAATAAAGCATTGCAAAAGGCAATTGATGAAAACATTGTTCTTAAGGGCTTGACAAAAGAAACTTCAAGAAGAAATACAAACTTTAAGAGAAATTCTAATGGTTTCTCATCTTGATGTTATGTTTGTAGCAAAATAGGTCATCTTTCTTATGAAGGTTATAGAAGAAAAAGCACTCAAAGAACAAAGATGATTTGGGTACCAAAAGGCTCTTATGTAGCAATTAACCATCAAGGTATGGGTACATGTTAAGAAAAACTGAAAATTTGTTTTGCAAGTTGAGCCAAACTGATAAGACACATGTTCAAAAGCTGAACTGAAGCAGAAGCAGCCATGGTATATGGATAGTGGCTACTCAAGGCATATGACAGGAAATGAAATGTTGTTTTCTCAACTAGATAAGAAAAAAGAAGGTACAGTATCATTTGAAGATGATTCAAAAGGCAAAATTCATGGTACAAAAACTATTGGTCAGAATTTTCATGCTCAAATTAATCATGTGCTATTTGTTAAAGGCTTAAAGCATAATCTATTAAGTATTAGTCAATTGTGTGATAAAGGATTTAAAGTGTATTTTGATTCACATAAATGTGAAGTTATAGATATTAGTTCCAACAAAATTGCATTCATAGGAAAAAAAAATAAAAAACATGTATATTATATTTCTTGAAGATCTTGAGCTACATTGTGAGTCATGTCTTATGGTAAATGATGGAAATGATAGTTGGCTATGGCATCAAAGACTTGGACATGCAAACATGCATACCATTTCAAAACTAATGAGAAGAAAATCTAGTTGTTAGATTGCCTAAAATTAAATTCGAAAATGATTAGACTTGTGATGCCTGTCAATTAGAAAAACAAGTTAGAACATCATTGAAACCCAAAAAGATGGTTTCAACTTTTAGACCTCTTGAAGTATTGCATATAGATTTATTTGGTCCAATCAACAAAACCGGCTTAAGAGGTAAATCATATGGTTTTGTGGTAGTTGATGACTACTCTAGGTATACTTAGGTCTACTTCCTTGCTCAAAAAAATGATGCATTACCTGCATTTGCAAATCACTGTAAGAGAGTTGAGAACGAAAAAGGACTTCTCAACGTTAGCATTAGAAGTGATCATAGAGGTGAGTTTGAAGGAGATGAATTTGAAAGCTTTTGCAATGAAAAAGGGTTGGATCACAACTTTTCTGCACCTAGAACACCTCAACAAAATGGGGTTGTTGAGAGAAAAAATCGAACTTTAAAAGAAATGGCTTGAACCATGCTTTGTGAAAACAATTTACCAAAATATTTTTGGGTAGGAGCTGTGAATACTGTAGCCTACATCCTTAACAGAGTTTCAATAAGGGTTATAATATCTCAAACTCCCTATTAACTATACAAAGGCAAAAAACCAAACATTTCTCATTTTAGAAGTTTCGGTTGTAAATGCTTTGTTTTGAATAATGGAAAACATCTTCTTGGAAAATTTGATGCTAAGGGTGATGAGGCAATATTTCTAGGGTATGCATTGAACTCAAAAGGTTATAAAATTTTTAACAAAAGAACTTTAACAATTAAAGAGTCCATTCATGTAGCTTTTGATGAAACTAATGTTTTGCAAAAGAAAGTTTTTGTTGATGATAATAATGTAGAGGACCTTGAGTGAAAAATGGAAGAAATGAGCTTGAAGAATACGAAAAATAGTAAAGAAAACTGTCTTGAAAGAGAAGTAGAAGCTCCATCTTTAAAAGATCTGCAAAGAGTTGAAAATCAACACAATGATCTTTCAAAGAGTTGGAAATATGTCAAAGATCACCCACAAAAGTAGATTATTGGTGATCCTTCAGAAGGAGTTAAAACCAGATGAGGAGTTAAAGAAACATGTGAATACTCAGCCTTCATTTCACAAATTGAGCCTAAAAATTTTGAAAAGGTAGAAAAAGAAGAAAGCTAGATGTTGGCCATGCAAGAAGAACTGGAACAATTTGAAAGAAACAGAGTATGGACATTCGTTTCGATGCCATTCAATCATCCAATTGTTGGTACAAAGTGGGTGTTCAAAAAAAAGGTAGATGAACAAGGTAATGTAATAAGAAACAAAGCTATGCTAGTTGCTCAAGGATATAATCAGGAAGAAGGTATTGACTATGATGAAACCTTTGCTCCTATTGCTCGGATAAAAGCTGTTATTCCCAAGTAAATGTGCTAAAGGGGGGTTGAATAGCACTTTTTGGCTCTTGCTAAAATTGGCTTCTAATTGGGGAAAAATACAAGATAAAAGAAAGATTTAAAGATGAATGAAAAACTAAAAACAGAGCAAACAATCACAAACAAATTTATAGTGGTTCGGTCCAAGACCCACATCCACTACCTTGATTGTTCAACCAAGGATTTTTCAAACCAATCACTATGAATGGTGAAATTCCCAAGCTTTCACCAAGCTTTTACAATGGTTTTTACCAGGCTCAACCAAAACCTTTCACAATCATTTTTACTGGGATCAACCAAAACCCAACAACTAACTTTTCTAGGCTAAGTTAAAACCTATACACTCAATCAAGCAATCCAAGCTTGAATAAATCCCTTAGAGTGACTTGCTCACCCTAAGTATACAAGGAGAAGAGAAATAAAGGTGTACCTATGATCACTGACTTGATCTAAATGGTACTAACTGAAGTGCTTGAATCTTTTACAATGATAGGAGTGAAGTGCAAAAACTATGCTGAAGGTTTTTGCAATTTTTTGAGCTCTTTTTGGTCTTGGAAGCCTTAATTCCTTTTTTATCCATTTGAAGCCTCTTAAATACTTGAAGAATCAGCTTTGATAGGTGTTAGCCAGTTTTTGACCGTTGAAAACAACTTGGTGGCAGTTCTGGCCCTTAATCTGTCTTCTAGTGCTCAATTCAAATTTTCTGACAGAATAATCTTAGTTGACTAACTGCGCTCTTAGTCGACTAAGTTGTCTCTGTTTTCTAATTCCAAATTTTGGCAGTGAGCACTTAGTCGACTAACTCCCTTCTTAGTCGATTAAGTTGTTTCTATCTTGAAGTCCAGATTTCTGGCAATAGGCTCTTAGTCGACTGACTTTCTTCTTGGTCGTCTAAGTCTTCTCTGTCTCTCAAACCTATTGAGCCCGCCAACTTCTAATTTGAATTTTAGCTAACTAATACTCCTCATTATCCAACTAAGAGGCTTCTGTTTTATTGATCAATTGTATCTCCCTTATTCATATAATTTTTGATATATGCCTTTGAATGATTTATTTATTCTTGGCGTACAATTTTTGTTCTGCACACTAAAGTAGAGTTATTGGCATACAGATAATGACATTATATATTCAGAATATGTTTATGTAGACATGTAGAGTGATCAACAATTGGTGGCTATGTAATACCTCGTACTTTGACATGGTAGCTAATGAAGCTTATCAGATGCCAAATAAGGTTAATTATAATGTTTAAAGGTGAGGAAACGTGATAAGAGTATTTTAAGATAAAATATTTTGCACACGAGAGAATAATAATAAAATAATAATATTTTTATCGAGGAAGAATTTGCGAGATAAAAAGTGATTTGGAAGTGAATTGAGACATAATAAGGTATTTTTGGTACTAAGGAGACAAGTGGAAAATTTTGGAATAAAATAATTTTAAAATATTAATATTTTGTTTAGTATCGAAATTGTTCATGAAGAAGTAGAATACGGTTAATCTAAGTGGGGGAGAGGAAGAACGAGTAAATTTCTGAGAAAAATGAAGCTAGTGGGGCCCATGCGTTATTAAATAAAACTAACACAAGAAAAAAATATATTTTAAATATTATAGAGACGTCGCGTTGCAATACAAGCTTTATATTTCATTTGTACATGTGTAAAAGAAGATAATAGAAGGAAATTGGAGTTGAAAGAGTGTTGGGAGGACTAAATTAAAAAGGAAAGAAACTTGGAGGGTAAAATGGTAATTTACATAAAGTTTGGTCAAACCTTCCAAAAGAAGCTTTGACTCTCATCTTTATCAGCCATGACCGTCCTTATCTCCTACAGCAAGATATTTTCTTCTTCTTCTTGAAGCTTCCAACGCCATTTTCATTTCAAGTTCATGAAAATCAAATTTTTTCATGTGATTTCCCTTGTTTCTTTTCATTTCCTTTCTTTCCTTACTTCTTTCTTCTCCAAAGTTCTTGGGCACTAAACCTGTAGCTTCTAACCCTAATTTCTGCCACATCTAAACCCTAGCAGAAGAAGAAAGAAAATGAAAAAAAGGAAGAAAAGCTTGGTTTTGTAATTCAAGCAAGCTAAGGTAAGTATTTTTGTGTTTTAAGCTCATGGCTGGTTAAATCTTTGGAGAAATAACGTGTGAATCATTTTGGCAGCTTGATGATTAATGTTTTGAAGGAATATTGGAGTGCAAGTACGGGTCAAGCAACAATAAAGCTAAAGACAAATGATGTTTTAAGTGTAGTTAAGGAATCTTAAGAAAATGGGTATTGTTGTGTAGTTGACATTTTAAGTGGCATATTGTGAGAAATTGTGGTTGTTGTGGAAAGGATGGTTGAACTTGATAAATATCCTTAGAAAAGATTAATATATGTGTTAGAGTCATAAACAAGTTACCAATAATCATAATTTAAAGAATTACGCAAGCAAGGGATAAAAGCAACTTTGGTAAAAATTGTGTCAAGAAAAGTTAAGTTGAATAAGGATTCATGATGGAATCAAAAAGGGAAGTATAAATGATGTACGCTAAAGATATTGAATTGGGATTGTTGTTAGGAAGTGCAACAGTAAAGGTAGCATATTGTAGTGGTGTGCCGAGGGAAATAACAAGCGATCGACAAGTAGGAATAGCTAGATATGCCTCCGAACAAATAGCGATGTAATATCCCGCTATCATAAGGTGAGTGAACTTGCATTTCAAAATGTTTTGGGAAGTGCCTACATGTTTAAATAAATCATTTGAAAGATTCATTTATTTTTGCTTTAAAAAATATATACTTGGGGAACAAGCCCTTGATGAAATGTTTCTATCTTATGAAATGTGCAATATGAATAGTTCATGCATTATCACATTATATTGATATGTATATTATGCTTTGGATGCTCCTTTTGTGTGATAATAATGACCTAGCTATGTGCGGTGTCGAAGTGCCCATGAGCTGATGATGATCGGGATATGTGCGAGTAGGGAGTGCACATGAGCTGAGTGTGGTGGGATGGTATGCATGATGATGTATGTATATATATATGTTATAGAAAGTTTATGAAAATATTTGTGAATATGTTGTATGTTGGCATTGTTAATTGCTCCCAAATTACTTTTCATTTCAACAAGAAAATGGCTTTTTGATGTAACAAGACCCCTTCAACTAAATTGCTCTGTTTCTCGTTGTAGTGAGATTCATTTTGTGAAACCTTGACCTACATAAACACGTAACTCGAGGTAAAACTTATGTTTAAAGGTTTAATTTGAGCTAATGATGCTAGTTTTACGTTACTTATAATTATTTTATGTTGTTATAGGAGTAGGATAAAAAAATAATTTCAATTGGTGAAGAAAGGTGCATAGTGGGCTGTTGCTCTATTTGCATAAAAAAATAATTTCATGCGATCTCCCTTGTTTCTTTTCATTTCCTTTTTTTTCTTACTTCTTTCTTCTCCAAAGTTCTTGGGCACTAAACTTGTAGCTTCTAACCCCAATTTCCAGCACAACTAAACCCTAGCAAAAGAAGAAAGAAAAAGAAAGAAAAGAAGAAAAGATTGGTTTTGTAATTCAAGCAAGCTAAGGTAAGGATTTTTGTGTTTTAAGCTCATGGCTGGTTAAATCTTTGGAGAAATAACATGTGAATCATTTTGGCAGCTTGATGATTAATGTTTTGAAGGAATATTGGAGTGCAAGTACGGGTCAAGCAACCATAAAGGTAAAGACAAATGATGTTTTAAGTGTAGTTGAGGAATCTTAAGAAAATGGGTATTATTGTGTAGTTGACATTTTAAGTGGTATATTGTGAGAAATTGTGGTTGTTGTGGAAAGGATGGTTGAACTTGATAAATATCCTTAGAAAAGATTAATATATGTGTTAGAGTCATAAACAAGTTACTAGTAATCAAAATTTAAAGAATTACGCAAGTAAGGGATAAAAGCAACTTTGGTAAAAATTGTGTCAAGAAAGTTAAGTTGAATAAAGATTCATGATTAAATCAAAAAGGGAAGTATAAATGATGTACGCTAAAGATATTGAATTGAGATTGTTGCAGAAGTGCAACAGTAAAGGTAGCGTATTGTGGTGGTGTGCCGGGGAAAATAACGAGCGACCGGCAAGTAGGAATAGCTAGATATGCCTCCGAACAAATAACGATGTAATATCCCGCTATCACAAGGTGAGTGAACTTGCATTTCAAAATGTTTTGGGAAGTGCCTACATGTTTAAATAAATCATTCGAAAGATTCATTTATTTTTGCTTTAAAAAAAATATACTTGGGGAACAAGCCCTTGATGAAATGTTTCTATCTTGTGAAATGTGCAATATGAATAGTTCATGCATTATCACATTATATTGATATGTATATTATGCTTTGGATGCTCCTTTTGTGTGATAATAATGACCCAGCTATGTGCGGTGTGGAAGTGCACATGAGCTGATGATGACCGAGCTATGTGCGAGTAAGGAGTGCACATGAGCTGAGTATGGCAGGATGGTATGCATGATGATGTATGCATATATATATATATATATATGTTATAGAAAGTTTATGAAAATATTTGTGAATATGTCGTATGTTGGCATTGTTAATTGCTCCCAAATTGCTTTTCATTTCAGCAAGAAAATGGCTTTTTGATGTAACAAGACCCTTTTAACTAAATTTCTCTGTTTTTCACTACAGTGAGATTCATTTTGTGAAATCTCGACCTACATAAACATGTAACTCGAGGTAGAACTTATGTTTAAAGGTTTAATTTGAGCTAATGATGCTAGTTTTACGTTACTTATAAATATTTTATGTCGTTATAGGAGTAGGATAAAAAAATAATTTCAATTGGTGAAGAAAGGTGCATAGTGGTTGTTGCTCTATTTGCATATATTTTTGTTTTTAAAGCATATCTCCCACTACAAAAGCCCAAATAACATGATTTTTACACCATTAGAAAGCTAAGAGGCAGGGATACAACTTTGATGTTTACCACTTTGCCCAGTTTTGATCGAAAGGTGGTCAAAATCCTTGTCGAATTTAAAGTATTGCGTTAGAAGTACATATTTCGACAAAACATTTGAGCACTGTGGCACTGGAAATTGAAAGCCGCGACCCTCACCGTAATTTCCACAAATAACAAGTTTAGAGGTTTTTTGAAGCTAGGACTTTTGGGGGCTACTTAAGGGACCTCTTTTAGAGGATTTTGGACCTTCTTTTAGTGTCAAAAGAGTAAAAAGATTGCACAAAAAAAGGAAGAAGACGAGTGGCCTTATTAAAGGCATTATTGTAATTGCATGAAGAATTAGATAAAGCTTTAACTATAAAAAATCTCATTCTTCCAGTAGCTTCTTCATTTCTCCAGCAACTTCTTCTTCTCCTTCCTCCCATCTCACGTTTCTCTCCTTTTCCATGAAAGCTTCTCTCAAGCTTCCATCACTCTTGTCTTATTGCCTTTACTAGATGGTTTAGGCTTGACTTGTGAAGCTACACTAGCTTTTTCTTTTCCTTTCCTAGATTGTTCCTCTATAGCATAAGCTGGTTCAAGGGATTCTCTTAGAGATACTGATTTTGGTGCTTTCCTTCTAGCTGCTTCCTTTTCAACTTATTCTTCTCTGACCATTTGGTGGAAAACATCCATTATTGAAACTTCCTTTGAATTGGGGGGAGATGGTTGATCTTGTTGCGGTTCATGATGAGATAGGGACTTTTCAAATAAGCCTAGCACTTCAGTGCCTTGATTTGATTCATCGTTACTCTGAGGCTCAAGAGTTGGAGATTTCCTTGGTTGATCGACTTCTAGTTCAGGTCCCTCTAGTTAAAAGACAAGACTTGCAGCTTGAAAAGTTGAACCTTATGGTTGAAAGGAAAGGCTTTCAGCAACCTATCTTGTTGGTGCTAAGGTATCTACAGCGGCAGGCTCAGAAGTCAATTTCCCTTTTCTTTTCATCATATTTTCAAGTTCTTCCAACTTTTCTTCTATTTTCTGCAACCTCACAGTATGGTCAGTAAGCTTTCCATCAATCGCATGATTAGATTCAGAACCATATCATTTGAGAACTGGGAGGGAGCTGTCTCAGATTGAGCAAGGAGAGAAGATTTTTTTCCTAAAGTGACCTTGGGAGTTTTGACAAAATTTTCTCCATCCATGTTATACCCCATCTTAGGCGAACTGCCCAGATATATAGCCTGGTCCTTGTTTTTTACTAAATCTAGTTCATATCTAGAGCTCTATATCCCCTTCTTCCTAACTAATGAGGTGATCACATTTCCATATGGTATATTTACCTTATTAACTCTATAGGCTGCCCTCATTCTCTCTGTCATGAATCGGCCTAGATTGAATGGAGCACCATTGAAGGCATACTCCATCAACCATAAGTCTTGAAGACTAACATAGCTAAAGCTGCCACTTCTTCCATGTATGTTTACTGTAATAAAGTAATGCAAAATTTTAATTTGAGGGCTTGTAATGAGACCAACATTACTTTTGGAAGAGTATTTTTCTTTCTTTCTTGTTATAATCTCCCATAGAGATGATGGATCGTATTTCTCAAGCATTTCAAAATCCCCTCTTTCACATTCAATTTTAAGCAAACTTCCTAAGTCTGCAGCAGTCACAACAAATTCTTTTCCAATAATGAAAACATTCAAACCATTCTTCACAAAATCTTCAGGATCCTCTAGTTCATTTTCTTCTAAAGCTATGCTAGCATAAAATTATTTCACAAGGCTAGGACTATAGGTTCGGTTCTTGAAAGTGCTAAATTTTTTTAGTTTCATTTCCTCAAAGTAATCTGATAGAATTACTTGCATTTTAGGATTTTCATTGAAGCTTTTCCAGTCAATAAATTTTCCATAAATAATCAGAGCATTATCAATTTTCTTGAACCTATCCTCATGGGTTTTATTTCTAAATTTTGAGGACAGAACCTTACCTTTCTTGGAGGATTTTTCTTTCTCTTTCTTTTTCTCTGCTCTATGTTCCTTCTCTGTCTGCTTTTTCTTAATTTTCTCAACCTCAGAGGCGGACACAATCTTTTTCTTCTTTTTTTGAATTTCTGCTTATGGACTTTCCTCCATTGGCTGTTTACCCTTTTTTTTTTCCAGACTGCCTTTTGACAGAGGAGATTTTGCCTTTTGGTTTTGAGATGTTTCTGACTTAGGGTTTGAGGATCAGGAAGAAATGGGGTTTCAGTTTTTCATAATAGAGGTTTCTAGTAGGAGGAAATGGAAGATGTGGATGAGGAGTTATGAGAAACCATTTGACTCCTCCTTAAATGCTGTCAATTTTTCTCCTTTTCAAAATTTAAAACTTTGCCTCTCATTTTTTTATTTTTTAGTTAGGCGACTGCCCATTTTCTTTACCCGATAGACTGTTCCTTTTCACTATTTTACTCATTCTCACTTTAACTGACTTAGTCTTGTTATTTAAAGAGACAAAACACTCTTAGTTGACTAACAAATTCTTAATCGACTAAGTCTCTTATGTTTTGTGAATGGAAAACTCAAAAAATTTTCTTACAGCTCTTGCACATTAATCATCCCTAAATTTCTCCTAATTTCACAAAATCTATCCTCATTTAAGGGTTTGGTGAATATATCAGCTAATTGTTTCATGGTGCTAACAAACTCAATTTTAATGTCTCCTTTAATTACATGATTTCTAATAAAGTGATGTTTAATCTCAACATGCTTGGTCCTAGAGTGCTGTACAGGATTCTTAGATATATTAATGGCACTAGTGCTCTCACAAAATATTGGTACATTATGTAAGGTTATGCCAAAGTCTTTCAATTGTTGTTTAATCTACAAAATCTGAGCACAGCAACTACCTAAAGAAATGTATTCAGCTTCAGTTGTGGAGAGTGCAACTGAGTTTTGTTTTTTACTCGACCAAGATACAAGTTTATCTCTTATAAACTAACATGTTCCACTAGTGCTCTTTCTATCTATTTTGCTTCCAGCAAAGTCAGCATCTGAATATCTAATAAGATTGAAGGATGTTCCTTTAAGATACCATAATCCTAAATATCATGTGTCTATATGGTACCTAAAGATTCTTTTTACTACAGTCAAGTGTTAATTTTTAGGTTATGATTGAAATCATGCACGCAAACACACACTAAACTGAATATCATGCCTACTAGCAGTTAAGTATAGTAGGGATCCAATCTTACCTCTATAAAGCTTTTGATCAACACTTTTTCCTTTTCCATCAGCATCAAGTTTGGTGGATGGACTCATTGGTGTGCTAATTGATTTTAGCTTCTGAATGTCAAACTTTTTCAGCATGTCTTGAATGTATCTTTCTTGGCTGATAAAGATTCCTTCCTTACTTTGTTTGATTTGGAGCCAAGAAAGAATTTCAGCTCACCCATCATGCTCATTTCGAATTCACCCTATATCTTTTCAGCAAAGTTCTTACATAAAGCCTTATTAGTTGCACCAAACACAATATCATCCACATAGATTTGAACAATAATTAAATCATTCAAGCATTTTTTGACAAAAAGTGTCGTATCAATGCTTCCTCTACTATATCCTTTCTTAACTAAAAACCTAGAGAGTCTTTCATACCAAGCTCTTAGAGCTTGTTTTAGTCCATACAAGGCCTTATGAAGTTTGAACACATAATCTAATTTTTCATAGTCCTCAAATCTGGGGGGCTGCTCAACATAGACCTCCTATTGAATGAAACCATTTAAAAATGCAGTTTTTACATCCATTTGAAATAATTTAAAGTTCATGAAACAAGCAAATGCAAGCAATAATCTTATAGCTTTTATCCTAGCAACAGGTGCAAAGGTTTCATCATAGTCAATTCCTTCCTCTTGGTTATACCCTTGAGCCACTAACCTAGCTTTGTTCCTATTAACATTTCCTTGCTCATCTACCTTATTTCTAAAGACCCATTTTGTGCCAACAGTGGGATGATTTAATGGCCTAGAAACTAGTGTCCATACCTGGTTTCTCTCAAATTGATCAAGCTCTTCTTGCATGGCCAATATCCAGCTTTCTTCTTTTTTTGCCTCCTCAAAGCTTTTAGGTTCAATTTGTGAAATGAAAGCCGTGAACTCACATGTTTCTCTAGTTCCTCTCCTAGTCTTGACTCCTTGAGATATATCACCTATGATTTGCTATTGTGGGTGATCCTTGATATACCTCCAACTCTTTGGAAGATCATTGTGCTGATTTTCAGTCCTTTGCAAGGTTTCTAAGGGTGGAAGTTCTGTTCTTTTCCTAGGGAATTTTCTTCACTATTTTTCTTGTTGTCTACACTCATTTCTTCCATTTGTCTTTCAAGGTCATTCGTATCATCTTCATCAGCAAGAATTTCCTTTTGCAAGGCATTGGATTCATCAAAAACTACATGGATTCACTCTTCAGTGATTAAAGATCTTTTGTTAAAAACTTTATAAGGTTTTGAGTTCAATGCATATCCTAGAAATATAACCTCATCACTCTTAGCATCAAACTTTCCTAAAGGATGTTTTCCATTGTTCAACACAAAGCATTTGCAGCCAAAGCTTCTAAGGTGAGAGATATTTGGTTTTCTACCTTTGTATAGTTCATATGGGGTCTTTGATATCATAGCTCTTATTGACACTCTATTAAGGATGTAAGCTGCTGTGTTTACAGCTTTTGCCCAAAAGTACTTTGATAAATTGTTTTCACAAAGCATACTTCGAGCCATCCTTTTTAAGGTTTGGTTTTTTTTTTCTACAACTCCATTTTGTTAGGGTGTTTTAGGTGTAGAAAAATTATGATCCAACCCCTTTTCCTTATAAAAGTTTTCAAACTCATCTCCCTCAAACTCACCTCCATGATCACTCCTAATGCTAACTATAACCAGTCCTCTCTTATTTTCGACCTTCCTACAATGATTTATAAATGCTGGTAGTGCATCACTCTTATGAGCAAGGAAGTAGACCCAAGTATACCTAGAGTAGTCATCAACTATTACAAAGCCATATGATTTTCCTCCTAGACTAGTTGTGCTAATTGGCCCAAATAGATCAATATGCAGCAATTCAAGTGGTTTAGATGCTGACACATTCTTCTTACTTTTGAAAGATATTCTAACTTGTTTTCATAGTTGGCATGCATCACAAATTTGATCATATTCAAATAAAAGCTCAAGCAATCCTATAACTAGATTTTTTCTTATCAATTTTGAAATGGTATGCATGCTTACATGTCCAAGTCTCCTATGCCATAACCGGCCATCATTTTCAACATTTGCTATAAGACATGTTTCACAATTCACCTCAAGATCTTCAAGAAATATTACATATTCTTAATTCTTTTTCCTATAAATGAAACTTTGTTAGTACTTGTATCTATCACTTCACATTTATTTGAGTCAAAGCATACCTTTAAACCTTTATCACATAATTGGCTGATTCTAAATAAATTGTGTTTCAAACCTTTAACCAGCAACATATGACTAATTTGAGCTTGAGAGTTCTTACCAATGGTTCTTATACCATAAATTCTACCTTTTGAATCATCACCAAAGGAAATTGTACCTCTCTTTTTCTTGTCCAACTAAGCAAACAACATTTCATTTCCAATCATGTGCCTTGAGCAGCCACTGTCCATGGACCAAGGCTGCTTCTCCCTTAGTTGAGCTCTTGAACATGTGTCTTTTAGGTTCAGCTCAACCTCGGATTCATCATCCTTTTCCATCAAACATAGATTAGCTCTTTCTTCCACCCTTTCTTTATCATCATCAAAACTTAAGGTATCACTATTTGACCAAGTTGCAATCACCGTTGCTTTCTTTGACTTTCTATTTTTCGTTAATGTTCTTCCTTCAGTAAGGGGCATTCTGACCTAAAGTGTCCTGGCTTCTTGCTTTCAAAGCATATAAGCTTTTGCTTCTTGTTGGACTCATTTTTATTTTTGGTTTTCCATGAAGAGCCTTGATCTCTTCTATACCCTCTTCTAGCCAATCTCTGGTTTCCTTGGCCCATAAGCTTTCTAAACTTTCTTGCAACCATAGCTAGTTCCTCATCATCATCATAGGATAAACTATCCAATTCTTCTTTTAGGATGCTTGCTTTTAAGGCAATGCTTTTCTTCTTTTCCTTTGCTTCCCTCTTGTCTTTTTCTTCCTTTTCCTAGAGTTCCAGTTCGTGAGTAAGAAGAGAACCACAAATTTCATCCAGAGTTATAACATTTAAGTTCTTGGCTTCACAGATAGCAGTCACCTTTGGCTTTCAATTTTTAGGTAGGAGTCTAAGAAGCCTTTTAACAATCTCATGTTTAGGAATTGGTTTGCCTAGTTGACTCAATTTATTTGTGATGTTTATGAATCTATCTAGCATGTCGGTGATATCTTCACCAGGTTCGATCTTAAACATCTCATAATTGTGGGTTAAGAGAGCTATTTTGGACTCTTTGACTTGTGAAGTCCCTTCATGAATAATTATAAGTTTATCCCACACTTGTTTAGTTGTGGTACAACTTGACACTTTGTTGAATTCGATGCGAGTTAAAGCATAATGTAGTGTATTGATTGCCTTGAAATTTGTTTGGACTCTTTTGGTTTCAGCTTCGGTCCATTCAGACCTTGGCTTAAGAATCATCTCGTTGGTTACAACATTTAAGGTTGAAGGAATAAAGGGACCATTAGTGATGACATCCCACATCTCATAATCTATTCCTCTAATGCATATGGACATCCTAGTACTCCAATATGGGTAATTATAGCCATCAAACAGAGGTGGTCTGTTTGTTGATTGTCCCTCAGCAACTATTGGTTTTTGAAGAGCCATTTGGATCTTCCCAAAGAGTGTTAGACCTTAAGAGCAGGGATCTAGCTTTGATACCACTTGTTGGTCCCAAGTAAATGTGTTAGAGTGGGGGTGAATAGCACTTTTTCGCTCTTGCTAAAATTGGCTTCTAATTGGGGACAAATGCAAGATAAAAGAAAGATTTAAAGATGAATGAAAAACTAAAAACAGAGCAAACAATCACACATAAATTTATAGTTGTTCGGTCCAATACCAACATCCACTACCTTGATTGTTCAACCAAGGATTTTTCAAACCAATTACTATGAACAATGAAATTCCCAAGCTTTCACCAAGCTTTTACAATGGCTTTTACCAGGCTCAGCCAAAACCTTTCCCAATGGTTTTTACTAGGATCAACTAAAACCCAACAACTAACTTTCCTAGGCTAAGTTAGAACCTATACACTCAATCAAGCAATCCAAGCTTGAGTAAATCCCTTAGAGTGACTCGCTCACCCTAATTATACAAAGAGAAGAGAAATAAAGGTGTACCTATGATCACTGACTTGATGCAAATGGTACAAAGTGAAGTGCTTGAATCTTTTACAATGATAGGAGTGAAGTGCAAAAAGTATGCTGAAGGTTTTTGTAATTTTTTGAGCTCTTTTTGGTCTTGGAAGCCTTAATTCCTTTTCTAGCCATTGGTAGCCTCTTAAATACTTGAAGAATAAGATCTGATAGGTGTTAGGTAGTTTTCGACCATTGGAAACAGTTTGATGGCAGTTCTGGCCATTAATCTGTCTGCTAGTGCTCAATTCAAATTTTCTGACAGAATGATCTTAGTTGAGTAACTGCACTTTTAGTCAACTAAGTTGTCTCTGTGTAAAACCTCAACCTCCATAAACGCGTAACTAGAGGTAAACTGATGAGTGCATCCATATTCATATATTACGTGGGAGATTAAATATTTGATTAGTCTAAGTTGAACTAGATTAAGGATCGAATTTAGGTATTTTTCTTTATTTTATTAGCTTAGTTTAATTATGTTTAAATGTTTATTTTAAGTTAATAATGTTAGTTTTATGTTATTTATATTTATTTTATATTTTTATAGTAGTAGGATCAAAAAAATAGTTTCAATTGGTGAATAAAGGTGCATAATGGACTGTTGCTCTATTTGCATATGTTTCGATTTTTCAAGTATATCTCCCACTATAGAAGTCCAAATGACATGATTTTTGAACCATTAGAAAGCTAAGTGGCAGGGCTACAATTTTGATGGTTACACATTGCCTAGTTCTGATCAGAAGGTGGTCAAAATATTTGTCAAAGTGAAAGCACTGCACCAAAAGAATAAAAAAGGGCATTTTTTGTAAATTATGTGAAACTTTAGTCAACTTTAGCAATAAATATCTAAATTTCCAGCAACTTCTTCTTCTTCTTCCCATCTCTTCTCTCCATTTCATGTTCTTTATCTTTCGTGGAAGACTCCTTAAAAACCTCCATGACTTTCTCTAGTTAAACCCCAATTTTCATACTTTTGTGCACTTTTTCACAAAGTATTTTGTGCTCTTTTACTCTTTCACCTTAAATTCAAAAGTCTTATCTTAATACTTTCTCTCACTAGCTAGGTGTTTTAGAGAGAGAAAGAGAGACTTTCTATAATAGCTTGAGAACTTTTGAGAAGGAATTCAATTACAAATCTACCAATGTGAGTAATGAAATTGAGTTGATTTTTGAGTTGTTGAGAATAGCTAGTGGTTAGATTTGTGACTGTTTGTAGCTAAGGTTGTTTATTCATCTTTAGTGTGACTAGAATAGTGAAAATAAATAACCACTTAATGGTAATTGGAAGCTAGTTAGGAACAACTAGTAGAACATGATTTAGGAGTTGAGTTGATTATGATGCTATTGTGTATGATAGGTTGCAACTGGACCCCACATCTCCATTCGGAGCATCAGTGAAAGTTGGAGTCAATCTAAGAATCAACAAAGACCGGTGAGTAACTTGCATTAAAATGTTTTGGGATAAATGCATACATGTTGAATTGAATCACCTGAAATATTTTATCGGACTTTTCTTTAAAACGCGCACGGGAACAAGCCCTTGATGAAATGTTTTTATGTGGTAAAATATGTGATATATTGAAACCATGTGTTCCTATATTTTGTGGATATGTGTGTTATGCTTTGAGTGGTAATCTTGTATAATAGCTATAACCGTGCACGTGCGATGTAGGAATGTATGTGACAGTGCTGGGGGTGTGCGGTGTAGGAGTGCACATGCTGATAATGATGTGGGCGAGAGTGCGTGTGATGATATTGAAATGTGCGTGTAGGGAGTGCACATGATGATATTGCCTTGTGCGTGTAGGGAGTGCACATGATGATATTGCCTTGTGCGTGTAGGGAGTGCACATGAGCTGAGTAAGGCGGCAGTGGTGTACATATATATATACATGCTATAGACAAGTTATGAAAATAAAAATGTGAATGTACTATATGCTATAGAATGCCTTTCCTCTAAAACGAGAAACCCTCTGTTTTGCTTGTCTTGATTGGATATTTACTATAGTTTTCACTCTTTTCAACTCCATTGTGGATTATAAATCCTTCACCTTAAGGGATTAAATAATCAAGGGTTGAATTAAAGGCTTTACAAGAAATTAACCTAAATTGCATTGTTTTAAAAATAAGTGCATCGTGTTTTCAAAATCTTTATGTATCGTTTGCTTGTTCCCTTCCTATGTTCACTCACTAGGTTTATACTCACTCTTTTAAATTTCATGTTTTCATATTTGTAGATAGTTGGGACCTAGCTTGAGGAGTCCACTCGTGTTCACCCTTAGTAGGTAATACGGCATTTAGTAGCTGAACCTTCACTCAAGGTCACTCCACTGGAACTCAAGAGTAATTTGCTTGTGTATACGTACACGTGATGTAAATCACTAAGATACATGTCATAAATAGTATACGTTTATCTTGATTAACGTTGCCACTATGAGTTAGTAATGGTTGACATTGTTTTGGGTTAATATAAATGCAAGTATTTGGTTGTCATAGCACATTAGTAAAGTACTTATAGGTGAGAATTATGAAATGTAACTTTAAAAATGTTTGGTGGAATGATGAACAGGTTACATAAGAGGCTTGCTTGGGTTTGGTAGACTGTGCCCATTAGGCCCATGCGCCGATCATGGCCCAAAAATTGGGCTGTGACAAACTTGGTTTTAGAGCTCTAGGTTATCTAGGTCGTAGGATCTTCTTGTTGTTCAAGCAAAGTATCTAGTCTTTATGTGGAAACTTTGATTGTGAATTGTGAACCACGACACATTTTACAATCAAGAGACCATATAGATTCCCTATTCGAGAAACAACCTTTTCTCTTAGATATGATTGTAAAACATATGTTTAATAACAGGTGTTTACTCTTGTCTATGTAAAAATGTCGCCTAATACACAAGCTGCCTCGAGACAGATGAAGGAGCATGATGCTCCTAATGAGACGACAAGTGGGTCATGAGCATCCACCCTAAGGAGGCAAGGTAAACGTGGCAAGGCCACTAGGTCGATGAGGGCAGATACGCCTATGAGTAGACATGGGTAGGGATAGACTTCAGGTGATGTGGATAGACCCCTACCTAGGGGCATTACCATCGAAGATTTGGTGACAGGCCTACAGGGAGTTGATAGGGTTCTAGAGATGATGGCAACATGTATGGATGATATACAGAGGATAATGGAAGGAAGACCTACAACATAAGAATCCCCTAATTCCCAAGGGTAGATCGATCGCCAACATCATGAGGTTGAGAGGGGTCATGTCGACAATATGGAGAAAATTTGTAATGCCTTGGGATATTCTAGTGCCTGATTAGTCGAGTTAGCCACTTTTCGATTAGAGGATGTGGCACAAGAGTGGTATGGCTCTTTGTGTAGAGGAAGGCCGAGGGGTGCAGCGTTATTGGCTTGGAGTGAGTTTAGTATAGCTTTCTTGGATCGATTCTTACCACTCAGTGTACGCAATACAAGAGCTAGGGAGTTTAAGAAATTAGTACAGACCTCAAGTATGATAGTGTTGGAATACGACATCAAATTCACACAGCTAGCTCGGTATGCATTCTATCTAGTTTCTACCGAGGAAATGAAGATTCAAAAATTTGTGGATGGGCTAGTGGAGCCATTGTTTAAGGCTGTAGCATCTCGAGATTTCAATACCTACTCTGCAACTGTCGATTTCACTCAACAGATTGAGATGACTACCAATGAGAGTAGGGCTGCTAGAGATAGAGTCAAGAAGGCTAAGATAGAGGGCTATCAAGGTTGTAGAAATTTCAATGATGGTATTTTGTCTTCCAGCCATCAGGGCCCACACAGGGACTCACGATTACCACAACAAGGGAGTGGCTTGTCTAATACCAGTATTGGAGTGGGACAAAAGACTTCCAGTGTTGGGAGGCAGCAAGACTCAAGGCAGAGTAGTCAAGTTATCAACCCTTGCAATACTTGTGGGGTACAACATAAAGGACGATGTTTTCTTGCTTCAAGAGTTTGTTGCTTGTGTGGTCAACTTGGGCATATGAGGAGGAGTTGCCCAATGGCTCAACAATTACAAGGGTTTACTTCTGGCTCTACTCAGCCAGCTTCTTCTGCTCCTTCAGTAGCCGCCTCAACTAATCGGGAAGCTAACAGATCAAGAGGTAGAGCTGCTGTTACTTCTTCTCAAAGTAGGCCGTCTGGGTTTGGACGTCAGAGCTCTACGGGTAGGGGCCACGTGAGGGTATATGCTTAACACCACAAAAGGCCCAAACATCCAATGCAGTGGTCTCAGGTACTTTTTCTATTTGTGATATGAATGCTCGGGTATTGTTTGATCCTAGTTCAATCCACTCTTTTGTCTCTCCAAGTTTTGCACCTCGATTGGGTAAGGATTGTGTTAGGAAAGAAGAACAATTAGTGGTGTCTACCCCTTTAAAGGAGGTATTTATGGCAGAATAGGAATATAAGTCCTGTGTAGTTCGAGTCAAGGACAAAGAAACTTTGGCAAATCTAGTGGTATTAAACACCTTAGATTTTGATGTGATCTTGGGAATGGATTAGCCATCGCTCTGTCATGCCAACGTGGAATGTTACCATAAATTAGTTAGATTCGATGTTCCAGAGGAGCCATCATTTAGCATTCAAGGAGATAGGAGTAATGCTCCAACCAATTTGATATCTGTTATGTCCACTAGAAAGCTATTAAGACAAGGTTGTCTAGGTTACTTGGCTGTTGTAAAGGATACCTAAGCGAAGGTCAGGGAAATAAGCCAAGTGTTGATAGTGAATGAGTTTATAGATGTATTTCTAGACGAATTAGCAGATTTGCCTCTCGAGCGGGAGATAGAATTTTGTATAGACTTGATTCCAGATACTAGACCCATATTCATACCCCCATACCAAATGGCACCGACAGAGCTTAAGGAACTTACGGATCAATTGGAAGATTTGTTGGATAAAGGTTTCATATGCCCTAGTGTCTCCCCATGGGGGGCACAAGTGTTATTTGTAAAGAAGAAATATGAGTCACTTAGATTATGTATTGACTACAGACAACTTAATAAAGTGACGGTGAAAAATAAATACCCTCTTCTGAGAATAGATGATTTATTTGACCAACTACAAGGAGTGCAATGTTTCTCCCAGATAGATCTACGATCTCGGTACCATCAATTAAGGATCCAAAATGAAGACGTACCAAAGGCTGCATTTCGAACAAGATATGGGCATTATGAGTTTTTCGTGATGTCATTTGGGCTTATGAATGCCCTTGCGGCCTTTATGGATCTGATGAATCGATTGTTCAAACCTGATTTGGATAAGTTTCTGGTGGTATTTATTGATGATAGCTTGATATATTCTAGGAGAAGAGAGGAGCACAGCATTTTAAGATAGTGCTCCAAACTTTGAGAGAATATCAATTGTATGCTAAGTTCTCCAAGTGTGAGTTATGGTTCCAAAGTGTTGCATTCTTAGGACATGTGGTGTCTAAAGATGGGGTACAAGTCGACCCAAAGAAAGTAAAGGCAGTGGAAAAGTGGCCAAGGTCAACATCAGTTACAAAGGTTAAGAGCTTTTTGGGGTTGGCTGACTATTATCGTCGTTTTGTGAAGGATTTTTCTAAAATAACTACCCCTCTGACTAGGCTGAAACATAAGGATACAAAATTTGTCTGGTCATATGCTTGTGAGGATAGCTTTGGGAAGCTTAAAGCTTGTCTCAACACAGCTCTAGTATTAAGCCTACTACAAGGCACAAGGGGTTATACGATATTTTGGGATGCATCACGGGTTAGTTTAGGGTGTGTATTTGTCACAACCCAAAACTCCCATCGAGCCGGTGACAATCGTCGCGATGTCTCGGTAGACATTCATTACCAGGAATGCCAATCCAAACCTCGCAAGGCTTAACATCCGTTTTCTCGCTTCCCCTGTGAGTATTAGCTACTAAAATTATGTTTTAAAGTGATATGAACCAATTTTAGCTCAAAAACAATCAAAGAGAAACTTCAACTACACAAAGGTATTTTGATCATTTTTCCCAAAAATTTCGAAACCAGCTAAAAATGTAGTATGCGAGTATAAAACACATAATTCATAATCAAAAATAAGTTTAGATGTCTAAAACATTCATTTAAAGTGAAATTATATCTATGTGAATATAATGAAAATATTCAATAAAATATTCTATTTTCTTATAAAACAATATTTATAGAGTTACTGGTAAATAATTTTTATAGCGTAAAAGAAAAATAAATTCATACATACTGTAATAAAGATAACCAAAGTATAAAATTTAATTTACAGTGACACGTGGGTCCACGAATGACTAAAAGTATCAAAAGAAATGAACTTACAATTTTTGGATGTGGCAAGTCCAACTGTAGTCCTCGATGATATCAATTATCTACAATCTATTCTGAGCCTGAAATGGGTGAAAATGAGGGTGGTGAGATTATATAATCCCAATGAGAAAACAAATACCATCTAAAATATCTAAAGCCGGGTAAATGGAGACAGATAAAATAGTTGAACAATCTCTCTAAAATATCCAGTGTAATACTTATCCATTAAGCAATCTCTCTCCACTACATAAAATGTTTCAATTATCCACAATGTAAAGTGTTAATGGCTGAAATCCATGGGCATGACAAGTGTTAGGTGGTCTAAAATTCCAAAATTCCAACTTTGCCCCCCGTAAACTCTTACAATTATCGTTTTGCCCCTAGGACTCCAAAAATGTCAAAATTTAAATTTTTCACCTCTCAAACTCAAATCATACTCCAATGAGTCAAATGTGATCAAAATATTTTCTAAAAATTCCCATTTTGTCCTCCGGTGACAAAATTACAATTTTACCCCTAGAACATGAAAATTCCAAATTGACTCCAATTTAGGCCTCGAACTCCAAATCATCATTTTAAGTCATTCTGGGATTCTAAAATTCTCAATTTCATCTTAAGATCTCTATTTAGACTAGTTTAAGGCTTAATTCAACTTAATAGTACCATTTGGTAAAATATTGACTTTTGATGATTTTTCGGGGCTTTCCAAGTATGCAAGCATATTGTCAATCACATAAAGGACATGGCAAGTACTTTATAAGGTGGGGCTTGACAGCACTAGCCCCCTTAAAATAAAATTTTGACCTCAAAATTTTACTTACCGGATTCCAAGAAAAGACGTGGATATCGGTCTCTCATCTGGTGCTCGACTTCCCACATCATCTCTTCCATTCGAGTATTTTGTGGCATCCCTCTCGAGAGTCCACTCCAAGGTATTTTTATATTCAGGTCCCCATCACTTGACTTACTCGTATTCGCCACGCCTAAGGGTGGCAGGACACGCCTTGCAGGACCTTCTTGCCAAGCTTCGAACCCGAGACCTTTTACTTCCCCCGAAGGGAACGCCTTTAACCATTAGGATATTTTTATTTCTCAACACTCAATCCTTTTGATCTAAAATATGTATGGGCTTCATCTAAGTCAAATCATCCTTAAATCATCAATTATGCATGTTTACTTAACTATCCACAATTTCTCTACCTTGATCTTTTATCAAACCTTCCAACATTCAAGCATTTCATAATACATAAGGATCAAACACCTTTTATTTATCCATAGATATATATTTAACATCACAGATAATTCAAATTTGATAACCATTAGTAACCATATTCTTAAAAAGAAACTCTATACTTTTATGATCAAGTACTTATTAAGTAAATCTCGAACCACTAAAACCATTCTTCATTTTAGTTGGGTACATCACTAACTCCACATATACGTATACACGCACATCCAAGTGTCCATATTCCTCATTATGTATACAGGTCTCGATTTTCAAATGCCTTTAGACTAATTTCTTTGTATTCATTCCCATCCATAATCAAGATTCAATAGAATAATCTTCATAATTCATACAAATTCTCATCATGCCTGTGCATAGTTCCACATCATTTACATACTTATACTCTCTTCTTATCATTTCCAATTATATGCTTAAGTTTCCTTGTACTATATATCATTGCATCATAATGTCATCTCCTTTGACTTATAATCTATTATGCATGTATGCTTTATAATCCCATTGATGCCTCAAAGATTTATCTTAACTTGATCATTGCATCTTATGCAATACCACAATTCCTAGGAGTCATCCTTTTTCCTCGATTATCCTTCATACATCTACATTACCTTGTATCTTTCTTGCATTTCGATATTGATTTGTCACTTAAGACTCAGACTCATTTGAATCATGTATGCCTTAAGCATTTTCGAATTCTAATTTCCATAATATATTAGAAAAGTTTCATTATCATACTTCATTATCAAGGTCAACTTCTATCATCCTTTGTTCCACTCTTTCATATGAATATAACATCATTCTTCCTTAACCAATTTATAAATTGCACTTAAAATTGCAAAACTTTAAATTAGATTCTCCACAAGTATTTTTCAATATTAATACTAATATCACTCTCAGCTTACAGCTTCCTTTTTATAACCACATAACTTAATGCTTGCTTTCACGAGATCCATGGCAGAACTTCTCTTGCGTATTTCCTCGAGGATATCTATCTTAACTTATATCTCACAGCAAGTGATCACTTAACTCGTGACTTAGCCATTTGGTTCCTTGGCAAGTTTCAAAGTCACGCATCTTATACTCATTCCGTATAATTTATAATTCTTTCTCAAAAGTATTTAAACATCCTTGAAACACTTAATCACTTATTTACTCTTTCATACTCCAAGTATATCATTTCCATAAAGGCATGCCCAACTACTCATGCTTCAACTTATCTCTAAGGGTTTCTAGCATACCCCGTACTTTACTTGTGTTGTCACTAATCCTTTCCTTCCAACAAGGTCAAGACAAGATTAGTTAATTCTCGTAACAATATTCTATATGAACTCATTTGCTATATCATTCTTGAAATCTCCATTCACACTCTCATCACTTGGTATTGACATCTCTTATCAACATCTCATATATTTATCTAACTTGTCCCTCACTTCCTCTTTAATCTTTTACAAGATTTACTTTATTTCTTAAGATTTGACTTTAGTCAACATATTATTCATCTTAATTCTCCACATGTTAATTATTTTTTTTTTTTTATGTAGCCATCTCAAAAACTCTCTAACTTTTCTTTCTCTTACATGCCCATATATAAGGCAATAAAGAAACTCTGCAATTTCACTCATCATCTTTATCTTAATACCTCCCCAATGCACTTAAGACTCTAAACAACAAAGCTTAGCATCAAAACCAATAACCATATTTCAACTCGTGAGTTTCATCTTTATGCCGCTCACAGTTTGCTCTTGCTTTCTAGACATTAGGGGTTCTTAACGTGACAGCGTTTGATAGTCAATACTCTAGCACTGCAACTATTTGAATTCACTTTATCCTAGCAACTCTTCCACCTTTAAAGCTACTACCTCAATTATTCACAATCGTGTGGCTTCCCTCTGAGTCTATACCACAATTAGTGGACTAACTTTTTATCATAAGTGTGCGATCAGAACATTGAACTAACGTATTTATTTTGCCACTAACAGTCATATATCTTTACCATAACATTTAGTACGAGTTTGCTTAAGCAAAAATCTCCAAATTTATTCATAGCTACATGTATCTCAGATTGCATATCACTTATCATCAGTCAATAAATCCCACTTTAGAATACTCTTTCCATATTGTATAGTAACTTCACCATATAATATCACGGCACTATGTTCCTCCATTCTACTATCATGCACACTCCACAGAAATCAATTTAAAGATTTACATACCTTGTCTAATGCTAATTCCATTTAATCATATCTTAAATACTCCAAACTTATAAATTACAACTCCAAGTGTATGTCCATATATTGATAATCTTTATATATTTCATGATCATGAAAACTACAACTTACAAACTAGCTTTCTATCATATGCACACTATTAGAACATTAATTTCAATATGTTTAATTCTCCTTTGGTTGTATGTTAAGATCATTCCTGGATACATTTCCATATTAACATTGATATGCCTTTACCATAGCATTTAGTGCCAATTTGATGAAGGAATTGTCTCCAAATAACTCTTGAATACATAATTATCAAATTGTATACCACTAAATGTTAAGATCTTGACTTTATTCATCAATAACCAATCACATTTATTAAGTGAATAATGTACTTAATTATTACACCTTGCCTTTGCGATCATAAGATCAAAGTTGTTCTAAACTTAGGATGCAGAAGTTCTCTTTCTTAGAGTATATCCAAATATCAACATTTTCTAAATTCCTTACTTTGGGGAAATCACCTTCAAGACAGATCATTCGTATCATAGGGCACACTTTGAACCAAATAAACTTTTAAATTGATCTTTCAAGTAATTCGTATATCAATCTCAATTATAGAACTTCATATGGAACTTAGACTAGATTCGACATTTCCAAGTCATTTAACCTCAAGAGGCCAATTTCACATTTAGTTCTTTAATCTCTTGGCTCCCCCTTTTTCATTGCATAGCAAAGTTCAAGCTCATCCTTATAGCAGATTTGTTTACTAATTTCTTACTTCATGACCACACATCAATTATAGTAATCATTGATACTCACTCTCAAGTTAATTCACGTGCTTAAATCCATAAACTATAATAGGTCCAATTAATTCTTGAAATCTCATAATCGCTTAATTGAAATCAACATCAGTTCCCTCTATGCTGCTATACCAATTCAACACATATTCTTATCTTCATGCACATAAGTATGGGTTTACTCTTACCTCACGGCTTAATTTATACACTCCAAGTGAATTACAACCATCACTATTCATTCTAATCAAAGTGCGCCCCTTATTACCATTATCACACGTGATCTTTTATATTAACCCCAATACAATCCATAGTACCCAAATCTTTTTCCAATTGACAACCATGAGTTCAATTATAACTCCACCAAATAAATAAATTATCACGGCCTATTAGTCCAACTCCAAATTTCTCCATCCTTAATCGGAGGGATATATCATTTCATTAATCTTTCACTAGGAGCATTCGTTTTAAGATCTCTCTAATACTGGCTCGTGTCACGGGTGGCATCTTAAACTCGGACAACGGCCCTGCTTATGACCTTTGCATGACATTAACAAAAAAGTGGATTACTGGGAACAGGAGTTCATATAGCTCCCTGTCTATGACTTATGCTCCCATAAGATCTATAAGAAGAAACAGAACGAGTCTAAACAACTCCAAATTCTATGTGTAGATGCACGTATTCTATTCTATCAAACCTAACTTAACTTAACTCAGGGCCACACTGACACTGTAAATTTTAAAACAACTTTAAAACCAAAAGCTCAAATCTTTAAAACCAAAAGCTCTGATACCAACTGAATTGCCACGACCCAAAACTCCCATCAAGGCCGTGACAACCGCGGCAATGTCCCGATAGACATTCATTACTTGGAATGCTAATCGAAACCTCACAAGGCTTAACATTAGTTTTCTCGCTTCCCCTATGAGTATTAGTTACTAAAATCATGTTTTAAAGTGATATGAACAAATTTCAGTTCAAAAACAATCAAAGAGAAATTTCAACTACACAGGGGTATTTTGGTCATTTTTCCCAAAAATTCTGAAACCAGCTAAAAATGTAGTATGCGAGTATAAAACACATAATTCATAATCAAAAATAAGTTTAGATGTCTAAAACATTCATTTCAAGTGAAATTATAACTATGTGAATATAATGAAAATATTCAATAAAATATTTTATTTTTTTATAAAATAATATTTATAGAGTTACCGGTAAATAATTTTTCATGCCAATATTGTCATAAGCCAATCAATTAGAACCATAAATTCAGAATACATCAAATGGTCTCCAATTACTCCATTTGAAAAGTCATTATTCAATTTTAAAACAATTTTATGAAATCATTTCACTAAATCACATTTTGTTTATAAAACTGAAAAATTAATCATTTAATTCATTTTCCATAAAATTCACAAAATCGGATAAAACATACTTTAGATAATTAAGGCGATAGTAAGGTTACTTATAATACTAGGAGTTCGATATACTCCTATTCTCGATCTTTGGGCACAATCTCTTTACCTTTGTTAGAGGGCTCACCACCTATACATCATACGTGACACGAATTTCAATAAATTGTGTCAATTTATCATAAACTATTTCAGGCTCTATAAATCTATATGAATGCACGAAATGTGATGCAAAATGTCCGAATAACCGTTTAAATACGGTATTCGACCTAATTCGCACTATTCTCAGTGTGATTGGCTAAAACCTTCAATTTAACTCGAAATCGATTTCTTTCACTCTCTACACTCCAATTATACTTAAAATACCTCAATAACTGTGAATGCGATTCATTTTATCAGTCCGAACCATAAATCGCACATCTCTATACATTAGGTAAAACTTCATATTTTCATGCCAAAATTTCCCATTAAATTTCTAGCCTCACCACTCATTAAATGCCACCAAAATATCATGAAATACATCAATTTCAGCCTCAATATCCTCCCTAGAAAATTCGGCCTCTTGTGGGTTTGTGAAGAACAAAGTGATTCCTTGCTAGATTTTCATACTTTCCATTACCAAACAACCAAAAACACTTAATTAGCTTGAAATCTAGCAAAATCAATGCTCAAAACCTCTCCTCTCAAATTCGGCCAGCATGGGTTCATCATGCAAACTTGAGTTCTAAGCATGGAAAATGAAAAAGAAAGCATGGGTAGTGTAAATCACAAGATAAAATCACAAAATCTTACCTTTATTAGCTTAATCCCTTGAAATCCCTCACTTTTTCTTCAATTTTCCCACCTAGGGTTTCGGTTCTTTCCTTTCCTCTTCACTTTATGCTTTGGCCAACCATATGGGTGAGACTAAGAGAGTTTTAAATAGATTTTACAAGGAAATTCTAGAATAATCCAAGCTTGACACATGGCATGTTTCCATTTGTCATGTGTAATACTTATCCATTAAGCAATCTCTCTCCACCACATAAAATGTTTCAATTATCCACAATGTAAAATGTTAATGGCTGAAATCCATGGGCATGACAAGTGTTAGGTGGTGTAAAATTCCAAAATTCTAACTTTGCCCCCCGTAAACTATTAAAATTATTGTTTTACCCCTAGGGCTCCAAAAATGTCAGAATTTAAAATTTTCACCTCTCAAACTCAAATCATACTCCAATGAGTCAAATGTGATCAAAATCTTTTCTAAAAATTTCCATTTTGTCATCCGGTGACAAAATTACCATTTTACCCCTAAAACATGAAAATTCCAAATTGACTCTAATTCAGCCCTCAAACTCCAAATCATCATTTTAAGTCATTCTGGGGTTTTAAAATTCTAAATTTCATCTTAAGATCTCTATTTAGACTAGTTCGAGGCTTAATTCAACTTAATAGTACCACTTGGTACAATATCGACTTTTGACGATTTTTCGGGGTTTTCCAAGTATGCAAGCATATTGTCAATCACATAAAGGACATGGCAAGTACTTTATAAGGTCTGGCTTGACAGTATTAATGCAGCATGGGAAAGTGATTGCATATGCATCAAGACAACTGAAAAGGCATGAACAAAATTACCCCGCACACAATTCGGGGATAGCAGCAATCGTGTTTGCCTTAAAGATTTGGAGACATTATTTGTCTGGTGAGACTTACAAGATATATACAGATCACAAGAGCTTAAAGTATATATTTCAATAGGGGGATCTTAACTTGCAGCAACGTAAGTGGATGGAGTTGCTAAAGGATTATGATTGAACTAAATTTTACCATCCCAGTAAGGCAAATGTAGTGGTGGATGCCTTAAGTCAAAAATCAATGGGGAGCTTGGCACATATCTCTACAGATAAGAGATCCTTGATTAGAAGGATGCATAGCTGGGAGACATGGGTGTGTATTTGGAAGTTTTAGAGGCAAATGCATTGCTAGCACATTTTAGAGTAAGGCCTATCTTAATGGACCATATTAAAGAAGCATAAAGTAAAGATGAGTTTGTAGCTAAGGCCTAAGAGGACCTTCAAGGAAGGAAAGGAAAAATGTTTACTAAAGGCACAAATGGAGTATTGAGGTATGGAACCAGACTTTATGTGCCTGATAGTGAGGGATTGAAGAGAGAAATATTAGAGAAGGCTCATATGGCAACGTAAGTGGTACATCCAGGAGCTACAAAGATGTATCAAGATTTAAGGGAAGTATACTGGTGGGAAGGACTTAAGAAAGATATAGCTGAGTTTGCTTCTAAGTGCCTAGTTTGTCAGTAGGTTAAGGTAGAGCACCAAAGGCCCGCAGGGCTACTGTAACCATTACTAGTGCGTGAATGGAAGTGGGAGCATGTTGCAATGGACTTTGTAATGGGATTGCCTCGAACTAATGGGGTTTATGACTCGATTTAGATTATAGTACATCGGTTAACAAAGTCAACTTATTTTCTTCCGGTTAAGACTACTTACGGGGCTGCCCAGTATGCTCGAGTTTATGTGGATGAGATAGTTCGATTGCATGGTATTCCCATTTCTATAGTATCTAACAGAGGGACACAGTTCACTAGTAGGTTATGGGGAATAATGCAAGAAGCTCTGGGCACTAAGTTGGATTTTAGCACTGTTTTCCACCCTCAAACTGATGGATAGTCTGAACGAACAATACAACATTGGAAGATATGCTGAAAGCATGTGTAATAGACCTTGCGATCAGATGGGATCGGTATTTTCCCTTAGTGGAGTTTGCTTACAACAATATCTTTCAAGCTAGTATCCAAATAGCACCATTTGAGGCATTATATGGACAGAGATACAGATCACCCATTGGGTGGCTAGAGGTGGGATAAAGGAAACTCTTGCGGCCTGAGTTGGTACAAGATGCCACCAAAAAGATACACATGATTCGTCAGAGAATGTTATCAACACAAAGTAGACAAAAGTCATATGCTGATAACAGATGGAGGGACTTGGAGTTTCAAGTGGGAGATCACGTATTTTTTAAAGTCTCACCAACAAAAGGGGTAATGAGGTTTAGCAAGAAAGGAAAATTAAGTCCTCGGTATATAAGACCTTTTGAGATCTTAGAAAGGGTTGGAGCAGTGGCATATCGTTTGGCACTACCACAAGACCTTTCGAATATTCACCTCATATTTCATGTGTCGATGCTTAAGAAGTATAACTCGGATCTATCTCATGTACTACGGTATGAAACCATTCAGTTGAGAGATGATTTGACCTATGAGGAGCAACCGGTGGCTATCCTTGATAGGCAAGTAAAAAATCTCTGTTCAAATGATGTAGCCTCAATGAAATTGTTATGGCGAAACAACACCCGTGAAGAGGTAATGTGGGAAGCTGAAGAGGAGATGCTAACAAAGTATCTGTACCTCTTTAATACATAGAGGTACGCTACTTTATAGTTAGATTTAAATTCGGGGACTGAATTTCTTTCAGTAGGGTATAATGTAAAACCTTGACCTTGATAGACGCATAACTAGAGGTAGACTGATGAGTGCATCAAATTCATTTATTAAGTGGGAGATTAAATATTTGATTAGTCTAAGTTGAACTAGATTTAGGATCAAATTTAGGTATTTTTATTTATTTTATTAGTTTAGTTTAATTATGTTTAAATGTTTATTTTAAGTTAATAATGATAGTTTTACGTTATTTATATTTATTTTATGTTTTTTTAGGAGTAGGATCAAAAAAATAATTTCAATTGGTGAAGAAAGGTGCATAATGGACTATTGCTCTATTTGCATATGTTTCGGCTTTTCAAGCATATCTCCCACTATAGAAGCCCAAATGACATGATTTTTGGACCATTAGAAAGCTAAGAGGCAGGGCTATAACTTTTATGTGTACACATTACCTAGTTCTAATCATAAGGTGGTCAAAATATGTGTCAAAGTGAAAGCACTATACTAAAAGAACAAAAAAAGGTATTTTTGTAAATTACGTGAAACTTTAGTCAAATTTAGCAATAAATATCTAAGTTTCCAGCAGCTTATTCAAACTTCCAATAGCTTCTTCTTCTTCTTCCCATCTCTTCTCTCCATTTCACATTCTTTATCTTCCATGGAAGCCTCCTGATAAACCTCCATGACTTTCTCAGGTTAAACCCCAATTTTCATGCTTTTGTGCACCTTTTCACAAAAGTCCTTTGTGCTCTTTTACACTTTCACCTTAAAACCCTCAAAAGTCTTACCTTAATACTTTTTCTCGCTAGCTAGGTGTTTTAGAGAGAGAAAGAGAAACTTTCTATAATAGCTTGAGAAATTTTGAAAAGGAATTCAATTATAAATCTACCAAGGTGAGTAATGAAATTGAGTTGATTTTTGAGTTGTTGAGAATAGCTAGTGGTTAGATTTGTGAGTGTTTGTAGTTAATGTTGTTTATTTATCATGAGTGTGACTAGAATAGTGAAAATAAATAGCCACTTAATGGTAATTGGAAGATAGTTAGGAATGACTAGTAGAACATGATTTAGGAGATAGACTTTAGAATTTATAGTTATGTGAATTGAGTTGATTATGATGTTATTATGTGTGATAGGTTCCAACAATACCCCACATCTCCATTCGGAGCATTAGTGGAAGTTGGAGTCGATCTAAGAATAAAAAAACCGGTGAGTGAACTTGCATTAAAATGTTTTGGGATAAATGCATACTTGTTTAATTGAATCACCTGAAATGTTTTATCGAATTTTTCTTTAAAATGCGCATGGGAACAAGACCTTGATGAAATGTTTTTATGTGGTAAAATATGTGATATAATGAAACCATGTGTTCCTATATTATGTGGATATGTGTGTGCTTTGAGTGATAATGCTGTATAATAGCTATAACCGTGCACGTGCGTTTTGGGAGTGCATGTGACGGTGCCAGTGGTGTGTGGTGTGGGAGTGTACATGCTTGTAATAATGTGGGCGAGAGTGTGTGTGATGATACTGAAATGTGCGTGTAGGGAGTGCACATGATGATATTGCTTTGTGCGTGTAGGGAGTGCACATGAGCTGAGCAAGGTGGCGGTGGTGTACATGTATATATATATATATATGCTATAGACAAGTTATGAAAATAAAAATGTTATTGTACTATATGCTATAGAACGCCTTTCCACTGCAGCGAGAAACCCTCTGTTTTGCTTGTCTTGATTAGATATTTGTTGTAGTTTTCACTCATTTCAACTCCATTGTGGATTATAAATCCTTTCCCTTAACGGATTAAATAATCAAGGGTTAAATTAAGGGCTTGACAATAAATTAAACTAAATTGCATTGTTTTTAAAATAAGTGCATTGTGTTTTCAAAATCTTTCCATATCGTTTGCTTGTTCCCTTCCTATGTTCACTCACTAGTTTATACTCACTCTTTTAAATTGCATGTTTTCAGATTCGTAAATAGTTGGGACCTAGCTTGAGGAGTCCACTCGTGTTCACCCTTGGTAGGTAATATGGCATTCAGTCACTAAACCTTCAGCCAAGGTCACTCCGTTGGAAGTCAGGAGTCTTTTGCTTGTGTATGGATACACGTGATGTAAATCACTAAGATATATGTCAGAAACAGTATACTTTTATTTTGATTAACGTTGCCACTATGAGTTGGCAATGGTTGACATTGTTTTGGGTTAATATAAATGCAAGTATTTGGTTGTCATAGCACATTTGTAAAGTACTTATAGTTGAGAATTATGAACTGTAACTTTAAAAATGTTTGGTGGAATGATGAACATGTTACATAAGAGGCTTGCTTGGGTTTGGTGGGCTGTGCCCATTAGGCCCATACGCTGGTCATGGCCCGAAAATTGGGTTGTGACACTTTGTCTTTTGATCCCAGTTTTTGGCAGTGAGCACTTAGTTGGCTAACTCCTTTATTAGTTGATTAAGTTATTTTTGTCTTGAAGTCTAGCTTTCTGGCAGTAGGCTCTTAGTCGATTGACTTACTTCTTGGTTGACTAAGTCTTCTCTATCTCTCAAACCTCTTGAGCTTGCCAATTTCTAATTTCAATTTTAGTTGACTAATACCCTTCATTATCCAACTAAGAGGCTTCTGTTTTATTGATCAATTGTAGCTCCCTTATTCTTATAATTTTTGATATGTGCCTTTAAATGATTTATTTATTTTGGCATACAATTTTTGTCCTGCACACTCAAGTAGAGATATTAGACACAAATGAATGGGAATGTTTTATTATCATCAAAACTAATGGAGCCAACAGAAGCCATAAGATTTGAAATGCCCCATACTTTGATATGGTGATAAATAAAGTTCATCGAATGCGAATTGAGGCATAATAAGGAACTTGGGGAACCAAAGAGACAAGATAAAACTTTTAGAATAAAATAATATTTTATTAATGAAATAATATTAAAATATTAATATTTAGCCGGATGTCGAAATCAGTCATGAAGAAGGATCATATGGTTGATTCAAGTAAGGGAGAAGATGTCAAGCCTGACTCTATAAAAATACTTGTCATGACATACATGTGATGGATAGCATGTTTGCATGCTAGGAGAGTCCCGAAAAATTTACAAAAGTCGATATTGTACCTAGAGGTACAACAAAGTTGATTTAAGCCTCGAACTAGATCAAATAGAGAATTTAAGATGAAATTAAGAATATTAAAGTCCCAGAATGGTTTAATATGGTGATTTGGAGTTCGAGGATCAATTTGGAGTCAAACCGAAATTTTCACTATCCAAGGGCAAAATGGTCATTTGCCACTTGAGGACAAAATGGGAATTTTTAGAAAAGGCTTTTGGCCGTATTTGACTTATTGGAGTATGATTTGAGGTTAAGAAGTGAAAAAAATTTATTCTTGGTATTTTTCGAAGCATAGGGGTAAAATGGTAATTTTGCCACCTCAGGGGCAAAACAGTAATTTTCCACTACCAGGACATTTGTCCAGCACATGGTCTTCCCTTATCCTCATTTTGACCATTGACTAATCATGTGGTGGAGATAAAAAGGTTTAAAATTTTTAAAGTTTTAAAAATGGACCAATGGAAACATGCCACGTGTTAAGCAAGAATACTTTATTATTTTTGATAAAAATCAGGCCATATTTATCCCATTTTCTCTTCATGTGGGCTGCCATAGTAAGAACAAGAGAGGAAAGGAAAAAAAAAACACAAGACCTAGGTGGGAAAATTAAAGAAAAAGTGTGGGATTCCAAAGGATCAAGCAATCAAAGGTGGTGAGCCCTCTAACAAGGGTAGAGAGATTGTGCCCGAAGACCGAGAATAGGAGTATATCAAACTCCTAGTACTATGAGTAACCTTACCATCATTTTAATTATCTAAAGTATGTTTTTAATCGATTTTGGTGAAATTTTATGAAAATGAGTTTAAATGGTAAATTTTTGTGTTTTACAAACAAAATGTATTTACATGAAAGGATTTTATAAATTGTCTTGAAATCGAATAATGATTTTGAAAAATAGAGTAATTGGAGACCGCTTGTTACATTGTAAATTTATGATTTGAAATCGAATGGCTTATGACAATATTTGCATGAATGGCTAAATTGATATTTGTGTTGAAATGTATGAAATATGTATTTAGCCTTGAAAGGCTGTGAATTACAATAATTGTCATATCATGTTATTGAATTTTATTGTATATGGGTTTAGTTTGCTGCAGTGGGCGGATTCTATGGACTAGCCTATTAGAGGGGCACGAAATCCGGATATATATATATGTACCTCGGTCGGAGAGGCGCGTAGGGTATCCCCTGAGATATGGACAGAGTTCACGTCACGCTGAACCACCTCGTGATGATGAACTCCGCTAATGCCAAGGAATGGTTGTGTTTTTCAAACTAAAAATATGTTTTACGAGTATACAAAATTTTAACAGCCTTGGCGGGCTCGAGTGTACGCCTCTGATCAAAGTGTCATCGAGTACTATTTGATGGCATGAGCCAAATGTTTATGGAAGTCATAAGCCTTAGTGAGAAATTAAATGAAATACAACCGTTTGCATGGATTGGGATAAATTTTCAAATTGTGAAATACTTAAAAATGATTGGATATTTTAATTGTCTCCTTTTACTCGACTTTAGCTGATTTAAATGATGTTTGTTTACTCATTGGGATTTTATAATCCCACCACCCTCCTTTGAACCCATTTCAGGCTCAGAGTAGGCTGTAGATAACTGGTTCCATCGGGGATTTCCATTGGATTGCGTCTTCCAAACTATAGGTTCACAGCTTCTTTAATTTTGGTTATTGTGGGCCCACTTGATATTGTAAATTTAAACTAATTTAAATACTCTAGTTTATTGCGTTACAGTATGAATGAATTTCTTTTGTTTTTACGTTACAAAAAGTATTTACGTATAACTCCAAAATTACTGTTTATAAGAAAATAAAATATTTTATTGAATATTTTGTTTTATCTTCTTATTATATTCAAATAATTATAATTCCATTTTAAATAAAGGTTTTAGATACCTAAACTTATTTTTAATTGTGAATTATACGATTGGTACTTCTTTACTACATTTTTAACTGGTTTCAAAATTTTTAGTGAAAAAATGACCAAAATGCCCTTGTGAGAAAAAAATTCTTTTTCTATTGTTTTGATTTGGAAAATGTTTATAATCTCTCAAAACACAATTTTAGTGACTAATACTCACAGGGGAAGCGAGAAAAAAAACTGATGTTAAGCCTTGCGAGGTTTCGATTGACATTTCGGGTAATGAATGTCTATTGAGATGTTACGACGATTGTCACGGGCTCGATAGGAGTTCTGGGTCATAACAATTCTATTAGTATAAGAGCTTTTGGTTTTAAAGTTAAGAGTTTTTGGTTTTAAAGTTATTTTAAAAATTTACAGTGTCAGTGTGGCCCCGAGTTAAGTTAGGTTAGATTAAATAGAACGCATACATCTACATATAGAAACCTACCTACTCTTGCGATGCGTAAAGAATTAAGTAATTACTACTTGGTCGTGTATAGGTTATGAGGTGTATGGGTGACATACACACTATGTCTAGAAGAGGCAATAGACCTGATACCCTTCATAATGCTAGCGAGGGATCTCTAGATTCTATGGCTAGAAGCAAATGGCGCCTTGATCCAGGTAATTCGAAAAGTGGTTCGTCTCGAATTCCCGATAATAGAATTCCTCTGAACTTAGTGGAGCGGGATCGTAGTGAGGGGAGCTTTGAGAGTAACGAAAATTTTGTAAGTGAGAGTAGCTCCAATACTTTGGAAATTGAACAAGATTTCCTTTTGGAACAACCTGGATAGCACCTTAGAGAATGGACGAGGGAAGAAATTGCAAGGGGATATATTCATTCTAGGAAGAGCATGACAGTTGTTCGACACTTTCCACCAGGCTGTGGGAGAATTGTAAAGGGACAACTAGAAAAGAATGAGGAGAAAGAAACAGTTGCAAGTAAACCTCTTAGAAAGGTGTCAAGTGTACGACAATTTCCTCCTAGATACGGAAGAAATGCTGCACCGGTGAGTGTTGAGGAAATTAGGAGAAGACAACAAGCTTGGATTGAAAAGCAAAGAAAAAAATATCAAAAGGAAGAAAACCCGGAAGAGGATCTTCGGGAGGACTCAGAGTAGAATTTTTCGATAAGATAAGATTAAGATAATGATCCTAATGACATGTAATATTTTTGTAGAATTTTTGTGCTACTTTAACTCTAAGTAGATGTAGTGTAAAGGAGATAATAACTATCTGTACAAAGAAGTAAAAATAGTTTGGCTTTTAAAGTATATGCCTGGAATGTAATATAAAATAGCTATTTAAATGACGGGATGGATATAGGAATTTTTCTTATGATAGAGATAAATTGGTAATATAATTATTGAGGCAGGTTATGGAAGGAAGCAATAAGGTTATAAATGACATTCGAAACGGATAATGTGATTAAGTTAATGATAGTAATTTAAGCATGAAGAGGATTATTCAGTGATGCCATGACACTATGAAGTAATAATTGGGCACAAATATAACCCAATGAAGTTAAATTATGAAATATAGGGAATATAAAGTTTCGATTTAGTAAGGATTGCGAGAATAAAGTGAGGAAAAAGCTGAGCTATTTTCGTAGTTAATTATATCGAAAGTCAATAAGATTATTGGAGTATAAGACAAAGAAGATAATTGGATAGGGATGACAATAAATTTGAGGAAAATTGTAGACAATAAGCAACTTATGTGTGGAGTGGTATATGTATCATGAATTCATTACATTGTATGGAAAAGATGTTTTGGGGTGGAATTTTATGAATTATGGTGAAAGTTAAAAGATGACATGAGTTAAAAGTATTAATTTGGCTTAGTGTGTATGACAAGAAAATAGAAGGTACCTATACTTATGGAACTCATGATAGATATCTAGAAGGGAAACCCACTGGTTGAGAATGATTGATGTCGTGAATTTGAATACAGACAAATAGCTTTGATGAGAAAATTTCTAGTAGTCATAGTGTCGCAGCACTGACTGTCCAGCACTATAATGCTTCAAATACCTCACGCCTATGATGCATGAGTAAGATGGGAGTGACACGATAATGAGCTTACAAATTAAATTTTGGTTATTGGTCATTGAGTTTTGTTATCTGGGAGTTTTAAATATTCTGGAGAATGTCTACCTAAATGAATTGAAAAACTTCTTTATTGCCTTGTATATGGGCATATAATTAAAAGAAAAAAATATTGAAAGATTCTTGAGATGACTATATTGAGATAAGATACTAAATGATAAAAGTGTGAATGAAGAATTACGAGACTGGTATAGAAAACCCGCTTATATAGAGTATCATTACGAGAATTTACTAATCTTGTTTTAACCTTGTTGAAAGGAAAGGATTAGTGACAACACAACTAAATCACGGGGTATGATAGAAACTTTTGGAGATAAGTTGAAGCATGCGTAGTTGAGCATGCATGTAGATATTTTGGTGGGCAAGTGCATGCCTTTATGCAAATGATATACTTGGAGTATGAAAGAGCAAATAAGTGATTAGGTGTTTCAAGAATATTTAAATACCTTTGAGGAAGAATTATAAATTCTACGAGATGAGTATAAGATGTGTGATTTTGAAACTTGCTGAGGAGTCAAATGGCTACGTCACGAGTTAAGCAATCATCTGTTGTGAGACATAAGTTTAAGATAGATATTCCCAAGGAAATACTCAAGAAAAGTTTTGCTCTAGATCTCGTTAAAGCAAGCACTAAGTTATGTGATTATAAAAAGGAAGCTGTAAGCTAAGAGTGATATTAGTATTAATATTGAAAGATACTTGAGGAGAATCTAGTTTTAAGTTTTACAATTTCAAGTACAATTTATAAATTGGTTAAGGAAGAATGATGTTATGTTCATATGAAAGAGTGGAACAAAGGATGATAGAAGTTAACCTTGAAAATGAAGTCAGATAATGAAACTTTCCTAATATATTATGGAAATTGGAATTTGAAAATGCTTGAGGCATACATGATTCAAATGAGTTTGAGTCTTAAGTGACAAATCAATATCGTAATGCAAGAAAGATACAAGGTAATGTAGAGGTATGAAGGATAATCAAGGAAAAAGGATGACTCTTATGAATTGTGGTGTTACATGAGATGCAATGATCAAGTTGAGATAAATCTTTAAGGCATCAATAGGATTATAAAACATACACGCATAATAGATTATAATTCAATGGAGATGACATTGTGATGCAATGACATATAGTACAAGGAAACTTAAGCATATGGTTGGAAAAGATATGAATGATATGAAGTTGTACGGAAGTATAATAAGAAGATTGACATGCACTATAAGAATTATTATATTGAAACTAGGATTGGGAT